>NC_092631.1:5407895-5751975 GCF_039555335.1 Amphiura filiformis
TTTAGGTTAGGTTAGGTTCGCTGGTTATTAGGATAAGGTTAGGATTAGGATGAACAGAGCGGTTAGGGTCAAGACTAATTTATTTGTGGTGTTGCAATTAGGATCAGTATTGAACTATTCCATAAATATTTTGTTTGTTTCTAGTTATTTGGCCAAACAAGGAGAGCGTGGACTAATGGTTACTTGCCTTTAGTGCATGAGGTCCCGGGTTCAATTCCCGGTGGTGGAAATTTGCTGGGATATTGTCTGAAATTAATTGGCAACATCTGTAGATTAAATTCAGACTTCCGCTCTCCCCATGGTTCATTTAGAATTGGGTAAATGGATCATGCAAGTACTCCGTCCTTCAGAGGGGACGTTAAGTCATCGGTCCTGTGTACAGAGAGCCATACCGTACATGTATCTTGCAGCAAGTTTCGAAAAGAGTAGGGTGTTAACCCTTGACTGTTCCCAACCCGTCCCGGTGTTCAATTGACCCCAATGGATTATCCAGGGTTGTCAAAACCCAAACAAATCAAATCAAAAAACCATACCTTGCTGTCCAACATGGCTATCTCCTGTTGACTGGCTGTAGAAAGTAGGAATGATTTCATCTGTTCTTTCAGGGTATCGTCCTGAAATTAAGGAAATGAATGGAAAATATAAATAATAATTGAGTTAACTACAAATTTTCAATGATACATAAGGCTGAGATATAGATCCATGTCTCTACATTTGAAGGTAGCATGTAATACCAATTTTTTGAAAGGGGAAAATAAAGTACATTCATATAATATATTGAAAAAGTGAAAGAGCAAAAAAAAAAAAAAAAAAAAAGGATTATAGGCGCTAGTGCCCTAAAAGCAACACATTTTGATGTATAGTAATATTTTTGTGTCATCAGCAGGAACTTGGATGATACATTGTATCTGTATATACAAGGTTTGGGGGTGCGTGCGTATATGTATGTGTGCACGTATCAACGGTAGCATGGGGCAAGGGTATTACTATTATGAACTACAGAACAATGAAACCTCTTATGGGTCATTTGTTATTGGAAATCACTCTCTGCAATATCATTAAATTAAAGTCATATTTAATTGTTTTCAGAACCTTCAAATTCGCAGTAGAAGTGTGAAAAGTAGTACTGTGCATTGATATAATTGGGTAATTCAAATATTGAACTTTTTGCACATCCGATCTGTTGTTTCATCAGATAGGCATATATGTTAAACAAACAAGTAAATTGGGTCCTGAATCCTATCATTTCTATTTACCTTTGCCAATCAAGCAAACTTGTTAAAGATACTCCATTTTTTGTTGTTCATGGGACAAAGGGAAAACCCACTGTGCTGAAAAAGGGTGGAGTAAACTTTTATTTAGATAGCCTCTTTCACACAGTCCAACATGTTGCTGATACGATAAAAAACAAAATCAGATCGGGCTGTTCGACTTAGTGATCCAAGTGAAGTGGGCCAGTTCTTTGTTTGACTATGGTAATAAGGTTAACACCAATACAATTGAAGAGGCTAACTTCTAAAAGAGGATTAAGTAGATTAAAGGGATTAGGGAGCAGCATGGCACAATGGTTAAGGTCTTTGCCTGGGTTCAATTCCCTGCAGGACTAAAAAAAAAGAAAATCCGCTCTCCTTGTGGCTCATCTGGTAACGGTGGGGCAGATGACCCGTGCTGTTATGATAAAAAACAAAATCAGATCGGGCTGTTTGACTTAGCGATCCAAGTGAAATGGGCTAGTTCTATGTTTGACTACTATAAGGTAATAAGGTTAATACCAATACAATACGATAAAAAACAAAATCAGATCGGGCTGTTCGACTTAGTGATCCAAGTGAAGTGGGCCAGTTCTTTGTTTGACTATGGTTTTAAGGTTAACACCAATACAATTGAAGAGGCTAACTTCTAAAAGAGGATTAAGTAGATTGAAGGGATGAGGGAGCAGCATGGCACAATGGTTAAGGTCTTTGCCTGGGTTCAATTCCCCGCAGGACTAAAGTATAAAAAAATCCGCTCTCCTCGTGGCTCATCTGGTAAAGGCGGGGCAGATGACCTGTGCTGTTACGATAAAAAACAAAATCAGATCGGGCTGTTCGACTTAGCGAACCAAGTGAAGTGGGCCAGTTTTATGTTTGACTATGGTAATAAGTAAGGTAAACACCAATACAATTGAAAAGGCTAAGTTCTAAAAGAGGATTAAGGGGATTAGGGAGCAATGTGGCACAATGGTTAAGGTCATTAATTGCCTTTGGTGCGAGAGGTCCCAGGTTCAATTCCATGCAGAACTAAAGAAAGTATCCACTCTCCTCATGGCTCATCTGGTAAAGGTGGGGCAGATGACCCTCTCCTCACAGTCGGTTCCGATCAATGTAAAAACTCACAAAATCATGAAAATGGAGCTAGTGTTAGTACATACAAGGGGGTATCTACACCCTCTGTGCAAGTTAAATAGTGAAATATGTGGTAGAGCACTGAAACTGCAAGGATAAAACCACCTCCTTGCATTGAAACTACATGGCCATAAAAAATCTTCTTTGCCATTTATCTTGAAAAGCACTCAATGTGTCTTTATGCCCTTTTAGAATGTGGATCTTCAATTACGTATGATCACCTCATGTTCACCTGCTACCAAACCAATGCAAACTGAACAAGACTAGAAATGTCCAAGTGATTTGTTAGCAGTCTTTAATTAAGTTCTTCATTTTAATAGGCCCATATATTTGTCCCCTGTTTACCACACTTTGTCTGTCCCCCTGTGATCCATATGCAAATATTGCCATCCTGTCAACCAATGGAATTAACATCTCATGAGGTGATGAACTGATAAAATAGAGCAAGTACACATTGGACTTAGTCTCCGTTCAAGACATGTTTTGGACTTCTGTATTATGAGGAACTTGGATACCAGTTAGCAAAACTTAGCATACTATGTATTATATATACATGAAGCTTAAGTTTGTTTGGGGGTTGAAATACCTGGTTCCCTTCTGTTAATAACTGAACAATTATGTATGAAAATTTTATTTTCTACTGCAGTTCTCAGTCCAACACAACTTCAAAGTGCCTAACATCGAGGACCATGCATACTTGAATCTAAGTTCTAAGTGGTGGACCTATTGTACTTTTTACCATCCGACTGAGAAATGATCTTATTTACACGGCAAATGAGATATGGTCTTATATGATTTTTAGGCTGATAGGAAAAGAGAACCGTGGTCATCCTCAGTTGCTGGGTGTCCTCGGTTATCAAGCTATTGGATTGCTGACCTGCTACTAAAAAGACTTTACTAAGACAAATGCATGTGAAGCACAAGAAATGTTGCATTTTAAGGCTAAAATGGGTCAACTGTGGGCTAAAACTGGGTCACAGAACAATGCACATTACAACTTTTGGTCAATTTTGTCCCGGTATTATGGACAACTCCCCCCTCCCCAGCTTGGCATGCCTTTGGTATGTACTCGTTTGCAGGTCTTTACAAACATAAACACCCCAACATACAAATACATATATATCCACACTGACCATTCCCATCTGACCTTGTCCAAAAGATAAAACCCTCAGTGGTCAATGAGTGTCCTACAATTTAAAATCCTACATAATCCTTCATGGTCCTATATTACAAATCACATAAATCATGAGTTCTAAAAAGTACATTTGTCTGCCCCCATACATAAAGTCTGTGACATAGACTACACATGAATGCAATCAATTGGAGGCCGCTAGTCCTTTCTGACGTAAAACGTACACCATCAATTGACGCAGGTCTTAATAACGTTGACTGAAGCTCATTGTGTTCCTACAAGTTTTATCATTTGTCTCGGGATTTCACCGGGCAAATAGCGCTACAGCATCGGCATCCGTTGCGGCTTTAACCTCATTAGGCTGACGTTCAGCGGATTTACGATCCCCACCAAATATGTGTGAATTACCACGGATATGTTTAATTTGACACTTGGCCGAGATCAATGGATTTGCAGAAATGATGACAAAATAACATCGAGACCCAGTTCTGTCCACTTCAATTTGAAATTGTTTTAGTCACGACGAGCTTACAGGATTTAAACTTTCCTTCTTCCCTAGATGTGGTTAGCGCTGACTCATAATGGTACATATAGGAAAACACCACCGAGTTAATCTTCCACATGATGATGTAACATAATAAAATTATCACCATTCATGATCATTTATGCGACTACAATTCCCCATAGAATGTATTCTTATAATTATAATTTCTTTTGAAAAGTAGCTTAATGTCCTACTTGGCATGGATTTTGAAGGAAATTAAATCTAGATTGAATAATCAAATTTCTAGACAGTTTAATTTCTTAAACTGGTTTGGCTTTATTTGGTAATATGTTTTTGTGGTGTTTTTTTATCATTGATTACTTGACTTGCAAATGACCTTCCAACTTCTAATAATGAAACACAACACGATAGTTATTCTTCATGATGATTGTCTGCTTAAGGGATCTAAAATGAGCGTTTATTGTGTTTCGACAGTATTTTTTAGGACATGAGAGCACCTCAGACCTATCGATTGCATTCTGAATCTGAAGCATGTCTTTCTGATATCAAATAATTTTCATTTTTGAAAATCACAATATATACAAATTTTATGACAAATTATAAAAATTTGATATTTTTTCAAATTTTTGATATATAACAGTCCTCGAAGTAAATTATGTAAATCTAATGACATATTCTTAAAGTGTATGTAGCAGGGAGTAAAAGCCGACGGTCAATTGAAAATTTTGACCTTTCATATTGAAGATATGGATTTTTCCCAAAAAAAACTATTTTTTTTTTGGTGTTTTGAGAAAAAAAATCCATATCTTCAATACTGAAAGGTCAAAATTTTCAATTGATCGTCAGCTTTTCATCCCACCTACATACACTTTAAGTATAAATCATCAGATTTATAAAGTTTACTTCAAGCACTGTTAAATATCAATTTTAATGATTTGCCATAAAATGTGTATTAAATTGCTAATTTCAAAAATCTAAATTATTTGATATCAGAATGACTTTCTTCGTATTCAGAATGCAATTCGATATGTCTGATGTGCTCTAATGTCCCAAAATAAATACTGTCCAAACGTTCATACCCCAGCCCTTAAGGAACTTTGCAAAATTACAAGAGAGGCTCTGCTGTGTCATCCAATATACATTCAAACAAGTGTTCAACATACCTACAGATGAAATCAGGAACCTGGACAAATAATTAGGGCTGATGACTTATGGAGCAAAGCAATTTTAAATTGAGTTTTTCTATATTCAAAACCTTCTGTCTCTTGCCATATACCTCTTAGAATTTGAAGCACATATCGTCACCTTCATTCCCTAGTGGCATAAGCAGACATGCCAACTTTGAAATCCAGATTCCCGTACTCAGAAGAACAAAAATCCGTATTTTGCACCCAAAAACCGTATTTTATAAATATGTACCTTTGCATACCTGCCAACCCCAGAAACCCCAAAAGTAGAACACATAATTGCGAGGGAGCACTTGTGCGAACCGAGAGCACGTAATAGCCAGGGGCCCACCTCACAAATTTGCAATGAAATTTGGCAATACCTAAGAACCATTCCATCAAAGTAATAAATCAATACAGAAAGATGCTTCCTTTACGAGTTATCACTCATTGAAAGTGCTACTTTGCTATACTTTACATAGAAAGCGGCCATCTTAAAGTCGTCATATTTCCTTAATTACATGACTGATCAAGCTGATTTTCGAATATGTGATGCACGGTTGAAAATAAATTATTAAAAGATTTGGTGACCTCAGTCGACCTTTGACCATCTATGTGACCTTTGACCTCACGGAATTGGATAAAGTATGTAGACCAAACAAATTGATATATTTCTGGAAACATTGGGTTTTGTTACTTCTAATGTTGTTAGAAGCATGCTTTGTTAAAACTTTCCAGAAAATAATTGATCATCATCATCATCATTATAGTATCAGTCGGTAGGCCTGCCTAACATCATCCTAACATGCTGTACTGGGTATAGCAGTTGTCTATGTATGGTTAAAGAAAAATATTGAAATATTACAAATATTAATGTGCCACTGAGTGCACCATTGAGAAAACAAACTCGGAAAGCATCTTGCAGGCTTATTTTGACCTAAATAGTTAACTAAATATCTCCAGAAGACATAGCATGTGTAGCAGTTAGATGAAGATGCTTAAAATAAAAAATATTAATGTGCATGAAAAATATGCAAGTCAGGAGAAAATAATTTCAAAAATTCTTGTAGGCCTATAAATATTTCTTTAATGTGCATGCATCGTGCGAAAGTCGGAAGTAAAAGGAGGTCGGAAACCTTCTTGTAGGCTTATTCTTTTGCACCAATAGAGCTAAATAGTTAACTAAATACCTTCAGAAGACATAGCATTTAAGGTGGTTACTAAAACTATTAATGTGCATGAACAATCTGCAAGCCAGAAGAAAATTATTTCGGAAACCATCTTGTAGGCCTATTAAATATGTCTTTAATGTGCATGCATGGTGCGAAAGTCGGAAGTAAAAGGAGGTCGGAAACCTTCTTATGTGCTTATTCTTTTGCACCAAAGGAGCTAAATAGTTAACTAAATACCTTCAGAAGACATAGCATTAGATGGTTAATAAAAAATATTAATGTGCATGAAAAATCTGCAAGTCAGAAGAAAATTATTTTGGAAAGCATCTTGTAGGCCTTATTAAATATTTCTTTAATGTGCATGCATGGTGCGAAAGTCGGAAGTAAAAGGAGGTCGGAAACCTTCTTATATGCTTATTCGTTTGCACCAAAGGAGCTAAATAGTTAACTAAATACCTTCAGAAGACATAGCATTAGATGGTTAATAAAAAATATTAATGTGCATGAAAAATCTGCAAGTCAGAAGAAAATTATTTTGGAAAGCATCTTGTAGGCCTTATTAAATATTTCTTTAATGTGCATGCATGGAAAGTGCGAAAGTCGGAAGTAAAAGGAGGTCGGAAACCTTCTTATATGCTTATTCGTTTGCACCAAAGGAGCTAAATAGTTAACTAAATACCTTCAGAAGACGTAGCATTAGGTGGTTAATAAAAAATAATAATGTGCATGAAAAATCTGCAAGTCAGAAGAAAATTATTTCGTAAAGCATCTTGTAGGTCTATTTAAAAATAATTATTTTTAATGTGCATGCATCATGGAAAGTCAAGAGAATAACGATGTAGGCAACCACTTTAACAGACCAAGAAAGTGGTCAAATGATACCAGTAATTCAGTCGGTAGTCTAATCTTGCAGCTGTTTATCTTTTTAAGACACAACATTTTATTATTTTGGTCAAAATTCTGGAATTCCGTTTTTTTTTTGGGTTGACCGTACTACCGTATTTTTCACGTTTTACCGTACAAAATACGGTGAAACCGTACTAGTTGGCATGTCTGCATAAGGTGACATTACGCTACTATGGAATAAAAAGTAAATTAGCAATGGCAAATTCAGTAGTACTGGTAAATGCACAAGCGACTGCCTTGCAATTGACAGCCCTTAAGCACCAGCATGATTTTCGCTGGTATGATAAGGTAGAGTCATGCACTCATGCTGGACCCAGGGTTGCCAAAAACTTTCAGGCCAAATCGCGGGTCAAATAATTGAAAAGTCACCCAATTTTTCTCTTAACCATTGGTTTGTATGAAGGAGGAAACTGTCGGAAGTTGCGGGAGCCAACGTTGAAAAGTCACCTATTTTTTTTCTTTAAAACCACTGGTTTCTATGGAACAGGAATTTTGTCAAACGTTGTGGGGAAAATCTTTATAGAACATTTCTTACTAATCTCTACACAAATGTTGACCTTTCTCTCTTTACTATTTTGCTATGCACAAACTAACTGCAAATTTCACCAACATAAATAACTCATGATTAAGACTGAATAATTTCAGACCTAGGGAATGCAAATGTGCTAATTACGACACAAATGTACTTGCGGGAACGATGTATATCAAATCAAAATCCAAAACTCCTTTAAAATGTGTTATGAAATCATGGTGATCTTGTTTGTTACATGGTTTAATTACACTGAACTCAACACCAAAGTCACCATGAAGCGTGGAATTGGGTATTTTTCTTCCAGTATTGCTTGACCAATCATTAAGAGCCCCATACCTGCATTCAACAACAATGGATGTTCCATTCAATGCTCAAACTCATTTCCGCTTGTGATCATTCCAGTAATTCAAGCATTACATCTCAAGTTCATCCGAATTTACGTACAGGAAAAAGTACATTTCCCTGACGTCAGATTGAAATCCAAATTCTTTGACGTAAGAGCATGTTACGGAATTGCGTTGTTTTACAAATGATGATACGCGCAGAAGTCCACCTGAACAGGTGAATTTACTGACGAGTGCTGAATGGTCTGACTAATAACACATTTCAACAAACAAATACATTATGTTTAATCCATCGTTGGGGTTACAAGGAAGAGTTAACAATTGTTACCTTTCTTTAAAAATCATACAAATTGGGCTATTCCATTTAAAATCCACACTACCCCTGTGGAAGATTTAGCTAAAGTCTTCAACAGAGGGAGTATGAGTTTTGAATAGAATAGACAATTAGGTAACTTCCATTTCAAATACTCACTCCAGTTGTGGAAAATAAAGGTAAAGCCATAACACAGGGGGAGTATGGGTTTCAAAATGATTAACCCTGACCAATTACATTTGAAAAACATGCTCCCTCTCCAGAAGATATTTCCAAAATCTTCCACAGGGGTAGTGTGGATTTCAACTGGAATAGCCCAATCAGAGTTGCTAACGTTCACATCAAGCATTTGTTAACAAAACATTGACCATACCTGCCAATATTGAGAAGTCAAAAATTGGGACACCACGCCCAGTCTAGTCAACCACATCATGATAGCGGTGATTTGCTGGGGCAGCCTTGTAAAAATTCTTTGAGTGAGTATTTTTAAGACCCAAAAGAGGTTATTTGACAGCAATAAACATATATTTGTAGTTGTTTTATGACAAAATTTTAAGTATAATTGCTCAAGAATTTGATCATATGAATGACATATTTATGTCATCTCCAATGTCCATAAATCTTGTAATTCATAATTTTTTCCTGTTCACTGATGCAGGAAAGCAACCCCCCCCCCCAAAAAAAAGTTAAAAAAAACCAGGGATATTCCTAATCAAATCTGGATAAATTGTGTCAAAAACAGGTGGGAAAGAAGAAGGTAATTTTTCCCTACATCAATACAGATAATGTTTATACACTTAAACAGCAAATGCAACTTCACCCCTATTGTCATGTGCATGAGTTCATCATTGAAATCCATGTTTTTGATTATGTTTACAAGTGTGGCTGAAAATGAAACCGATGACAACCTCTGTGCATTCAAATTTCAATTGTACCATGAATAAAGGTGGTGTCGCCCTCTATCAAAGTTAGCTTAGTAAACCCACGTGCCCTGTGCCGTGAAACCAAGCATATCGGGCACGCTGATAGAGTTGTCTATTTTCCATGACAGCTTGAAACGCGTCCAATACAGCCCAATGGAAGTAGATTACAAAAAGGTCAAACTGTCGTTTATGAATGGCTAAGTGGGTCATACTCAATCATGTTACCTGTATTTAGCACCACGACCGTAACAATTAAAATTCCACCACCTATTCTTTGCAAAGTCGGTTGTGATCATAACAAGATAACAATATATTTGTATACTAAGAAACACACTTTTTGTATGCCAGAAAAATATTGGGGGTATTTATAGGGATAATATCATAAAAGGTGCCATGGGGCATGATTTAGAGGAATGACAAACTTGTGAACTGCATGATAATCTTGTCATTCTCATGACCTAATTACCGATTTGTAACAAGTTATGGGACCATTGATACATTTACAATATTTAGGGTGCAAAATGGTAGATATTTGGGTCATTGTTAATCGCAATTTGATGACGTACATCTTCCAGCGATTTAACCTATTTACTATTTACTTTTTGTATGTGGGTAAATGATACCACCATTTGTGTTTTAACGACAGTGGATGAGGGCTGGTGTCAGCATATACAAATTTACTATACGGCCAAAAATAGTCATGAAGGTGTTGAAAAACTTCTTTTTGTTTTTGGCAGAAAATCATACCTTCATATCTCCTCTTTAGAACCATAATTTGTTCTTCATGAAATCCATGTTAAGGGGGTACTACACCCCTGGCCAATTTTGTGCCTATTTTTTCATTTTTCTCAAAAATTATAGCACATTGGTGACAAGTAAGATACGTATATTATCGGGGCAAGGACTACAACTACTGTACTGAAAATTTAGCAACTCAAAGCAAGTAGTTTGTTGATTATTATTGATCAAATATTGGTTTTCCCTCATTTTTGACTGTAACTCCACAACTGTTGTCTGTGCTGAAATAAAATTTCTGGTGCAGTAGTTGTAGTCCTTGCCCCTATAATATACATATCTTACTTGTCCCAAAAAATAGACACACAATTGGGCAGGGGTGTAGTACCTTCTTAACATGTTCAAAAAAGCAATTTTTAAAAATATATATAATTAAAATTAATGTGCTTCAACTCTAAAGGCTTGTTTATCTGTATCCTGTATTTCACGAAGTCCAAATTTCATGAGACCTTTGACGGATCATAACTTTGCAACCATAAATCTGACAGAGATGGTTGAGGTATCATCTAATCCATATTTGTATTAGTGTTTTATATGAAAATGCAAAAATCTCAAGTAACAAAATTTATGATGTGTGCCTCATTAACTCCATTGGGTCACAAATACATTCAAAGTGAATCAGTTTGGTCCACTTATTACTTAATAAACTTTTCCAAAGAACAATGACATCAAATAACATAGATTATGATAAAAAGGTAAAGGTAAAGGAGTCGATCCTGTATAAACAGTGATCGGAGTGCCCATCTCTCTTTCATTGGCGATTGGGCCAGACTCCTCCATGTAATGTTGCTATAGGGGATCGCTATACCTCCTCTACAGCGAGTCTGTTACCTTCCTAGCATTTAAGAATGCCGGTACCCATTTAAACACCTGGGTGGAGAGGAGTAATCGAGATAAAGTGCCTTACTCAAGGGCACAACACGATGGCGTCGCCGGGCTCGAACCGCAACCTTTCGATTATGAGTCAGTGCCCGTTCCGCTAGGCCACCGTGCTCCCTTTATTATGATAAGCTGCACCTTAATTAGTCCAATTAGTTTCTGCTGGCTGAATGATAAAAAATACCCACTTCTGCATAGATTCTGTTGTAAATTTGAAACATTGATAACAAAATGGTTCAAGTCAAAATTATACTTCCAAAGGTTTTCTGTCCAAAAGGTGCATGTTGCTGAAAGATTTTTTCTTCTAAATACCAATTTTTCTGATTTAGGTTTAGAAGCTCCACTTGGCAAAAAGAAAATATGGTCAGATTATCACCCCTGTGGTTATTCCAAACCATCTGGAAAGCATATTGCTAAGTTTTGAAGAATTTCTTCACTTTTCACATTATTATTTCTTTTTTAAATTGGGCAAACTATTCAGTGTTCATACACTGATCTCCCCTGGTGCACAGGGCAAGGTTCCAAGTCCTTGTCATCTGCTGCATTTTCATCACATTTCAAATGTACTAATGGAGAGGTGATAACTGTGTTAGTTACTTCCACCAGGGATCGAACTTGGGACCTCTTGCACCAAAGGTCAATTTGCTGATTGTTATTCTACATAACCACTTGATAGGGTAATACATGCATCATAGTCTATAGACTGGAGGTCTTCTTAACAGGGCTGCTATAAGATAAGTATATTAAGTCTGCACAAAAAGTAACACAGCTGTTATAAATACGCCTATAGCTTCAGAACTAATACTTGTTTTTACATTGTTTCAGCATAGAGAGAAGGATGATTTATTTACGCGCATCTTGATACCCCATTTGTCAAATGTCGTTCAATATTAACAACACAGTAGTGCTTTTAAATAAAAATATTTAAAAGTTGCATTTTACAGTGATGAATGGTTATTATGCCAGCACTGTAGCATGTAAAGCCCGTCATTATCTTGGCGCCGACTTCAAATCAATACTTAAAGCTGTAACAATTTGGATATCTTTCTTTCAAAACACTCATGTATTGTTAATATTGAACAAAATTGGACAAATTTGGGTATCAAAATGCGCGTAAATAAATCATCCTTTTTTATATTGAAATATTGTGAAAACAATTATTAGTTCTGAAGCTATATGCATATATAACAGCTGCGTTACTTTTTGTGCAGACTTTATATAAACCTGTCAAGCTTTTGTTATGATTAGCTTGAACTTGCTGACAAACCCATCAGGAGGATTAATCCTAATCTGATGATTTATACTTAAAGTGTATGTAGGTGGGATGAAAAGCCGGACGATCAATTGAAAATTTTGACCTTCAGTATTGGAGATATGGATTTTTTCCCAAAACACCAAAAAAATTAGGTCTTTTTGGGAAAAAAATCCATATCTTCAATATGAAAGGTCAAAATTTTCAATTGATTGTCGGCTTTTCCTACCAGATACATACACTTTAAGACTATATCATTAGATTTATATAATTTACTTCGAGGACTGTTATATATCAAAAATTTGAAAAATATCAAATTTTTATAATTTGTCATAAAATTTGTATTATATTGTGATTTTCAAAAAAGAAAATTATTTGATATCAGAAAGACATGCTTCGTATTCAGAATGCAATTCGATAGGTCCGAGGTGCTCTCATGTCCCACAAAAATACTGTCGAAATGCAATAAACGCTCATTCTAGATCCCTTAAGAGTGATCAAATCTGGTCTATATTGCTTGTGTTAAAGAAAATTTACAACGTATAGGACTTTTTAATAATTTGTGATGCTTCTGACGAGATGTCACAAGACAATAACAAAATATAAATATTAATCCGTGATGTTATAAGGCCCGCCAATTACGAGCTGATCAAACTATACATTAAAGGTGCATTTCATGATCCACAGCCTCATCCCCCCACTTAACTATTAGTTGAGATTTTTATATCACTGGAAACCTGTGGAAAAAATTTTCTTGCAGAGTAATTCGTTTAGCTAAAATATTGTCAAATTTGAATTACGTTCTTGTATACCAGAACAAAATTAAAACAGTGGCATATGGAGAAGTGTAATACATAATCAAGCATAACTCCCACACAAAATCAGAATCAACTGATATTTTGGGAATAAGCTTTTTTGTAGATATCTACTGAAAAATGTCATAAGATACTAGGATCACGAAATACTCCTTTAATAAACTAATGTACCCCACAAAATACATGCCTTCAGGTGCGGTATTTGTGACAAAACCCAAGATTTGTAATAAAACGACATGTCCCGTCTTATTCTCACAGTCAAAATATTAGTCAAACGTGTACGGCGTACACGTTCGACTAATATTTCGTACACTGTACGCTTGACCTAGCGTACACACAATGTTCATAACAATCATGCACTGTGCGTACATGATGGTCACAATGCATTAAAGGACAGACTTCAGCATGACCGGCAGAGTGACACACATTGCCGACATTGGTGCTGGACTTTTCATTGCTTTACCTCAGTTGTTTGGCTCAAAATTAAAAGGAGACATATCTGACAGCAAAAGTAACATTTTGTTTGAAAAAAAAATACAAATCTGTTTTTATGGAAACATCACAATATGGCTTTAATAGAAGCTTCTGCAATAATTTTACCCATGGAATTAACTTACCACTTCTACATCAATGTCATAGCATGCCGTCTTCTTCTGCTCAGCTGTATCCACCGTAATCACGTGGTGAATAACAATGGGATCTGGGGCGTGAAGCAGAGGGTGTAACCGCTGTGGGATTTCGGAAAATTTCATGCGCACTACTTCGAATATCTGAAATGAATAGAAATCATATCAAAACATATTTGTTAGTGCACTGAAACATAATTGAGACAGAACTAATTGAAAATTCATGCCAATCATATGGAAAATGAAAATAATTAACTTTTTTTTGTTCAAAAGCCAAAACATTTGTGCTAGATAAGCAAGTTGATAACTATGTTCTGGTTAACCCAGTTTGGCTTGAAGCATGAATGGATGCCATATTATTCACTCTTGAAAAGTTTTGCCCACACATAATTCAATGCTGTGGTTACTGGGCATTGTGCTCCATTACCAGCACTGCACTAATAAACCACTAAAACAATACATATGGGAATTTTTTCATTCAAATGAATGTTGCATGTATTTGTTGTGGTGTGCATATTAACCTTTACACCCTGAGGGGAGGGGTTGATCAGAGGGGTCCTATGTGTTGCCTGTCAATGCCCGCTGAAGGAGGATTCACCCAACCTGTAGTATTTTGTAACATTCAGGGCAGTTAGGGTTAATATGGCTAAAACTGTCAAGAACTACGAAAAGGTTAGTGCAGGAGATAAAACTTCAGAAATCAGGGGGTGGTTATGGATTGCTAAGGAGACTTACTTTCTGGACCAAGAATCTCAAAATGGGGAAAATTCTATTGCCTCATTAAACTGTATGGTGTTTCCCCTAAAACTATCCCTAGTTAAGTGGTGTGTGGTGGGATATAAATCATTTTATGGTAATTATAGCTTTCTGCTGAATGATAATTTATTAACAAAATATTTTTGCCATTACTCAACCAACCCTAAAAAAGTTTACTTTTAAAATATTAAATTAGGGGGTGGGGAGGACCCTATTCTTCCATCCGACTGCAAGGGGGGGGGGGGGCCACACATTTATTTATATTTCAAAATTTGTTTCTCCATGTCCCTTACTAGTAAATTGGCTTTTCTATTAGAAATCCATACACCCCCTATGGAAAACATGACTTTAATCTCTCACACAGGGGATGTAGATTTCAAATGGAGTCACTCATTCAGGCAATCCCATTTGAAACTCCCACTCCCTATGTGGAAGATTAAGGTCATGTCTTCCATAGGGGGTATATGGATTTCAACTGGAACAAGAAAACAAGACAGTAAAAGGAAACTCACTCACTGACTGACCCTCATATTTTTTCATCGGTATCAGTGACCAACTTTTTTTAAAACTCCCTGTTTGTTAGCACCCTAGTGCTGCACCACCTTCATTGTTATCTAACGCCTGTTTACATGATCCACTTTCCCACTACTATACTGGTGCCAGCTCTGTGTAAACTCTCAAGAGTTATAAAAAAACTTTTGATCAATTACTTGGCTACTTTTGTCTTCTTTTTTTTTTCAAACTTGATTGAACAAACTGCAAAGTGTTTTTGTGTGGTTGACCATACAGTACATTACCCAAATAAATATTGTTTTTTTCTGCACTAGAGATAATGCTGTTATTGGGTTGGAATAATTTATGACACTATTTCATACAAAATAACTATTGTTCGCTTTAGCCCTCTTGTTGGGATTGTGAATCTATCTTTATTGTTGCCATGTCTGCTTCTCACCATCAAACCCAAACCACACCCATCCTTGAAATTGGAGATGAAGATGAAAGAATGTGGATTCCAAAAGCATGTTCGGCTGGGGGACCTGGGGGCATAGTGTCCCCTCAGAAGCCCTCACTGTATACAAGTTCCTAGATTATAGATAATCCATATCCCACCCAACCCCACCTAATAACTAATAATACATCACCGAGCATACCGGGCAAATGTCTGGGAAATTATTTATCTTTGCCCCTCCATATACGCCACTGGTGGATTCTACAGAACAATGCCTTGCAAAAACAAATAGTTAGAGAATAAAAGATGGGTTGGCCAATATTTTGTCCATTATGACACCATATTGGATAGGCAAAAGACAAAAAATTCTATCTTTTATTCTCATTCTTATTCAGTTAAAGCGTAATTTTTATAAGTAAAACTGGTTTTTTTTTCAAGCAAATATAAAGTTACTTTTGTGAGGACATCCCCCTTGTTTTAAATGAATGAAACCGTCACAAACATCTAAGCCGCTGAACTGCGTTCTTAGTTTGCGCATGTGTATCACACGAACACATTATCGCGCGATCATTGAGGATCAACAAGCGTGCTACCATTGCGTGGCACTGCGTGTACACTGTATATCATTATCGTGTCATGTGTAGCTGAAAACCAATCAAATTGTGTGTATTCTTGACAAGACACACCTACTAAATAAGAATGGTCAATAAGTGCAACATGTGAATTCCTTTGCAGCCTATGCCATAAGCAATTTGTGCTACTTGCCACATAATTATTTCAGTGAATTTTGATAAACATAATAATCAAAGCTTAACAAAACCATTGACCTGGACAATATTACCAGTTTTCATCAAAATAAGTAAAATAGTGTGAAAAGACAACATTGTAATCCTTTAAAAAAAAAGAACATAAAAAACATAACAGACAAACCCACAAAATATATGATTCCAGTGTATATACAATCTGATCATTTGCTTTAACCATTTAAAAATATGTGACACCTTCAAGGGAAAGAAGTCTCATGTTGAAAAATAATATTCAATTTGAAGTTTATAGCATCAGTTACCATCCCTTCAAATATGTGACACGATCTGCTCCATGGGGACCAAAGGAGGCATTTTTGAAAATTGAGTTACTATAATTATTACCTTGTAGTAACATTAGGCTATCATATCTAGTGAAAACACCAAAGGTCTATCATACTTGGTTTTAAAGTTATGAGGTTTTGTGATGTGTATTTTCTTACATGTTTTATTGTTTTTTACTCCATATTTTTACCTTTATCTCAGTTTCAAACATACCGCCTTTGGCCCCCATGGACCAGATCATGTCACATATGCTCATTTTGATGCAAACCCCTATGAAAACTGACCTTCTGGTTATCAAGGTGTAGTCAATGTCTCACATTTGCGGAAAACAATACAAAACAAAAGAATTAGACCACTATTTTTTGGCCAGTAACTCGCAATCAATGGCAGCGACATTCCCCTTGGTTGCATCACACATGTGTCAAGTACGGGCAATTTAACTCCATTATATTGTTATAATTGTTGCGAGAACTAGTTCCTTTCATAATATTAATGCAGTCATTTGTAAGTAAGCAACAATAGAGATTCCATTGCTGCGGAGTGCCATTAGGAAATGACGACAGCGAAACGTGCCTTTGCGACGAGCACGTTCACAATAAGATAGTGCTGTCATGTGAGTGAAACAGTAAAAATAATGTTTAAATCCAATAGCTGCCATTTGCTGTCATGTGAGTGAAACAGTAAAAATAATGTTTGAATCCAATAGCTGCCACTTGCTGCTGCAGCTTGCATATACATGTAATGTTTATGGACTGTATGCGCAAACATGGTTTTAGTTTGACTGTGTCTAGCTCTAGACTTAGTGTAACTCAAGGTAAACCTACACTACACGATTCCCATTGGGGCCCTGCACAGGTACACCATCGCCAAGGTACTTGGGTGGTGCAGTACCAGTGTAGCACCAGTGCAGTACCACTGTTGGTGGGTCCTGTGCAGTAGCAGCATTAGTACTGTGTAGGTACTCTGTGCGTACCAGGGTACCTTGGCGATGGCATACCTGTACGTGCAAGTGGCCCCAATAGGAATCTTGCAGTGTACGTCTAACTTTACACACAGTCTAAGGATGTTTAAATAGACACAGACTTAAAGTTAAACATGTTTTTTGTATAATGACCTAGTTTTAGTTTTAGTGGCAGGAAGTTCAACTGTTTGTGGATCCATAACCAATTGCAAGCTAGTCTACATTGTGATCCCTTTTTTGAAATTTGTATTCTGATATAAAATCTCTTACAATGAAAACACATTCACAAGGAGAACCACTCTCAATCAAAAACCGTGATGAACTAGTAATGTGGGGGATATGTTGTATTAATTTAGCAGAAGTACACAGCTGGGTTGAATTGTAGTTCAAAAAGGAACTAGAAAGTAGTCTACAACCAGGCTCACACATGCTCAATGAGGAATCACACTCCACCTGAGGGGCAACTATTTTGTCCACCCTATATGTTATTTCTTTTTTAGCCACCAAAGACATATTTCATGAGAATGACAGAATGACCCAATTGCATGACTATGTCAGATCCACTGGATTCATGTTGTCAATGCTAGAATAAGATGCCATCTACTAATGATAGCAATGCTTACCATCATCTGTGAGAGGCGGTTACAGCCCAATTAATTTATTCAGCTCAGATTCGCTGAATTATGCCGTCAGGAAATACTACAATACATTAGTTTCACTTATTGCACCTGACTGAGATCTTTCCCTTTTTTGTACCAGGATCAAGGCAGCTTATACCAAGTGAATGTATTCTGGTATTCAGGTCAATCTAATAAATAAAAGGCTTACTATGTGATGATGAAACCTTCCCATACTAAGTAAACTGGCTCACACTAATATTGTTTTGAGCGCATACAATCCTAAGCTAGTTTTGTAAACCAACACAGGTGTTTGCCCAAGCATAAAGATATATTGGGAATTCAACAGCACATAACGATTGATGCCCTTTCATAAAATATCAGTTGGACCCTATCACATATCATGACTGAAAATATGCTACTATTATGAATTGGGGGTTCATTCATATATTTTCATGATTAAACATAAACAATGTTTGGCCATGAAAATATATGAATGCACTCCGTTCATTCTTATAGCCTATATGTAACAACATTTTGTGATTCTTACTTCGGTCTAGCATACTTGGTTCTAAGTTCTATGATGTGTACTTTACTACTTTATGTCTTTTATTGTTTTTTGGCTCCTTATTTTTGCCTTTATCTCAATTTCAATAAGCAAAATTTCACTCCAAGCAGCTATTCCTATTATTCATACATCTAATTTGTTTACACATTTTGCTCTGGTGTAAACAGATATTCATCCTATGGTACACATCTTTTAAAACTGTCCCAGTTTTCTATACCATTTTTCACCTTGATGTGGCAGTGACATCTGTGCTTTCAGTCAGCTATATATTTTGCGCACACAAAAGCCGTGCATATACGTGCTGTCTTAAAGCACGCACGTGTGTACGCTATCCCTAAGAGCAAACCCTAGCGATTTGAATCTGCACCCAATGAAATGCGAACTGACGCACTGCCATGTCAGGGTGAAAAATGGTCGAGTGAATCTGCAGAATTTTACTCAGAGCAGCTATTGCCGATATTGTTTTCTTACACTATGAGCCAAAATGGCATCACTTCCAATACAATAGAGTTCCAAATACATAGTTCAATAACCCTAATCCAATTATCATTGCAAACAATTTGACCTCAAGTTATGGAGTATGAGTTTTCATACCCAACACATTCAGAGGCCATTCAATGCATGTACAAACATATTGGGGTCAAAGAACTGTGTCCAGGGGTCCATTTCACTAAACTTTTAACACTTCCTAATTCAAGGGGGGTAACCGTCACTCAGAAGACTCGTTACTCAGAAGGCCCACTATTCAGAAAACCCGTCAAATTCTGAATAGAGGGCTTATTTTTGTTTAAAATGACCCGCTAACCAGAAGACCTGCTAATCAGAAGACCCGATAATAAGAAAACCCGTTAATCAGAAGGCCCGCTACTCAGAAAATATTTTCTGAATAGCAAGTATTTAATGAGTAGCGGACCTTCTGATTAACGGGCCTTTGCAGGGTTAGGGTTATGGTTAGGGATTAAGGTTAGGGTTAGGGGTTAGGGTTTAGGGTTGGATACAGCCCGCTAGTCAGAAAAAAATTCTGAGTAGCGGGACTTCAAACAAAATGCCCACTATTCAGAAAGTCTGTTATTCAGAAGGCCCGCTACTCAGAAAATTCTGACTAGCGGGCCATCTAAATAATGCGTTTTCTGAATAGCGGGTCTTCTAACTTACTGAGTATTCTGAGTGACGGGCTGCACACAAAGCATGGAAGTTAAAAACAAGATTGGGCTGCCGTATATGAAATGGCTAAAACCACATATAAGTAGGATGGGAGACAACCAGTGTCAGCATATTTTACTTTTGTCACAGTGCTATTCATACTGACCTGTTTCCCCAATTTCCTATTTAACAGTTTGTCACTGTTAAATTTACAATTTTACAGCGAATAAAATTTAGTTGACTTCCGTAAAATTATTGACGTCATTTTATACATACTTATGATATTTGTGATATGTAGCAACCCCTGATCAATAAATCTAATAACAATTCAAAAATTTAACCATGAAAATTAACCACATGAAAATTTGCCACATTCAAAAGTTCTATGGAGTATTAATTTCAACTTGATAATGCCTGATCAAGTGGACATTTTTTCATGCCATTTAATTTCACGTATTTTGCGAGGACCCAAATTCACAAATTTAAAGCATACAAAATTTAAACATTTTCCACTTTAGCAAGTTTTGCAGATAAACTTCTGGGCTTGCAGAATAAAATTCCAGCAAAAATGCCGGTCACGAAGTAATACGAAAAAAAAAGTAACTGCGAAATTAAGTAGCTTTACAGCCGTCAATACACATGACATAACACATGACTTGAACTAGGCCACAGTGCCATCAATGTCGTGTGCGTGAGAGTTTGTTTAGGTTACGGATGATGGTCCCACCGGGTATTTTGTGATAGCGTAAGTAGGGCACTACGTAAATAGTTTGTTCTTGTTGGCGCATGCCCTTGACTTTGAGTGAATGCAAGTCATTGAAGTCACTCAGGTATTGAGGAATCTCACTTAACCTATTTGAGTTTTATGCTGCCTGGGATATCATAACAATATCATAATTGGCATATCAACAGTCAATTCAATCAAGTTCTGATTATATACTTAACCATAACAGGCTGATTATATGGGAAATATCCCCAATGGCTACAAAGCAACTCATGTGTCAAATAAGATTTGATAACAATTACAATTATGTGTCCTAGTTTATCTGAAATTATACTTTTGTGACTTGAAAAGAATATCTAGTTTAACAACCTACTTGGACTTTTTTTTAGTATTGTAATTTGTACTTACATACATAGAGGTCTACAGTGAAAGTTAATACTTTGAATATTACAAGCAAGTGCGGATTGCTGCACGTTTACACGTTTTGTCAGCTTATACGCAATCTATGCGTAGCCAGTATTAACATGTATTACGACCTATCACATGTACCGCTCTCACATGTACCGCTCTCACATGCACCACTCGTACACTCCTTGCTTCAGGTTAATACAATTAATTTTTTGGTTCTCGTTCCCCCCAACTCAATTTCTGGGATTCGCCAGATTTTGTTTTTAGATTTTTCCAACAATTTAAGAATTTGGAATGTTTCAGGGACACTTTATACAGATTAATATGTATCACTTTTTGTGGTACTCTTGGAGATTTATCCCACAGAATCTCACATTTGAAATGAAAAAAAGGGATTATCATTTTCCTTGAGAGCTGTTGGAAACAAATTTTACATGGGGGGACACTTCAGTCCGAAACCAATTCATGAAAATCCAAAACAAAAAAAAAATGATGTGGCTTAATATAAAAACATGATGTGTTATATTCTCTACAAGTTTTTTTTCAATATTTAGGCTATATGTTTATATTTCTCTAATATACCAAATACACCACAATATTTCAAAGTGCAGCAATACTCATCCATAAATGTTGTTCTGTATTTGATGAACACTCACACAAATTCCACACAAGTATTTTCAACCCCCTTTCGTAGGCATACTAGATGACAGGTTGGTGTTGATGCAATTG
This sequence comes from Amphiura filiformis, assembly GCF_039555335.1. Taxonomy (NCBI): domain Eukaryota; kingdom Metazoa; phylum Echinodermata; class Ophiuroidea; order Amphilepidida; family Amphiuridae; genus Amphiura; species Amphiura filiformis. Next base: position 5,429,583 of record NC_092631.1, read on the forward strand.
TCTCACTGCAGCGTGGGTTCAATTCCCTGCAGTGCAGTAAGTGAGTATATGTAATGCGATCAAGCAAAATGAGTCGGATGTCGGGAATATTGATTTTGAGATACAGCCAATAGTAGTATTCAACTTCCTTGTATTTTATTGTTGTGAGCAACACTAAAATGGCCATATCTTTGGAACCGTAAATCAAATTATGATGGGGTTTTCAGCAAAGTAAAGCTCTGAGAATGGTTTATTTTTTTTAATTGAAACCCAAATTTTGTTTTTGATCGACATCAGACTCATTTTGCTTGATCACATCACATATGGTCCAATTAGCTTCCTCTAACTAAACAGTAGTGTCTGTGCGTGATACACGCATGATTAAATGCGGTGTACATGTAGGGGCGGCTGGGGCGCAAGTCGCTTTGCACTGCATCGCATGCAACAGATGCAACGCCTTTGATGCCGTATGTATCACACACAGACGCTTATGTCTCTAGGAAGCCATATGGACTCTAGTTGGCAATCCACAACCTCGCATGTATATTTCCAGATACTCTAGAGGGTGATATTATTGTCTCTTGCAGTGCAAATTCAATTTCGACGTTGCCGTTGACCCCAAAATATTTATCATCACTGCTGTTCATTTATAATCTATGTTGGGGTGGTTTAAATACCCCATTTAATCTCATCTGAAGTTGAGACTAACGCCATGTTGGCTTTCGCAGTGACCTTACCTAATCCCATGAGGCTTGTACAAACGTATAGGATGGTGATTTGTCTGTACGCTGGTGACGAAACCGCATAAATGCACCGATTCAAATCGGCCACTGCGAAATCGGACATGGCGTTACTCTCAACTTGAATGAAACACACTATAGTTTATTACCTTTATACCACAATAGTCACCTGCTCCTCGTATGTGAAAATGGCTTAAGTAGAGAGTACTTACAACCGTAGAGAAGGAGAACCGTGACTCCCTATACCGCCACATACAATCGCGCCGTCAGGTATGGGGAGAAATTGGGGGTATTCGGGTCCTTGCTGACGGTGCGCGGAGACGAACAAAAACAATTCCTGCGTCTCATCATTAGCGTCTTGCTATCGACGCTATCGTCAAATTATGCTTAGTATGCGATATCGCGCTTGCGTGACAACGAATGCCTCGAGAGCATTCTGAGGGAAACAGAATACCCCCAAATTTTGCTCCATGCCGGTCGAGTGCCAGGTTCTCTTTCTGTAATTCTGTGCTTACAACACATTCACACTTACCCTAAAGGACCCTACAGACTTTTAGAGGATGTAGAATATTTGATGTAACATATTTTTATTATTTAATCTATTCCCAGTTCTATTTCCAGTAATGTGCAAGTTCTAACAAATGTTTGATGACGTAAAATCGATAATATATTTCTACCAGACATTCTACGTCAAATATTCTACATCAAATAATCAGAGTCTGTAGCGGCCTTTACTCTATCCCTATCCCTAAACATATGGTGTGGTAGGTATTCTATATATTATTACCGCTTTGGTTTGTTATAAAATCTATACACTACCTGCTGAAAATATTTATCATTATTGATAAATTCTCTCTCGTGCGAGTCCTGTAGCTTGTGTGTCTTGATGTACTGCCATAGAGCATTGATGATGACGGGGCGGGTCTGGGTGTGAACACCCAGTAAACGGGCAAGTCTAGGATCCAACTTATATTGAGGTGGCTGTAAAGAAAGTCAAAATAAATTGTGTGCAGGTGTTATTTTATGCTCCAGTTTAACTCTATGAGAACTACCTGCCGATTGGCCAAAATGAATATTGTGTCCAATTTTGAACCAATCAAGGAGGGTATTAATAAGATCTACAAATGCAAGTTTGGTCATAAATAGTTTAAAGCCTAGTCATAATTGGCAATTGAAATGAGCATTTCAAGTTATCAACCAATCAGAAATGCTGTTAGATGACCAGTAGGGTCCAGGGGGTTAAGGTGGCTACTGTATGGTTAATCCAATCCTACAAAGTTATCTCCATTTTGTTCTAAAATAATTTTTTTTCTTATGTCAAAGACCTAATCTAGGCACCAATGGCATTTATTTGATTAGTGCAAATCCGGCTTCAAAAGGGTGTGTGGGGTGTGTGTGTGTGGGGGGGTTTGGGGGGGACAGTCGGCCTGAAATGTCAAAAGTGACTGAAAATATGGGTCATTTTGTTAAAAGGTGTGGGGACACATCCCCTGGATTGACGCCCATGTGTACTAGTATATGACAGGGTGGCGTCTAGATAGCTATTAACCGCCTGCTTAAAACTCACCATTTTACCCAATTTGCATTCGGTATATTGTGATGAATGAGCCTTAATTCCTGAAGGAGAGGTTAAATTCAACACCTCGTATTTCATATATGGTATGAATGATCTGTCAGACTTAGAGAGTGATTTGACCACTACATACTACTATAGAGTGATTCGACCACTCGCCTAGCACAATGCTAGCGAGCGATTGATCACTCGCCTTTAAAATCTAGACGGCAAGGTCTGTCATTAATAGGCACATAATGCTTACTAACAAATTTTTATATATCATTGTAAAGCTTGTTTTGAGGAGAATATGCCTGGCCAATATCTCAAAAAGTGAAAATGCCACCATTACAGCCAATGTGGTGGACGGCTACTAACTGAGTAACATTTCTGATCCAAAATAAACTGGAAACAGATTTAAGCTGAAACTTGGTATTTCCATGTTTTTTCTTTGAGTGGAAAGTTTGACAGACAGACATACCTGATGGTCTAGTAGCAGTAGCAGAGTGCATTTGACATTCTCACTGCCAGGACGCTTCACCTGGAATCCATCCGTTTCTGTCGTGTTTGCACTTCTGTGCCACTGTGAACAAAATATCAAGAAAAGAAAATATAAGAGGTTTTTTTTTTACTGCAAATCATATGATTACATGAATAATATCAGAGAGCTTTGCATGCAGACCTCGAAATAAGGAGGGCCCAAGGGCCCTCGAAAATCAGTGAGGGCCCGCAAAAGGTACATCCATTGGGCCCAAATGGCCTGCAAAAAATTTACCATTTTTCTCACTTTTTGGTGGGGTTCACAGGTTAAAACCAATGGCCCAAATTCGGACCCACAAAAATTTGTGACTGAGGGCCCTCAAACATTTAAGATCGAGGGCCCAAATGGCCCTCAGAAATTCTGGCTTATTTCGAGGCCTGTTTGCATTGACTTATTATGTTATAGATCTCACTTCTGTGCTTGTTCTAAATACGTACAAATCTGAAGTTTCGGGTGTTTTGGTTCAGTAAATCGCTGAATTAGGCCTTTAATTATTCACTCACACACAAATCAAGGTAATTAGGCTATCAACTCTTTATCTGGCATCTGCACACCTGTTTTCAAGCCTTGCGTGTCTTATATAGTATCTTAATTCATATTTTTAGATAATATCAATTGACAGATGACAAGTGCGTATTTGATTAGATGGAAAAATCAACACAGGTGTAATGTAGGTGCTTAAAATAATTAGACAAGAATTATCAAAGTAGGTTATCAGATCTGGACTGCACACCTGTGGCCATGGTATCTTTTATTGTATAGCCTATATTCCACGATCAGATAAACTATATGTGTAAAGTGATTTTGATGTTAATAAACAAGTATTATTTTTATTGAAATATAGCTCTCTATATCTTAATCCTTTACTTCGTTCTAATTGGCAATAGAAGTCAAATTTTAATATATTTTGATCAGCTTGTAATCGATGGGCCTTATAACATCGCGGAATAAAATTGATATATTATATTTTGAGAATTGCCTTGTGACATCTCCCCAAAAGCATCACAAATTATTAATTCAAATCCTATACTTTTGTCTACATTCTTTAAAACACACAATATGGAGGCAGGTGAAATATAGCAGTCTTAGCGTGGGTCTATTTTTCAGCGTAGTAGTAAAAGCCTAACAGTTCCTAAAGTTCGTCGTACACCCCTACCAAAATTTCAGTTGAGTGCCCCCCCCCCACGGAGACTAACTCACCCACCATATCTTCACCTGAACTGTTTCTACTGAGAATGTTACCGCATATTCACCACTATTAACCACCTCACAAGGTGCTTGATGGTTGATGATGAGGTTCATAAAGTCTGAAACTTACCCAAAAAACTCCTATAACTTAAAACATAACACATTTTCCAGTGTTTGCTAAGGGGGCCTATTTCTGGAACATGTCAGGTACTCATGAGGTTGAAGTTTTGGGCACGCCCCTGTTTTTCATGCTCTATTAGTGTGCTAATGAGGCTAATTAGTTATGCAAATGTTCAATACCCAGGTTCAGTGTACTTTAAAAACTATGTCAAAAGTATATCACACCATAAGTGGGTCATTCTGCACAACGTAGCAGTCCAAAATATCATGTGTCATGTCTATTTTTAATTTGCACAAAACCAATGTTAAAACCAATCCAAGTAACAATAGCTGCTTGACGATGAACATTTCAACCAATAAACAAACACCAAACATTGACCTATTTCAACTGACCTAATTACCCGTTGCATAACATTTAATTTAGGGTACGACAGACAGCACACCTCTTATCGTTTCTACACTTGATATTTTGTGGATTTTTCCCACACTTTCCCACTTCAAAGTAGCGAAATGTCCACACACAAGGCGAGAATAGACCAACACTCCATTGGCTGGTTATCGCAATTTAAACAATACTCAGTGTCATCACACACTGCACTCATTTTGTGCTTTCTGGGTTATGCCATCAGAACCTTGAAACTGTTATCAGTTTGCACTATTTAATTCCTAGCTGCATTTTATGTGCAATGAAGAAAATTAAAAAAAATATGTATTACAATAATAAATGACACAATAAAAATGTGACTACTGATAACAAAGTTTAACTATAACTGAGATGTTATAGTGCTTGTCATGATCAATCCAATTGATCATTAGATCTTAATTTTTAATTGTCAAGCTCCGCTTATGTAGCGTTTTTAATCGCGTCATTTGTTGCGTGGTCTTTCAGCGTCCAGCGTGTCTAAGCTTACGCGAGTCTAACAAGCAAGACGCGACTAAATCGCTAGATGCTTACAACGCTCCAGACAGTGCTAGATCTGGCCTAGCTTGTAACAAAATGTATCTCACCGTTTTTGTTTTGCTATTTAAGCTTTTTTTCTTCTCTTGAACTTTTATTTATTATTGTCTACTTTATTCCTTCTACTGGGATGACAGCGGCCTCAAGTGACTTTGGAAAAGTCTGAAAAAGTGCGTAAATTTGGGCTATAAAGTCTCAAAACGGGCTAAAAATGCAGAAATTTGAATTAACAAAAAGTAGGAAATCTAGCATCCCTGCATCTAAAAAGTTCAATTCAATCCACACAAAAAGTTCCCAGTTACATTTCACTTTAAAATTATATGGTGCAAAATTGTGATGGTGCTCCTGACATTTTTCCTAAAGTTCAAAATTGGCATAATGCAGAGTGTAATTTTTTGGCTTAAGTTAAGTGTGACCTCTTCTTTACCATTATTGTACTCACTCATGGATAACAAATTACCTTTAATAGAAAATGGGCTATTCCAGTTGAAATCCATACACCCCATATGGAAGACATAGGGAGTTTGAATTTCAAGTTGGGGTTACCTGAATGGATGACTCCTTTCGAAATCTACACCCCTGTGTGGGAGATTAAGGTCATGTCTTCCAAAGGGGTGTATAGATTTCAGCTTGAACAGCCCAATTAATTGGTCTAATACCGGGACCTATTTGTTATATGACTAAGCAAAATGAGTTGGAAAATAAATAGGACCAAAATAAGTGCTGAAATTTCATTTGTATTTTATTGTGTGTGGTTTTTTTTTTAAAGCAAAATGACCATTGTCTTATCTCATGAGCCTCATGTCCAATTATCAACAGATTTTCATAATTATTGTAACTGCAATGTCATAAAAAATACTGGATCCAAAATTGAACATGCATTTTGACCCAAAAGAGCCTAATATTACATGTGCAGTTTATTTCAGTATGGCAAAAAAGAAATAGAAAAAAAAGTGGGCCGAAAATTCAATAAAACAGAAATCCTGCATAAAACTTAGCTTTTGTCCCAAATAAAACCAAACAAACAAAAAACTGCACAGCACATACTTTTCTGACAAAATATTACTGAAACAAAACATTTTTTTTCAAAGTTCATTGAACTGGGTATTACAGCATAGCAATTACAGCAGCGAGATGAGCTCTGAACCATTGCTTAACTATTAAAATGAACTTGCCTTTTTCTTTTAAAACACCCATTTAAAAACTGTATATGCGAGTATCACCATGCTCAGGTTTTCTTGTATTTATTACAGAAAGCAATTTTTTTATTTCTTTCTTTCTTCATTTTGTTGTCAAGCATATACAACATACATAAGGGGTGGTGCAATAATTAAGTGTACCCCTGGGGTTGTCAATTATAGGGGGGGGGCAAAGACTTTTTGGCAGGCCAAAGGGGGCAAGTATTTTTTGGCAGGTCAAAAGGGGAGGGGGACAAGCAATTTTTGACAGGTCGAAAGGGGGGGGGGCCAAGCGATTTTTGGCTCTAGATGTTTTGGGCACCGTTCCTATATTATGCCCTAAAAAGGTGTAAGAAAACATTAGGAACATGTTCATATATATACAAAATTTCCTGCCCGCTGCGCTTTCATTATTTGATAAAAGACAACGAAAGGTTTTAAATTTGGGTTCCTCAAAATCATGCATGTGTAAAGAAGGGGGGAGGGTGTGGACAAAGATAGTTTTTTGGCACATCGAAGCAGGGTGGGAGGGGAGCAAGTCATTATGGGCAGACTATTTTGAAAATTGACCACCCCAGGGTTTGTTAACACCCTTGTGACACAACCGCCTGAAGCACTGACATCACTACTAATCATGAGGTGTAACATAGTGTAAAGCTATATTAAAAGGGCATTTCGTGATCCACAGCCTCATCCCCCACTTTTCTCAAAAAAGTTGAGATTTTTATATCACTGGAAACCTCTGGCTACATAATGTTTATGTACAAAATATTTCTTGCAGATTAATTCGTTTAGCAAAGATATCGTGAAATTTGAATTTCGTTCTGGTGCACCAGAACGAAATTACAACGCATTGTCTATGGAGCAGTGTAATACACATAATCATGCATAACTTCATGTAACGCAAAAATCCGAATCAACTGAAATTTTGGGAATAGATTTTTTCGTGGATATCTAATGAAAAATTACATAAATAGAGGATGCTAGGATCACGAAATACTCCTTTAAAGTATAATAATTATGTTCAACTTTGGAACAAATAATTTAATTAGATCTTTGCAGAGTACCGTAAATGACACAAAAACACACCCCTGTTTGTAAATACCTGCAAACGAGGCCCTCATTCCCTTCTAACCGAGGACACACACACCCCTGATTTCAATTGACACACTGTGGACCTACACACAACAATTTCATTCATTCCCTTCTAACCGAGGACACACACACCCCTGATTTCAATTGACACACTGTGGACCTACACACAACAATTTCATATCCAACCATGACCCATCCTGAAGCACTAAAAGGTGAACCACTTTTAAATACATTTTTACATTATTTGCATTGTCCTGGTTATAGCCAGCAACCATGGATGACCACGGTTGCAGGTCAGGTTTGTCCACAGTCTCACTGTGTGTATCCTAATGTAGGTCCACCCCGGCAGGTAATTACATGTATACGCACCCCCATACACACAAAAGGATCCACTAGTTGAACTTTCAATCCTGCACTGGATTTTGATTGTGTACTTTGATCAATTCCACACCTTGAGGGCAGTATAACCCATCATTGAATCCATGCATCAAGCAGAAACAGGTCAAGAAGTAGCCGAACTTGAAACACTGGTAACTAAAATATAGCTCACTTTGATCTCCTTTGTAATAATTTCAACTCCCAGTGAAACAAGGTTGTCAGAAGCCATGAATGGACCTGCTGCTGATGAATTCAAGCTCATAATTCCTCAGAATTAGAGCAGGGATAATTAGACAAGAGTTTATCTTTTAATGGATAGAAATTGCTACTTAGCACGCGATGAGGTTAAAATACTCCCCGCCCAGCTTGGTATATGTAGCAAATGCCCCCCAAAAATCAGGATGGACTGGTTCATTTTCACAATTCTAAATGTACCATGAAAAAGAGAAGTCTGAATTTAATAGATCTTACCAATTTAATTCTTACATCCTCAAGCAATGCCACAGGAATTTTGCCACATCAATGCGGACCAATTAAATTCATATCTTACCCACCCCAGCAAATGCCACAGCAAGGCAAGTTGCCACATCAATGGGGATTGAACCTGGGCCCTCATACACAACAGTTGGGTATCCTGGCCAAGACAAGATTGTGGCCCCAGACCCAGACAATAATTGTGGCCCAAAGACCCAGACCAAGACAATGATTGTGGCCCATGACCAGCGCTCGAAATAAGGCGCGTCCTTGCGTCAAATACCCGTGAAATTAGGCGCGGACCCACAAATTTAAGACGGTACGGGTCCGCGTGACCCGTAAAAATCGAACCAAGCAAAGAGCAAATCCTAGTTTTGTTGTTCCACTGAAAAATCGGATTCACATAATACGTACAGCTCCACGAGTAGACTTTTATTTTAGTTTCCCCATCAAGTTTTCAACCCAGATCGCCGTAGCTAATTCTCATTCTTTAAATTTCAAAGGCAAGGGTTCGGGGTCGGACCCTTGAAAATTGGTGAGGACCCTTGACATTTCAAAGGCAAGGGTCCGGAGGACCCTTGGATTTTTGTTCTTATTTCGAGGCCTGCCCATGACCCAGACCCAGACAATGATTGTGGCCTAAAACCAAGACAATAATTGTGGCCCAAGACTCAGACCAAGACAATGATTGTGGCCCAAGACCTAGACCAAGACAATGATTGTGGCCCAACCCCAGACCAAGACTATGATTTTGGGTTCACGACCAAGATCATGACCAAAACCAGCTAAAGCAGGTCTTGTTTAATGCGGACACACAAAATAGTCGTTAAAATCAAATCTGTTTCTGTATAATTGTCAAGATTGTTATTTAAGGGTCGGAATTTGCATGATGACAACTTCTGAAAAAAGGAAAATAAAAATGTTTACAACTGGCAATTCTAGATTCATCTACTGAGCTATGAACATGCACATTTTTCAGCAAACAAACAATCAAACCCCAATTTTCTATGCTCAAATTTCACGGCAAGTTATTTTTTCATGACTACATATTCCCTTGAGGGTACTTTCGGACATTCCATTTTTTCATGTATTCACATTCCATGCAAAATTACTCCTTAGTCGGGTGGGTTCGTAGCATGAGAAACTTGCAGGTGTTTTTTTTAATGTGAATGCTAATTAGATAACCAATTACTGATTTACCAATGTGATGACTATATCAGGTAATTAAATTGTTGACAACAAATCTGTCCTTGCGATTGGAAACAGAAAAACGTGACAGAATCTAACTAAAACAAGATTGAACAGCGTGCCTTTAAGTGGCTGTGTCACACGGTTACAAAACAACATGGGCAAAACCACAAGCACCTATTTATTTTTGGGTTCCATTGTGAAATGGGGCTTTCAACCTTTGGCAATTGACGTGTCTAATGTCAAGCGCTGTATGCGAAGAGTGACGTGCGCAAACTTACCGCATTGTATTACGCACAGAGCATGACCTTGGTGAAACGAAATGTGGATCACATGGGATCTTATTTGCATGCATACTCGGCATGTTATATATTACGATATTATGTTGCATTATGGGAAATAAGGGGCGGTTAGAAAAATTACAACCGTCGTTTGCAAAAACGCGCAAATATTTACCCAATTTGCAATTAAATTTCAAACACTATGCTGACAAAACTTTAAAACTGAAATCATCTCTAGATGGAACAGTGACATTCATCTTCATAAATTTGAAAGGCAAACCAATCAAGGAGTAGTAGAATTTTATGGGTCTTAATGGCCATTTTATTGGTGGACTATCGTATACAAATCTCATGTCAATTTTGGTAACGACAACCTAAACCATACCTGTTCAATACAGAACTCGCTTATTATATTGAATCATGTTTAGCCTAAGAAACCAATACCAACGCTGATCTCCCTTCCGTAAGTCTTAAGTAAAAGAAAGTATGAAAGTAATGAGTTACATCTAGTTTGCAATCAGAATTTCTTTAATAAATCACATCGTTTCACTCTTGGTCTATGCATAATAGAAACCCAAATCAGACAAGATTAGAAAATGATCTGTTTCGACGTAGTTTTCAACTCACGTCTGCTAAGCCATTGTCAACCTCAACTCATCAAGAGGTCCCTTCTGAGACAGACACCCTGAAATAATACCTTTGCCATAACATTTACTAAACCACCAAAATGCTCCTATAACTTCTAATTACAGCGGTAACATTAATGTCTACCCCAATTAAAACATTCCAAACATTTTGGTTGAACGTTCAATGTTGTTGTTGGTCTCAAAGCCAATTATGCCTAGTAACAAGTGAGTTTAATATTATTCATTTCAGGTCGAGGTCGTAGGTCATGCGTATTAAAATTAACCGTCACGATCGCTATTCATTAGTTAAAGAACTCGTTAAATTCTACTGGTCTTGTTTTTTCTCCAAAAATCATAAAAATTATATTGTCATGACACACACCAAGCACCTGTTGGTTTGCCATTGGACAGTAGAAATGTAACCATTACATACAGAGCTATCAATATCTCATAATAAATGTGTGTGTTGGGGTGTACATGTTGGGGTGTGTTTGGATGCCTGTATCATGGGCGTCAATATACCGGGCCGGGGGCATTTACCCCCACATTTTAGACGGGGGACACAATATTAAATGTCCCCCCATATTTTAAATTGGCAACTTTAAGTCACAAGCATGTGTTCTTTGATTAGAGAAAGCACAGTATTAATCTATATCAGACCACATTATGAGGTCTGTGCTGCGACTATAATAGTGTACAAATAGATGCCAAATGGTTTCCAATGGGGCAACATTTTGAAAAACATTCCCAACTTCTCAGGAGGAATTTCCCTCTCAGATACCCTCCGCATCATGTAAGTCTATTAAACCTACATGTTGTAGTCTGTTCTACTTTTAAACAATATTGGCTTCTATTGGGATTTCAGTTTGAAACAAATTCTAACTCCTGGGGGCATGTCCCCTCTCAGACACCCGCTGTGTCAAATAAGTCTATTGGAACTACAATTTGAAGTCTGATGTACAGGTACATGGCTTCATTTGCGGGTTCATTTTGGAAAAAAAAAGCCAACTTCTCATGTGGCATACCCCCACCCCCAAGACCCCATCTTTCACACAAGCAGGACATGAGGTCCTCACTGCATGCCAAACTGCACTTTTACAAAAATAAGTGTCCCCAACATTTCAGAACGGGATTGATGCATCTGGCTTGCAGGTTTATATGCATGCATGACGTGAGTGTGACTGGATACGACAGGGTACACAAGGGTAATTGGTAGGGGTTGGTAAAAATTAACATAAGCACCAAAATGAAACAACACGAGTGTGAATGGGTGCGACAGGATACATGTTTTAAACACAGTAGGTAATTTGTAGGCGCGGTAAGATAATTGGTAGGGGTGGTATATTTTAGAATTAACATAGGACCAAGATGAAACTATGTGAGTGTGACTGGGTGTGACAGGGTACACGTGGCACCACAAGGTAAATTGGTAGGGGTCGTATGAATATGGACCAAGATGAAACAATGTGACTGGGTGTGACAGGGTATATGTGGTGGTGCTACTACAAGGGTAATTGGTAGGGGTGGTAAGAATAGGGATCAAGATGAAACAATGTGACTGTGACCGGGTGCAACAGGGTACACATGGCACCACAAGGGTACTTGGTAGGGGTGGTAAGAATATAGGACCAAGACGAAACAATATGACGTGTGACTGGGTGTGACAGGGTACCCGTTGGCGCCACAGGAGAAATTGGAAGGGATGGTAAGAATAGGGACCAAGACGAAACAATATGACATGTGACTGGGTGTGACAGGGTACCCCTTGGCGCCACAGGGGTAATTGGAAGGGGTGGTTAGAATTGGGACCAAGACGAAACAATATGATGTGTGACTGGGTGTGACAGGGTACCCCTTGGCGCCACAGGGGTAATTGGAAGGGGTGGTAAGAATAGGGACCAAGACGAAACAATATGACGTGTGACAGGGTACCCCTTGGTGCCACAGGGGTAATTGGAAGGGGTGGTAAGAATAGGGACCAAGACGAAACAATATGACGTGTGACTGGGTGTGACAGGGTACCCCTTGGCGCCACAGGGGTAATTGGAAGGGGTGGTAAGAATAGGTACCAAGACAAAACAATATGACATGTGACTGGGTGTGACAGGGTACCCCTCCGCCACAGGGGTAATTGGAAGGGGTGGTAAGAATAGGGACCAAGACGAAACAATATGATGTGTGACTGGGTGTGACAGGGTACCCCTTGGTGCCACAGGGGTAATTGGAAGGGGTAGTAAGAATTGGGACCAAGATGAAACAATGTGAGTGTGACTGGGTGTGACAGGGTACACATGGCACCACAGGGGTAATTGGAAGGGGTGGTAAGAATTGGGACCAAGATGAAACAATGTGAGTGTGACTGGGTGTGACAGGGTACACATGGCACCACAGGGGTAATTGGAAGGGGTGGTAAGAATTGGGACCAAGATGAAACAATGTGAGTGTGACTGGGTGTGACAGGGTACACATGGCACCACAGGGGTAATTGGAAGGGGTGGTAAGAATTGGGACCAAGATGAAACAATGTGAGTGTGACTGGGTGTGACAGGGTATATGTGGCACCACAGGGGCAATTGGAAGGGGTGGTAAAAATAACAACCAAGATGAAATAATATGACTGTGACTGGGTGTGACAGGGTCATGTGGCGCTACAAGGGTAATTGGTAGGGGTAGTAAGAATAGGGACCAAGATGAAACAATGGGACTGTGTGTGACAGGGTATATGTGGTGCTACAAGGGTAATTGGCAGAGGTAGTAAGAATAGGGACCAAAATGAAACAATGTGACTGGGTGTGACAGGGTATATGCGGTGCTACAAGGGTACTTGGTAGGGGTCGTAAGAATAGGGACCAAGAAGAAACAATATGAGTGGGTCTGGGTGTGACAGGGTACACGTGGCAACACAAAATTGTGCTTGCTCAGTTTTTTTCTTGTATATTTCTTTTAAACAATATCTGACGATTTACACCAAGAAAGCTTTGCACCGATAGGCCGCGTCAGCAAAACGTCAGCAAATGTGTTTTCGTGTGACCCAATTTGAACAATTTCATAACCAACCCATTTTCTCCTTTCTGGCAGGAAACAGTATCGGATAATGTCAGTGACCGTTGTCACAAAAACTTGCTTGATACCAGGTTTGTTTTTGCACTTTACGCTTAGTTAATTATTGTTTTCAATGTTTGCATTGTTTCCTTGCTGGTAGAAGTTAGAGCACCCTGAAAGTTGTAGGGATTCCATTGGTTTCCGCCCAGTTGTCACACTAAATAGCCCAATCAATGCATACATGGGCTGAGTTTACTAGCGGTCATTAAGCTGGACCTCTGAAAGTCTCTAGTCCTTAAAAAACATCCTGCACAAAATTCCACACACCCCAATAAACATCAAAATGATTGAGCCCTTCACCAAAAAGGAGAGCATGGGAATTTGAGCCAGGTGACAACGGCTATAATGTCCGTACTTTGTCCCGCCATTTTAGAAGGTTATACAAATTGTGGGAGTCCTGCAAGTCTGAATCACATAAAATTGAATGGCTGTGTTTTAGTATCTATGATCATGTAAACCCTCTGAAATAGGACTAAACTATCACTATCTGACACTCCTGATGAAATTGTGGCAGGGGTAATGGGAATTATGACCTATCCATCTAATAGGATAGTTCCCAATGCAGATACTCCATATTGGTGCATTATGTTGAGAAAAGTCATGTGTCAATACCACCACACACATCTGCCTACTTGTATTTTACACAGTCAATCGAGGACATGAAAATTGTGATATTTCACTTTTGAAACTGTGGACTGATACACAAATCTGACAATTAATTATCACAAAGTGGGCCTGACATTATACCTCAAATGGGGAAAGTATACGCTAAATTCTAAAGGTGTGTAGTGCCCTTGCAATAGGGTCTTGTGACTGTGGACATCCACAGTGTATGTGTGTCCAAGGTTTATGAGCTTAATTTCATACAAAGTCTATCTATATGCACACATCCTCCCACCCCAACATGCTCCCCCTGCATGTCGATACTCTAGATACGTCCACATTTATTAGTGAGAAGGCCGGGGTCCTCATTTCGCACCAAACAACAACACAGACCTCACTAACACAGACCCCACACATACAGACAGACACCCATCACCCTGTGCCAGCAATCACAGACCTTGTATATTGTTATCAAAATGAGGATGTCTAAAATGATGTTTAATAAATTTCGGTGTTTTAATCGACATACCGAGGACCAGAATGGCAGATGTTGTAGGGGTGTGTGTGTGAAACACGGTATGAATTATTCTTACCAATCACGGTCGGTATTTTAATAACGGCCGTATCTCTAAAATTGCATTTGGCATTCAACCGCAACCTACTGATGACCTCTGCAAACCAAGGTAGGTAGGTCCACTGTTTAAAGAAGACTTGTCCACTGTTTAAATGTGAAAAATCTTGTGTATGTGTGTCCTTAATTGCAGACAAACACCCCCACCTACCTATACACACATCTACTGCCCCTACAGAAAGGCATAAGTGTAGTGGTTCAAATGCACAATTTAACCAAACAGCGGGATTGGAAAGTGCCGATGTCTAAATCATATCCCGAAATTGTCCAAGGCATGTTAACGGGGGAGAAAAAAAAAAGAACAAATATCTCAATTCTAATGTATACATAATTAATTTGTCCAACTTCATTCATTTGCAGGGTTGCCAACATACACAGTCTTACAATGGCTGGATATATAATGACCCTGATTTTCACATTCTACATTCAACTGTACTTTGAAGGTAACAAAAGCAAAGCTGGGGTTCATGACTTGTCCAAGTTTTAGGGCTACTGCCGATGTCCTTAGTATACCCTGCATGAAATGTGCAGTAGCTAGAATGTCAACGCCCTTTCTTACAATCGCAAATTTCCAATTTGCGAGTGTTCTGTTTTTGGTCAGTTCTTCTTTCTTTATATCAGGCGGATTTATCCGCCTGATATACTGTGAAGCTCCTAAATCTTCTTCTTTCTTCTTTAGTAGAACCAAAAATTGCTACTAGTGCCAGACGCTTGAACCAGTTTTGACCAAACTTGGCCACAAGAAGCACTGACCTAAGCTTAATAAAACTTCTACACGAATAGGGGTCAAAGGTCACGTAAAGGTTATTAGGGGTCGTTTTGTGCAAATCTTAAAAATGCTACTCCTCCTTTAAATAACATGCTATGACCACCAATTATGGTCAGCAAGAACCGCGGGCCCAAGCTTCAAATAAGTTGTACCACAGATTGGGGTCATAGTTCATGTAAGGCTTAATAGGGTCATTTTGTGAAAATATTTGCATGAAATGTAATGAAGCAGCTATCTTTAGAGGCAGCAATGTGGTAAGTAACTTGTGCTGGGAGACAGCTTGTCTGCTATTTTGATAACAAGCATATTGTTTCCAAGAAAGTGAAGTAAATATTATTAAAACAGTATCCTAACCACAGAAAGGACCAAACTGGACGTGTCTAAAATCGCCCAGTGGAATAGCCCATTTTGTGGTTAGTTAAATAATCACAGGAAATTATGGTGTCCCATGATGCATTTATGAAAATACACACTAAGGGTATATGGTAAATGCTATATAGTTGCCTCTGATTGCGCAATAATAGTGAATATTTGTGCGGTGGGGGTTTGGTGGTCAAATGTTATTCCTTCCCATGATGCATTTATGAAAATCAATACATGCACACTAAAGGCTACTAGGTAAATGCTATATATAGTTTCTACCAAAATTTGGAAATATGTCCGATTGAGCTAAAACTTAGTAATGTACATGTACAAATAATCATTGATAAGTGGATCATGAAACATCAACCGAGGTCAAAGGTCAAATGTTAAAGCTGCTCCGATGGGGCTGTAACTCGGGGAAAACAATCCCTCGCACTTGGGGAGTATGAAACGGCAAAGGTCATCTGAGGTCAAAGGTCAGGTCAAATTTAGAGTTGCTCCAATCAGGCTGTAACTTGGGAAAAATGATCCCTGACCCTTGGGGTGTATAAAACCACAAAGGTCATCTGAGGTCAAAGGTCAGGTCAAATTTTAAGTTGCTGCGATTGGACTGTAACTCTGGGAAAATGATCCCTGACACTTGGGGAGTATAAAACTGCAAAGGTCATCTGAGGTCAAATGTCAGGTCAAATTGAAAGTTGCTCCGATCGACCTGTAACTCAGGGAAAACAATGCCTGGCACTTCAGGAGTATGAAACTGCAAAGATCATCTGAGGTCAAAGGTCAGGTCAAATTTAAAATTGTTCAGATCAAGCTGTAACTTGCAGAAAATTAGAAAATGATTCCTGACACTTCAGGAGTATGAAACCATAAAGGTCATCCAAGGTCAAAGTTCAGGACAAATTTGGAGTTGTTCTGATCGGGCTGTTACTTGGGGAAAATGATCCCTGACACCTGGGGAGTAAAGGTCATCCAAGGTCACTGGTCAGGAAAGGTCAAATGTTAAAGTAGGCCCGATTGGGCTTAAATGCAAATTATCCTTGAGTTAAGAGAGTATAAGTTGTCAACCTGAGTTTACCCACGGTCAAAGGTCAAATGAGGTAAATCAGAAGTCACCGCCTGATATTTGTGGCTTGTGAGCCACAGTAGCTCTAGTTCTTTCTTTCTTTCTTCTGTCAAACTTTTAACGAGCCATTGTAGCCATATGCTTTAGGCCAATGTAACCATATTTGGTCACAAGGACCATTGGGTAGGGGCACAAATGTTACATGACCAACTCGAGGTCAAAGGTCATCCAAAGGTCATTATGGCCAAAATGTGATTTTCACTAAAATGCTTCTTCTTCCACAAATTACATAATACAATGACGTCACTTGCATATCTGCATTGCCTTTAGCCAGTGTCTAAAAGTTGTACAAAGAATTGGGGTCAAAGGCCATTAAGGGGGTAAAATCTTACAATTGCATTATCTCGACATCCATAAGGGGTATGGGGCTCAAACTCGTTAACAACAAATCTCATGACCAGGGAACATTTTACAGGGGTCAGGTCAAAGGTCATGCAGAGGTCATATTTTAGAAATGCATTTTCTGTACATCTTTAAGGGGTACGGGACTCACACTCTGTGACAACAAGCTTGATGACCAGGGGAATATATTGGAACACTTTGCAGGGGTCAGGTTAAAGGTTATCTGGGGTCAAATCTTATAATTTCTTTTTCTGGACATCTGTAAGGGGTATGGGGCTCAAACTCAGTGATAACAGATCTCATGACCAGGGGAACATTTTGCAGGGGTCAGGTCACAGGTCATGCAGAGGTCAAATTTAAGAAATGCATTTTTGGACATCTGTAATGGGTACGAGGCTCAATTTTGATGACAACAAACCTCGTGACCTGGGAAACATTAAGGTCAAAGGTCAGATCAAAAGGTCATTAAAGGGTTACATGCCTGGCGATTGTCTGCGCTCTGTGAGCGCAAATTATCTCTAGTTTCACTTGTTTCAAAGATATTAACATGATCAGGGTTTTGATCTGTGGGTGTGGGCTATCAAGGTGTCATGTGTGGATGGGGGAAGGGGACAAGCCCCCTCCCTCACAATTAAGTCTTTGACAAGTTGTGGCGGTCAGGAGAATCACACCCTTTGGGAGAATTTAAGGGGTTTACATCATCTCTGTAATCTAACTTGGTTGCATTTGTTGGTATCAGTTGGGAGGGGGGGGGGAGGGAATCAAGACTTCACCCCATCCCAGGGATGTCAACTTTTTGAATTGCTTGGCATGAAATATTGTCTAACAGGGACATACTGATATGAAAATATTGTTAGCCGACTAAAATTATTAATGGTTGACCCCTGTGAGGGGGTTAGGGACAAAATATTTGTTTCTGGAACTTTATTTTGACATTGTGAGAATGTAAGAAAGTACCCAAATGCGTGAATATGTGTGAGACTCATGCCAAATGCGCAAGAGAGTTGACAGCTCTGGCCCACCTCCTAACCATGTGAAATCCTGTGCAAGTATCTGGTTTGGATTGAAACTTGTAAGGGAAAAACTGGACCCCATGTGGTGAAGCATGATTGTAACTTCTCTTCCTTGTTTCCTCTTTCCTTCCTTACTGATTCTCCTTCCTGAAATTTCCCAAAATGATTTGCAGGGAGAAAAATATTACCACTATGAAACAATCCTATTATGATGATGATGATGATGATGATGATGATGATGATGATGACACCTGTTATCTAATTATAAAAAAGATCATGGAAAACGAAAGAACTCAAGTTAAGCAATGAACGACAGAAACCAAAATACTTTACTAACCTAAATTAATCATTTGCCAAACGTGAACACAAAAGCTTGATCCAGAAAGAAACAAAGTGTAAGTTAAGACGGGAAAAACTGTATCACCTAACCTCGCTTGAAAAACTTTTTGCAAATCATTACCGCAAACCTTGAAGAAGAAAGAATCAAAGTAAAAAGTCAAAAGAAAGAAAGGACAAGTAAACTAGAACACAACCCCACCTGGATAATTCTGCTTTGCTAAAGATCTGCCACTCTTACTTAGAGCCCACCCCCTTTATTTTGTAGCTGACCGATTTCTGCCTATTGATACATTCCACACAGACCAGGTGGCGCTTGTTTCGTAAGCACCGCGTACGAACCACACATTGGTTAGCGCCCATAACTTGACCGAGTTTACGACATAGCAAGCACAGCACAATTATATATACCAATGTACTGTAAACACCCCCAAAGCAATAAAGAGGACTCCATAATCAAAGAAGGAGAACAATGCAACTTATCTGGGGTAACAGGCTCAATTAGGGGTAACACACCACATCTTACTTACAGTTTTAAACACAAAAGACAACTTTTGGGTCAAAGTACTGGATGAAAAGAAAAAAATTAAGAAAAGATAAGATTAATGGAAAAGACAAATTATAATGTTGGTGGGCGTTGCAGGAAGTCAACTACAATGGTAGGGTATCTGGACATGTCTCTCTGCTCTCACACAAACATGCCCGTATTAGTCAGTTTTACCTTTTGACCCCCCCTCTGCGCGGCGGTCAAGCTTACTTAACAGGTAACAAATTTCACAAAAGTATAAAGAAAATAACAGTTTTTGAAACTAAATTCCCATGACCATTTCTACAATGGTCAGACACGCATACTGCCGAGTATAAACAGGCTAGGGTTTGTCATGCCATTCTTGAGATTGGTAAAGGTAAATTGCACTCAATGGATGGGGTGGGGTTATGGAAGGGGAGGGGGTTAAGAAAAATGGCAGGATTCAAATATTACAGTGTTGGAGACTAGAATTGTCAAAATATACTTTAATTAAACACGATTTGCTCTTTGAGCAAGACATAATATACACAAGTTAACTGCTGTCATCTAAAAAGACATTTGTGCAAGGTTCCAAAATTAAAAGAGCCACCCTTCTCCCAATAGTGAAGGGGTGGGAGGTGTGGGTTAGGTATTAGAGCAAGCACAGGGGGCTGAAAAGTGTCAGAAACAGGTTGACTTTGTTTTGGTGTAAAAAGCCCCCAAAGCTCCCTATGGGCATGCGCCTATGTGCTACACTGTTTATCAAACAAAGGGTATCAAGACATGTTGAATGTATCACAGGCTCGCAACTGGGTCTTTTATTCCTGGTTACACATGTGAACATTACAGCATTGTAACTCATGCCCCCACCGCCCGGGGCATCTTTCAAACCGGCTGACTTTATCATGTTTATCGTCTCGTCATACAAAACATACCTTACAAAATGTTTCTAATGAGTGGCTTAAAAAGCCACATTCTGTCTGGTATTTTTACGATGACCACAGTGAATAGTTCAAGTACGTTCTGAACTAGGATGTATAATAACGTAAAATTAAAAATATGCGAAACTCTTTCAAGTTTAAGACTTTATGGTGACGTGTCAATTCATGGCATTATGACGAACTTGAAAAACGTTGCATAAAGTTAGTTTTGCCACATGGCGGGCTTGTCCAGATTCATAAAAAAAAATCATGCCCAAATAATTTGTTTTCAACCAAAACTATACCAACATTTGTAAAGAGTTCATTAACTTTCCTACAAAAAAATCACTACTTAGGTAATTTTCCCTTAATGCGTGAACTAAGAATGCAAACTATACCACCCAACAATGATGGCAGCTAGCTATCCCAGGTGGTGACCTAGCAGAAGTAAGTCAAGCGTGCAGCATCGGGCCATTCTTGCTGTCCTCATTTTTGTTTTTATCTGCGGTTGTTATTTTTTTCCTTTCCGGCATGCAAATGCCCTACTTCTGATCACACACATGCAGTTTTGCATGGCGGCGAAACGTGCTGACTAAGGAGTGCGATGCAATGTCTTGATAATTCGTATAACTTTTGAAGAATACTTCACATCAACTGATAAGGGCGCAAACTTATGTGAGCCCTCTAGGCAAACTTGAATGTGTTTCAAACATAAGCGGACTTGGTTCAGATTGATGCGGATTTCATTCACACTCGCGTGAACTCTGCTATACTACTAGTGCAGATCTAAGTACCAGACTAAAACAATTATGTGGTTTGTGTTCGCACTGATCCGGACCCTCTGCAAACTGATGCAGTCTTCTTTCATAGTGGTCAGAATGTTGCAGTCTCTGCCCAAACTCATACACACGTTATTTGAACTGATGGAAGCTGTACTCAAGCTGACGCAGATTTTATTCCGTGCACTGCAGATCCTGTTCAAACTGATGTGGTTGGTGTACGAATTGATTACGGTTCCATGTAAACTCATGCCGACCACGTTGAAACTGATGTTGGTTTTGTTCAAAGTACTGTGGATCTTATTCGTGTTGCAAATGCAGATTTTATATGAACAAGCTTGGTTGCTATGCAAAATGACAAGGATTCTCCTTCATCTCATATTGATTCTGATTAAACTGATCCAGACTATATTGAAAGCGCCATAGATTATATCTGTTCTTCCCTTTTTTGGGACACATATTGACAATCTGACGGCAAATTCAGCTCCATAACGGCAAACTGCATCAACTCAGCATATTATTTTCTTCTTCAACTAAAAGACAACCTGCGAGGAAGTCTGAGCTGGGTGCAAAAAAAGTTCTGAAGTACATTTGGACCTGCTGTTTCAGCGCACTTTTCACAACATGAGATGACTTTGTTTGCTTGTTTGTTTACCTAGGTTGGTCAGTACACTCTTAAGAAATAAAGGTTCTAAAATGGTTTTAAAGGGACCATTGAAAGAAAATATGATTTGGTATCAAAATAAAGCCCATAAAATATAGAATCAATATCTAAAACAATTGAAGAACTAACTATTTTAGAAATAAAAATACAATGAAAACAACGTACTCGATTTACCCCCTTCCGACGCTACATCGCGCGTCATTTATCAAAAGTAGAAAATTGGGCGCTTTCCTGATCCGGCGTCCACCGAGATCTACACTCTTGCCCTACCCGACGCTTTTGCCGGGATAATTTGACAACAGCGATCGCGATCTAAATATCAGATGCAATAATCATGGTAATACAACCACTTATAATTACTTAAAGGTCAAGTAAAAACAAAATTCCAGTTGATTGTCCACATGAAAAAGAGGAAGTGGAGGGCCTTTTATTTATCATTTATTATTTTTTACAATGCAATTGGATCATTTAGGCCTATGTATTATTCTCGGACATTATTACTAAGTTGTGTAATTTGTAGAGGAGAGTGATAGGATCGAGGCTCTTATTATTTGATGGTTCTCTGAGAGGATGATTAAAACAAAGCCTCTAAATTGAAATGCTTATTGGACAGAAGCAAATCTAAACTATTGACAATATTATTAGCTTTTGAAACATTTAAAAAAAGAAGTTTTCCCTTATAATAAAGAAAATAGCATTAAACATTTCAGACTAACTCAGTGGCAATGCCATGCGAAAGGAAGCTGGCGGGGACGATCAATTGGTTTTTTTTATCATCATCAAGCATGCAGCTTCCTATTTTACTTGTTCATAAATTCAACCCCCGGTCAACATGACCATGATTCCGATGACTTGTAGGCCCTACATGGCATATATAAAGCCATATAACTAATTATGAGTATGCCTATAGGCCTATAATATAGTGACGATGTTGAGGGGAATATCGCCAAGATTTGTCGCAACACATTAATGGCAGATGATGTGCATGGTATGAAACACCTCCCATGGGTAATATTATTATAGGCCTAGGCCTATGTATTTTTTTCGTAGGACCTACTTTAAAAAATATTCAAGAGATGATTATTTTTTCCAAAACCTGACAATTGGTATAAAAAAGCTTTTTCTTCGATAAGTTTAAAGTTAACTTTCAAAAGTGCTTATTTTCATACCCCAAACAATGCAAAGTAGGCCTAGGCCCATTTATTTTGCAAATTTATTCCCCTAATCATGCTAATAGGCCTACCACGTGTTATACGGGAGACTTGCCAATATTAGCCTATTTGAGCCGTTGGCACTGGGGCAGTAGCTGAACGGCAAATGACGAAATTGGTTCAGAAGAACATGACATGCAAGATGTTCTTGAAATAAATTACGAGGAGCGCCTATAAACATAGCCTACATAGGCCTTCAAAAAGCTATATGCTACAAACATCAAATGGGAAATACTATAGGCCTACACTTATTTTAATCCATGGATGGTTTATAGGACGGGTAGGCCTAGGCTATGCTGAAATTGATGTCAGTCATTTCTAAAAAGCGAAATACCCAGCCAGGCGCTGTATTTTACAAGATTTACCCAATCAACATAAACGTTGTAACTGTAGGCCTACCTTTGATAAAACGCTCGGACACTTTGCACTTTCAAGTAGGCCTATCAGTGGGAGTTGAGATTGGATTAGGCCTATAAGCATTTCGATAACGTAAACTAAAGGCTGACAGTAAATGTTGTTCATATGATTGTTTGGAGTGGCCTTTATAATGTTCCTCTCGTGGTTCTTTATCTTCAAATTTGTTTCTCATTTTTCATAGGCTTTTAAAAATAAATAAAAATAAATTTCGGCTTTTATATAATAATGCCTTTTCCCAGATCTCGGAGGGTTCAAAGCGCTGTAATTTCGCTGCCATGGTACTTATCACAATCAGATCGCATCATCTAGGCTAGATGCTGCCGAACCTGTCGCAAATCTAGCCGCACTTGGATTGTAACATCCACCAATTATCTTTTCAGCTCCCCAAATTTCATTGGGTGAAGGAAGTTTTTGATAACCAAACAACTAGGCCTAATCACCGATTTTTGAGAAGCAGGAGGAAACTGGAGATCCCGAAGAAAACCTGCGGGATCAAGATAAGCCAAGTTCACATGAGTCTTTGGGCCGCGCGCCAGGGGCTTGAAGTCGAACCCGGGACCTCAGTTAGTGGTGCAAGGCGAGGAAACAACGCGCCAACTCGCTCTCCCGAGCCTGACTTTTGTTTTGAACCTGGTCCCATGTGTCTCTACACGGAGCGACCGTTTAGAAATAAGCAACACACTTTAATCACTGCAATTCAGCTTCCAAACTCGGAGCCAGGATCGGCTTTCGTTTTTAGGCCTGGTGGTTAAGGCCGTATAAAACTAATGTTTTGGTTCTCGTCCCCTCCCTCCTCAATTTCTGGGATTTGTCAATTTTTTTATAGATTTTTCAATTATTTTAGACTTTGGAATGATTTATGAATTTTTCATACATAGGCCTATAAATAAGTTTATCAGAGAACAAGGACCACTTCCAAGTCTTTTTGTGGTAGGGCCTACTCTAGGGGGTTTATCCCTAGTCTCACATTTGAAAAAAAAAAGTGCGTCATCGTTTCCTCGAGCACTGTTGGAAAAGACCGAAAACTGCAGACAATGCTGATTTTACACTGAAAAAACCACCTCCCTCCCTCATCATTGACATCAATTCATGAAAATCCTCTGGACGAGAACCAAAATATTAATTTTATACGGCCTAACCTAGGCCGCACGCCCGGGAGGTAGGCTAATTAGGCCTAGGCCTAAAGAAATAAAGTCGCATGTCATGGGCTAACCCGAAACATCATGCCTTCTCTTTCCTATCCTCACCAGATATTTCAGATGAAATAAAAGTAAAGAGTTAATGGTATATCAGAATGCTTCAGTCAAAACAAATGATACGGTACTCTCTTGCAAACGCCGAGCAGCTAGCACTGACAGCTTTGACTTTGTCAATATGAAGGCCTAGGCCTAACTTACTTACAAATGTTTCCCCGTTGTTGGCCAATTTTGTAGGCCTAGCTAGAATTTATAATATAGGCCTATCATAGAAGTCATTGTAGCTTTGTAATTTATATTATAATATTCTTTTTAATATACTTGTTAGGCCTAAAAGGCACATAAAAGCTCATTGCTGTAAACACGTTCATGCGTTGGTTTAGGACCAAATCTGGACTATGCAGTGTTGCCATGCAGCGGAAAGGATAACCACTTTGACGTCACAGGGGTTGCCACGTGTCTCTGAACATATGAATTAGGCGAACGACGCGACATTGGGCGCTTTGTCTTTATTTGCTGATTTGGGGGTAAAATAAAGGAAAATTTGCGTTTATCATTTTAGAAATGGATTCTATATGTTATTAGCTTTATTTTGACACCAAATATGTTTTTCTTTCAATGGTCCCTTTAAAGTTGTCCTCTCAGGAGAAACCTAAGATGTTTTTTAAGAACCGAAAATGGTTCCAAAAAAATGTGATACAGAATTGTTTTCCGATTCTTTAGAGAACCTTTGAGGGTTCTCCAAAATTAAAGAACCTTTTTGAGACATTCAAGAGGGAGTGTTCTCCTGAGAGGACAAAAAAGGTTCTATTTTAGAACCTTTATTTCTTAGAGTGTATATAGGGACACATGCTTTTATCCATGGAAAATCCATGGTCCAGACCTATGGTTTACAAATTAGAAATCAATAAATGGACACTGCAATGTATAGACTTTTCCCCAGTTTTGTTGTGCCTTTCATCCATCAGTACTATTACCCACTATGCATGATCATAAACTGTCTGCACCTGGGCCATCTCCTTTCAGCACATCTCTGCTCAAGACATTTTGGTTCAAACACTAGAGGGAGCTGCTGATGAAGAAGATATAAACTCACAGATGGTGGTGGTTGAGACTTAGTCTTTTATAATAGATTTAAGAGAAATGAAGCAAGAAATCGATAGTTTTAAGAGAATTGAAGAAACAAAATTGATAGTTTTGATTCAGGGTTTACAGGAAATGAGAAGCATGTTTTAAAATAAGATGAATAAATTGTATGGGATGTTTAAGCAATGAACAATACTATCAAAGTGTTTTTCTATTCAAAGGGTAGTAAGAAGTGGTGTTGCTGGTCAAATTGGGTGCTGGTCAAATTATTGGTTACAGAAATTATGATGTTAAGGTGGTACTACACCCCCTCATAACTTTTGTGACTAATTTTGCATTTTTCTCAAAAAATAACTACACACTGGAACAAAATTTATGTATATCATAGGGGCAAGGAATCCAATTATTTCACTGAAATTTCAGTGATTCAAGCCAAGTGGTTCATTATATATGTTAAGAAATGAGGTACATTCTAGCAGTACCTCTTTCATTTCTTATCATAAATAACATACCGCTTGTCTTGCATCACTGAAATTCCAGTGTAGTTACTGGATTCCTTGCCTCTATAATATACAGAACTTTTGTTATCAGTGTGTTATTATTGTTTGAGAAAAATGCAAAAAATAGTCACAAATATATCAAGGGGTGTAGTACCACCTTAAGTTAAAGAAAACACTCAAACTTGGTAAATTCATGTGAATTGTGTGATAAACCGGACACTCTGGCAGTTGGTCCTTTTTAGATTCATAATGCATTACATATTTTGGGATCAAATTTGATGTTTCCTTATAAAGACATAACTAAAGTGAAAACATTCTTCTCCAGTCTTTCCATTTCTTTTTCATTTACAATCATTTTGTAAGGAATAAACCACAAGCAGCATTTCATGTTTAAATAAAATAATCTTAAAACTTAATTATCTGTGTCATGATTCAATAATTCTGTTAGCGTGAGTCTATTTTGATAGAGCCAGTCAAATTTAGATGGTGCACTATTGGAATGATGGCAATAGGATAGAACAATGCATAACCAAAGGGAATTATTAAGATCAAATAGACCTTATCCTGGTCATTGGTCTAGTTGGGGAGCTGAAAAGCGAATATTTTGGACTGAAAAAAGCGACAGATTTGCAGACAGTGATGCAGGGCAGAAACCATAAGGAAAATTATTGTGATTTGGGGAAAATATAGGCAGGCCGACAGAACTTTTGAACGTTGTTGCATTGCAACAGCTTGATGCAAACGTACTTCCCCCCTCAACAACAAATAAACAAACAAAAAACACTTTCAGCACACAAGTAAGCACAAACATGCTTCGACCTAGATCGTAAGATCGTAAGAAATTGAAATGCAGCACTATTCAGTAAATATCTGCTATATTCGATTACTGTATTAAATATTACATTTAATACAGTATTAATATTACAGTTAACTTCTGACGTCATTGCCTGGCAGTTATGCGCACACATCGTCACAATTTCCATTGTTTTTCTGCCTGGCAGTTTGCGCGCATCATATTTTGTTCAGGGCCCATACTTTTAAACCTCCCACCACATCACAATTAGGCTATTGAACAGTTTAGTGGTTGTATGCAGTTCGCTCAAGCATATCAATATACCAGTCCCTTGCCTTTTGTTGATAAACATTGAGGTCAACTCATCTATAGGTAGGGTCTTGTAGGGTCTAATCCGTAGGTTGGTAGTTCGAGTCTCACCGGAATGCTTCTTTTAATTTCATTTATTTTCTTACACACACAGGGTTAGGATTTTAGAGAGATGAAACCAAAATTAAGGTATCAATCTACAGATTAGTAGATTGAAGTATAATTTTCCATCGTAATTATGAATAGCTGCTCTACATAGTATTTGTCATCTGGTTCTAGTCCAGGAGCAGGGTTGCAAGTCAGAATGTCCCATGTCTTATGCATCATGGTGATCCAAAAATAGAAAATTGCCCAGTAAACAATAATCAATGGAAAATGTAGGGCAAAGATCATCTTTTCCAAGCCGAGGTGTGTGCTTTCCGCTCATCTTCACTTAAAATCTAATTTGCATTACCCACAATTCTCAAGATACTTCATACGATTCCAAAGTTGAACAAAAAGTGTGTTCTGTGAAGTTCAACTATTCATTTCCTGTTATGGTGTATGTGCACCACACACTGAAAATGTATCTTAAAATAGTATGATAATTTGGATTTTATTTGATTTTCTGTCACCTTTTGTAATTCCATAAGGATTGAGCACAGTGCCAGTATATTATAGGCCTACACCAGGCACAAAAAGAAACTTCGTCAGTTATATTCATCCTTGCTGTTCAATAACTTGATAATTTTGGATTATTCTGAAATATACATTTTGTTAATTGGACTTTTCTTTCTCATTTGACACCCTGTTCGTGAACATTGAGCAAGAATTGACCAAGATATGCGCCTCTAAACTCTCAAACACCAAAATGAAAAGTTGCAATTTAACGATTAAATTGTGCCTGTTACACTGTGTACTTTATTGATTGGCCCGTGGTGCTTGTGTGCAATACAAACGCTGCGTTCCCATTGAAAATCGTTGAAAATGCAACTTTTGCTTTTGGGGTTTGAGACTTTGGAGGCGCATATCTTGGTCAATTCTTGTTCGTTTGTCACAAACAGGGTGTCAAATGAGAAAGCAAAGTCCAATTAACAAAATGTATATTTCAGAATAATCCAAACTTATCAGGTTTTTGAACAGCAAGGATGAATATAACTGACGAGTTTCTTTTTGTGCCTGGTGTATATAATATTATGGGCTCAGATTGTAGAATGTGATGCTACTGGTGAGTGCATTATAGTGCCACAAACTTTACAGAACCCAGTGAGTGCCATGCCAGCTCATTATTGGGCTATCAGAGGGTATCAGTCACCACTCAGCCATATCAGTGCTATCCCACTACTAACCTTCCAATTTGTTTTTGGTCACTTTTCCATTTTAATTGATGGTTTATGCCACCTAGCTCCTGCCTGATTAAAAATAATAAGCAATTATAAAATTGCAAATCACCTTTCACCTTATAAGTGAGCAACAGGGTATAACAAGTCTTGGCTGCGATGACCAGCCATCATTGCAATCTTTATGACTACTTGAAGCATGTTATAATACGGTGAATATCAGGCCGATAGTAGCAGATACTCTTAGTCACATCATCCTAGTATGATAAGGGCACATGACCAGGAACATAACCAGGGGAAAGGGCTGGGTGGGGAGGGGGTGAATGCCTGGCTCTCCCAAATCTACTTTGGTTCAAAAGGCACCCTAAAACTCAAAGCCACCCAAAATACCCCCAAATCTGCCAAATTGCCCAAATCACTGAAAATAAACCCAATATCACCCAAAAATTCTCAAAAATCAACAACCCCCCCCCCCTAAAAAAATGTTACGCTGCACCCCATGAAAAGTCCCACTTTATCAAATATCCGCCCTCCCAAATTATTCCTGGCTACTAGCCTACGAATGACTTTTACCCAAATGTCACTTCATTTTACAGACGAACACTTCGTGCCCAACATTGACCAGATTAATACCCACCAAAGAGCCTTTAACACCCTGGTTTCCACCACATTTTTAACTCATTGCAACATGCGCTGACACTACCTGTCGTACCTGACTCCCTGTTTCACTCTCAAATGAACCCAGAGTCCTAGTTACCAAATGCGACCTACTTCTGAGCTCTTCTAGCAAAGGCCTACTGCAGCGCATGCCCAACATTGGCGTATATTAGGTCAGTTATGCGGTCCACATTAACATCTCACTACAGGAGGTCCAATGAGCCCCATGTTGTCCAAAATTCAACTCTTTACCCATTAGAACTAATTTGTGGTGGCAAACCTGGAAACATAATTATATTTATGAATCAGTCCTCTGACCTATTTGTCTCAAGTTTTGAATGTTAATAAGAAAGTGCACACAAACATGGATCTGTTTCATGGTATAACTTCATCACCTGTCCTGTATATTACCTCTCACTATGGACTACGATGGCCTCAACCTACTTGCATAGTTCAATAATATCAATTAAACAATCATAGTGCAAAATTTGACCTCAAGTTGCAGAGTATGAGTTTTTGTACTCAAATATTCAAAGGTCATTCAATGAATATGCAAATGTATTGGGGTTAAAGAACTGTGTCCCTGATAGATGAGCGTCTTGTGGATCCTAGTGTCTATTACCTAAATGTTTGGTCTCAAATTGAGCCTATATGCTGGCAGGAGATGTGCGATGGAATGAGAACAGTTACACTTCAGTTGAAACACCATGCATATCTCGTAGCAATGCAGATACATATAACAAGCAGTGTGAGACTTGATCGATGTTTGTATTTGATACAAAGGCGACCTACGTGCCGATAAGCAGGTGGGCAGAGTTGCGCCAAATACTGACTGACACAAAACAATTACGCAAAATTAGTGCAACAACGCAGGGGGTTAATTGAAAACAGATTACAAATTACGTAATTCGAGTATAGTTAGCAGGCTGCACGAAGTATGTGTTTTTGCTTATGATCGTTGTCCCATCTGTGTGAACAGTGCTTTCGTTAGTTGTGATTTGGGCAATTCCAAGCATCATTCCAAATTAGGATCGTTTGGAAAGGTTTCTCCCACCTTAATCTTTCATTTACCAAAAATAGTTTCCATTAATATACTATTCACCTACCTAATTGGCTGCTGCATTAAAAAGAATTCATGTACAAACTTCGTGTTGTGGAATGATGGCGCTTGGAATTGCCCATTTGCCCATATGGCATACACCTAAAACCATTTTTTCACCTTTCTGTTGAAATTTTTTTTTTTACAAAATATATTTGAGTTCTAATGTTTCACAATGTATGTAAAGAGTAGCTTTTATGACTAGTTACTGATGATACAATAGATCAAAAGCTTTTGTGTTTAATGAATGACCTCTCGCTTTTTCTATACCAACTTCAACAGGTCAATAGAACATGTGGCAAAACTAAGCTGGAAAAAACAATGGTCTCAAATGGATATTCATTTGTCTGTATCTGGTCTCTACCTTTGCAACACACGTTGGTGCATTTAAACAAAATACCTGTTTCTTTTTCAACATGCCACCTGTAAATTACAGGTCTTCACCATAGTTTCTATCACCGTCTACCGGTTGTGAGGGATTATATTTAATACAGGCCTAAAATTTCTTTTCAAAACCAATACGTGCCATAAGGTGGACATGTCTCCTTACACCACATGAGCCCCACATATAGCAGTGATGAACATTGTCTGCCTGGTCAGCTGTGATGTCCATCCCTACACATGCTTCGCAACTGTCATGACTTGTTCTCCAATTGGCCAATCCTAGCAGGGGTCTTGCTTCAAATGTCTTCTTTCAACATGTGATACAGCATGGCTAACAACTGCATCACACTGGGTGATAACGTAGAAATTGGGACAGGGCAAAAAGTTGATGATTGATGAAACCAACATAGTGTAAGACATGATCTGATCTGAAAGGTGAAGGATCTTTGCAAAAGGCTGTAAAATGTCAGAGTTTGGTCTGAATGAATCAGATTGTGTCATACCATATTCAGGCATGAAAACTTATAAACATATTTTTACCATTTTCTGTGAATTTGATTCAGAAATAGGCTGAAAAACACTGAAAACAATAAAAAAATTATTATTATCTCTATGTTAATTTCACAATTGCTACCTTTCGCTGGATCAGATCACATTAGATATGATTATTTGTCTGCGCCTATAAATATCAAAAGTATAAAAATAAAAGCTGAAATGAATTTGATATGAACTAGAGAACTATGCTGCTTAACTTGTGGTTAGCCACTGAAGTCAGAAATAGTAGTCATCATTATTGATTTTCTGCTCTTGAATCAGAAACTTTGTTTCTCGTAATCAGTGTAAAATAAGAAACTGAAATAAATTTGGTTTGGATGACAGAATCATGATATAACTTGTCACCACATTAGGAAATAGCAAGACAGTTCTCTATGGACTTCTGTACTTTTAAATAAGTAAACACATACAAGTAGGAAAGTTCTATTTCCACAATTGGATTGAAGAAATTTTGTTACATCCAATAAAAAACCTAATTTCTATGGACTTACATAGGCCTACTCTTTAAAAAAAAAAAGTAAACACACAAGTAGCAAGCATGGATGGAAAGATCTACTTTCCAACTGAACTGAAGTTGTACAGAAGCGGTGAAGATGTGGTTTAGTCCTTACCATTTCTTCATGTGGATAAACCACAATTTCACTTCAATTAATAAAATAAAGAATAGAGCTCAGACAAACTGGCATTATAATAAAGGATAGACAAAATCAGAACCGTTCGGATTCGAACCAGCGCGTACTGACGATTACATGTCGTTCAGCTCACCACCACACGCCACAACAGCTCATGGCGGATCTGCTGGCCAATTGAACATGTATCCTCGCATTTAATATTTTATGTCTCATATTGACTGATGTCCTGCTAGGGCACAGCAGATAGGCTGCCCTCTTAATTAATCAAATATATAGTGGCTTTAGGCCGTGTAAAATTAATATTTTGGTTCTTGTCCCCTCCCTCCTCAATTTCTGGGATTTGTCAGATTTTTTTTTTTTTTAGATTTTTCAATTTTTTTGACTTTGGAATGATTTATGAAATCTTCATACATATAAATAAGTTTATTAGAGAACAAGCATCACTTCCAAGTCTTTTTGTGGTACTCTAGGGGTTTATCCTCAGAATCTCACATTTGAAAAAAAAAAAAAAAAAGGGCCTCATCGTTTCCTCGAGCACTGTTGGAGAAGACCGAAAACTACTGACAATGCTAATTTTACATTGGAAAAAAAAAAAAAAAAAAAAAAAAAAAACACCTCCCTCCCTCATCAATTCATGAAAATCCTCTGGACGAGAACCAAAACATTAATTTTATACGGCCTTACATTAGTGGATCAACCATTCAAAAGTGGTTCTAAATTTCACTTTTCAACATGCAGATGTGCCTACCACATTGCCTGTAATTTATACGAAAAATTATATTTTGATGAGAATTTTGAATAACAAAAATGTCAACATATGATATGTCCCAATATTGTTCAGAATTTTGAGATTCTTTTTCTGTGATACTATGTGACTTGACCAGCTAAAGATGCAATTTGGAAAATAACCAACTTCCATAGCAACCAAGTGTGCTATACTGCTGAAATGCTTTACAGTTCCAGCATACAATTCCACACATATTTGATAAAGTGGGACTTTTCATGAGGTGCAGCGTAAAATGGAGGTGATTTGGGGAGGGTTTTTGTTGATTTTTGAGAATGTTTTTCTAGCTGTTATTTTTACCTGTAACTCAATTTTACAATTACCAATTACCAGTGCGAGCGAAATGAGCTTTTGTTGGGCTACCTTATATGCTGGTATCAGAGACTCGGAACCTGTACTACGTCACTTTAATTTTTGTTTTGAACATGGTGTCCGTGACCACTACATGTATAATATGGAATGATAAGCTGGAACTTCATTCACAATTACTCTGTGATGCTGCCCTCTACAGGACATGAGTAGCTAAGTCAATTTTAGTTGAATGGTCAAGAAGTGGTGGGGTGAAAAACTATTTTGGACATTGCATTCAGGGCGTAAACCACCAAATAACTTCTCCATTGAAAAGCACATATAAATCAACTTTTTTAAGCGGCATTTTCTACTAGGCGTGACAATATTTTTCACTTTTTAATAGATAGAAATCTTTCTTTATTGAGGGTAAAACAGCTTCAGTGACAAGCACTGCTTTCCAAGCAGGCCCTCATACAAAGTACATTATAATATATACAGACATAATTAAAATTTACACAAGATGTACACATTAAAAAAAATTTAAAAAAAGGTATCAAGTTACTAGAAATACAACAAAAAAGTTATGTGATAATAATGAAATTGAATGAAAATTACAATATACTCAAGGATAAACTTTTCAAACAGGAGCTTGGTAAACTTTTGATTTGAATTGGCCTATTGAAATATTCTCCAACTCTGCTCTAACTACCGAAATTAATTATTCCATGCATAGGCTGCTCTCACATGAAATGTAATGTAGCCCTGAATTTGATTTAAATTTTGGCATAATCAATGTATTTGTACTATGATTTCTAGTTTGTTGGGTATGGATATCATGTACAAAGTTAAATTGAGAAGATAAGTATGATGGACTTAAGTTCCTTAAGCATTTAAAAATGAGCAATAATAATTGATTATGCCATCTATTATCTAGTTTAAGCCACTGAAGTGTTTCCATCAATTCATTTAATGTCATCCCTGTATTAATTAAGGACTGAAATTTCATTTAAGCTTCAATTTTGGGGAACTTTACAGATTCAGTTTTTTATTAAAAAATGTTGATAAGCAACGCCACTATTTCAACGCCAAAACTAGCATTACAACTTGTTCCGTTAGCAGTAATTCGGACAGGGCCTACTTTTCTTGTGAAATCGATTTGTATAATTTCATATCTATTTTAGTCATTAATAGGTTAGCATCTTTCATTTAAATCAGAACATGCCAACCTCATGAAGAACATGGTCCCTAAGGACACCACATTGTCTCCAATAGCCATATACTTTTAACCGGAACTTATCACCATTGCACCTTTCGTGCAGTGATTTGGTGTAATGCGCCCTTCAGGTTTTTGAGGTTTGAGGTTTAGTAAGTATAAATACTGTTTTCACTAGGATCCATAACATGCTCATCTATCAGGACACAGTTCTAAAACCCCAATACATTTGTATATTCATTGAACGACCTCTGAAAATTTGGGTACAAAAACTCATACCCTGCAACTTGAGGCCAAATTTTGCACTATGATTGTTTAATTGAGGTTATTGAACTATGCAATTGGAATGAGGCCATTGTGGTCCATAGTGTTTGTTAAAAGTAATACAAAAACAAAAGGTACCTGCTTAGAAGAGTTATCTAAAATGAAACAGTCCCGAGGCTCATAATTATTGCAGCAAACACCACACTGAAGTTAATAATGTAAGTTATAGGTAGCCTAATTATTTTGAATTGGGTGATCCAATTGATGGGAAGCTTATTATTACTTTAAAAGCACATTAACACATCTCCATGTACATCAGTGAAAAGGAAATAAATAAAGGAAGAATAAGAAAAATTTGGTACCTGAAAGAACTGTGAATGAAATGGGTGTATATGGGGATATATGCAGTGCATTTTCAGGCTTCTTGGTAAAAACGTTGGGTCAAAATTTGAAGAAAATCTGTTCAGAGAGGGGATGTTTTTTTAAAACATTTTCTCCAAAAATGTGGTTAAAGGGCAGATTCTACATTGTTTTTGAGCAAAATGTGCAAAAATTTCCCCAAGGTTGGACAAATTTAGCATAATTTTCAAAAGAACTAATCAAAAATAAGTATATTTTTGGGTCTCGTTTCCATCAAATTTGATATTTTTTATTTATTTATTTTTTTTTTTTTGGGGGGGGGCGGTTGTTTCAGAATCCCAGCAACATATAATAATCCCTACTCAACTCAAAATTGGGTAAATTACCACAGAAATATATACTTCAAATAAAACCGTTAGCAAATAATAATGTCATCCATTATAAAACTTAATTGCAGTGGCTACCTATTAACAAAGGCAAATGGACTATAGCTGCACTTTGGGTTGAAATTAACACATTGATATGTGTGTAGTGTGGAACTAAGGCCGGATTTGTAGCTCTCACCTTAGTTCACCTAATGGTCATCGACCTAAGCCCTTTAATAGGTTAATACTTGTGATCAATTAGGTCAATGCACATAACCCAAAGGGACAGTTATTCTTTGCTACAAATCTAGTGGTAGCTAGAACTTTTTCACAAGAAGTTCAAAAGGGACAAACGATATACTTGGTAAAATATGTAAAGATGTGTAAAGCTGATTAGTACATGAGGGAGTACAGCCTCACATATGGGAAGATTTAGTATGTTCATAGCATTGGTTTTAGGAAGTTACAAGTAGGCAATGTTTACATGCTTGGGGCAGTCATTTTAAGCATTATGGGTCTAGCTGTCAGGGGGTGTTGTTGAACAAGGTAATTACAATCCACATATAACTTGGTATGATTCCAATTTAAGCATGTCCTCTAACACATCCACCCCTTCCACAAGCTGAAAGGGCAAGGTACATTTCGCATGAAAGAAAACAAACACACACACAACGCAAACAATGGTTTTTCATGCGCAATGGAAGTGGATATGAGGTTTGTTTCTTGCTGTAAATCATTCCTTAATGGGTTTATTTTTACATAACAAATAATTTGAATCCTGAACAAAACCCAGCGGCACCAGGGGCAGGACTTTTCCGACTTCTGTGACATCATCGAGTGTGATGTCACTGATCAGGTTGTTCTCTAGCCGTTTCCAAAAAATACATCAAGAGCTAACAACTCGGCTGATGACGAGGAAGTTCCTCGAAAGCTCCCGGTAAGTGAAAATAAACAAGTAGTGTTGAAGTTTTAATTTAATTTACTTTCATATTACTACTACGTATGAATCTGCAATTCTATATAATTTGAATCCAGTTTTGTTAAAATTGGAACAGTTTTCACTTGTGTTGGACTTTTACAATTTTTTAGGAGGTTTAAAGTTCAGTAAATGAGTTTTAAAGAGGAAGTCCCATCAGAGCAGTTCTTCTGGGATGAACCAAATCTTCCTGGTTATCAAATTAATCAGTGACAAGGTTATCTCTGAATTTGACAGGTGCTAATTGATGCTAATAACATTAAAACATCAATTAGCACCTGTCAAATTCAGAGATAACCTTGTCAGTTGTCACTGATTAATTTAATAACCAGGCAGGTTTGGTTCACCCCAGAAGAACTGCTCTGATGGGGCTTCCTCTTTAAGGTTCTGGGCAGTTAAAATTTTGAATTTCATGCATCATATTCTTTTAAATTGTTTATAAATTGTGAAGAAAAAGTCACACATCAAAAATACACACAAAAATAAATGAAAGTGAAGTTGAATTGGTCAAGATCACCACGTTATAAGAAATGTGCGGCATTGACCCCTCTCCACAGGTCAGTATAGGAAGGGTGTACAATAGCCTTGGGGTGTATACAAATATGAAAGCTGCTACGTGAGAACTGGGAGGAAATGGGAGGCAAGGGGTATCAAATTATATCTCTCTTCTTGCTGGAAGAAAAGGGGAAAATTGGAATAATCGGCTATTAGGCCAAATACACAGGCCTGCGGCATGCACACACAAGCAAACCAGTTGGCTATGTCCATTCTTCACCCTTGGTTTATTGGGTTAAAAATGTGGTCAACTGGGCTGTGTTTTGGTTATGCATGCTTGAAAGCCTTTGCACCATATAAGGCTGGCTGTTTACTTTTTAGGATAAAAAAATTGTTACACAATATGTGTAGTATTGTAAACAACGATTGAGGAATTTGGGTTAAGACGACTGTACCATTGTGTACCATTTCAGTAAAAAAAATGACCCTCTGTCACACTTGGGAAGAAAAGGATAAATACCTTTCATTTTGTTTACCTTAATATTTCTTATTGATATGTTTGTATATTGAACTCTTTCATATTTCAGTACCAAGTATTCTTTCTCTATTCACTTCATATAACTTTCTACCCATCTACTTCCTACACCTACCTATCTCCTCTTCCCCCTTCCCTTAAATACTGCCCCCTTCCACTATACGCTACATCATAAGCTCAAACTTGGTCTCAAAAATAGTATGTACACAAATCTTAGTTTCCTGCATGAGAAGTTTGAACAGATTGCTCTAGTCGTATTCACATTTTGAGTTACACCCGGTGTAAACTTTAATATGCTAACATTGATAAGAATTCCACAAATATTTTCCCTACTCCTACCACGTGTCCACACCTAGCCTTCTCCTAGCGCTACGCTGACCAGTTCCACCAAGCATTCACTTCTGGTCGGCGTAAACATCAGCTACCACTTCCGGCGTTTCTGTGACCTTTTTCAACCATGCGATATGTAATTTCTTAGTTCCGACCAACAAAAGGTCAAACTTACACCGGATGCCAGGCATGGCAGCGTTCACATTGCAACTTACGCCTGGCGGATGTAACACTCAGTTCGCTACTCCTGACTTTTGTCAAGAGTAAATTGTCGGGCATACACCTGGCGGACCTTACGCCGACCAGCGTTCACACTGCCACTACTTCTGGCAGCACCTACTGCTACTCCTAGCAACTTGCGCCGACCAAGTTCCGCCGGGTGTATGTCCGACAATGTGAACACAACTACTAGATGAAGTTCTACCTGGTTTTATTGCCAGAGGCTTACATAAATCTGATGTGATGCTGGTAAGCCTAAATCACATCTAGAAATGCACTAAATATTCCCACAAAGGTCATCCACCAAAACCGAGATGATGTACCAGCTTGGAGCATCTCCACTATCTATCATTCACTGATATTGCCCCCAGTGCCTACTTCAAACTCAAATTACACTACAAAGAACAACATAACAAAGTCATCAACAACACTTATATAAGAATGTATCTTCTGCCTCCAAGCTGTCCAAGTACCAGGTACGGGCAGTACACAATCATTTAGTTCAATGCACACCGCATGCAGGTTTGAGCAGCAGGAGTGACCAGGTGAGCCCGGTCAAGAGTTCATTGGTACCATTTCACCAACTTCTAAACAATCATACGGAAATAGGCAAAAGAGATTATCGACTCATCCTGCCCTGATATGAAATAGCATCAATTGACTATTGGGTATGTTAATGATTGTGTTTGTATTTGAGGTGAGTGCTATAATAAGATGAGAGTATGGGTGCCTTCAATTTTTAACCAGTTCTTAGAACACACAAGGGTGTCCTCCCAAATGGTGTCCCAACAGGTGAACACCATGGTACCCACTGTTCAGTAGTCAGATGCGTACAATTCTCAGCATTAAAGAGCACAACAACCTCTAACTTATCTCTATAATACCAGATGCATGCTTAGGCAAAAATTGGTCATTCACATTTCAGGGAAATAGAAGAAGAAGAGTACATTTTCAACATTGTATCTGAATAGCATACTCAAACAATGTATGTATGTACCAATAAAGTAAATTTTCATTTTTTTGAAATATTTAAGGGCTGGGGTATGAACGTTTGGACAGTATTTATTTTGGGATATCAGAACACATCAGACATATCGAATTGCATTCTGAATACGAAGAATGTCATTCTGATATCAAATAATTTTAATTTTTGAAATTCGCAATTTAATACACATTTTATGGCAAATCATTAAAATTGATATTTTTGATATTTAACAGTACTTGAAGTAAACTTTATAAATCTGATGATTTATACTTAAAGTGTATGTAGGTGGGATGAAAAGCCGACGATCAATTGAAAATTTTGACCTTTCAGTATTGAAGATATGGATTTTTTCCCAAAACACCAAAAAAAAATTAGGTCTTTTGGGGAAAAAATCCATATCTTCAATATGAAAGGTCAAAATTTTCAATTGACCGTCTTTTTCCTCCCTGCTACATACACTTTAAGAATATATCATTAGATTTATATAATTTACCGAGGACTGTTATATATCAAAATTTGAAAAATATCAAATTTTATAATTTGTCATAAAATTTGTATTATATTGTGATTTTCAAAAATGAAAATTATTGATATCAGAAAGATATGCTTCAGTATTCAGAATGCAATCGATAGGTCTGAGGTGCTCTCATGTCCCACAAAAAATACTGTCGAAGAAATAATAAACGCTCATTTTAGATCCCTTAAAAAACATTTTAAAATTAATAAGCCACAAGATTTGATTATGTTTTAAGAGAAATCATTAATTTTACAACATTGAAAGTAAAGCAAATGGCACCTTCTTTTGGCCTTTTTTTCCCCATGATTGGGTAAAATAATATTTAAAAATACATACTGACCATAAAAGAATTAGGGTACCAATTATGTTCACTCCTGCATATCCTAAGACAAATATGTCAAAAATAAAACAAGCAGCCAGTACCTGTACCATTCAGCTCTGATTTAAGACCTCGTTTGTTGAAAGTCAGGTTGAGAATTTCAAAGAAACAGTGATCTAAAATTTATGGAAGGCACAAAATCAAAAGTTGCATTTTTATGTTCTAATCAATGGAAAGCATGGCGCTAGTTTAAATGTGCTAACAATAGAAAGCACAGTGCTAGTTCTCTTGTTCAAGAATGCTTTGTGTACAAATCAACAGGGCATGCAATGGAGCAAACTGCAATTTTTGAATTTGCATCTTCCTTGGGTTTTTGGATCATTGTGCCTTTATTTCTTGAATGATTTCAATGAACACGGTCTTAAATCTGAGCTACAAGATGCAAGCTATTGGCTGCTGGTTCTAATTATGACATCTGTCTTTCTTTAAGCTATTAAAGCAGAGGTAAAAAATAACTGGCTTGTTTGTGGTCTGTATAAAAATTATAAAACCCACAGGCTTTGGAACACATTTGCTGACCACTCAGGTCCTAGACACACCATATAAAGCAACGGACTGCAGCATCTATTCATCTATTGTGTCCGATTTGACATATTGGAAAATGTTGACATTCAACGTTCAGTTTTCAAAATTGGGTGACTTGTGTTGGCAAGTGTGTAATACATCTGACTGGGCATTTTAATTATGTAACATGTAAAGGCTACGACTTCATCGAATGCTTGTCGTTAGATTGCTGTTATGTGTTTAGTTTCAATAATAATTATTATTACATTTATTTATTCATTCCTTTCTTTTCCCTTCTCTGCACTTATTCTTTCCTAGGCCTATACATATCACTCCCTTGCTCTACCTTTCCTCTCTCTCCCCTCCTCCCTCCCTCTTTCTTTCTTTCTCATCTTATTCCTTCTCATTCTTCCTCTCATTCCCATCATTTTTCCTATCTTTCTATTTATTTATTTCTCTCTATTTCTTTCTCTTCATTTCTTTCTCTTTCTCTCTTCCTCTAAGCCCCTCTCATTCTCCATATCTCGTCCTCCCTCCACCCCTCCCAAAACTTCTTCCAGGACTGCCCCGCCCCTTTGGCTACTCCATCTCTTTCTGTCGTACCCTGATCATAATATCTGCACAGTGCTTTTGTTTTTTATTTTAAAAATGAAAAAAAATTGTTATTCAAATGAAAAACGAGAACACATGCAAATGTTAATTATTATGCTTGATGCAATTTATTACATCACCAGGGTATGATAGAAAGAGTCATCGGTACCTACCATGCACCGATAGTGCTATAGGACAAAATTCAACATGGTGCCTTACTTCCCATGTCATAATGCAGTATCCCGTATGTAATTTATTTACATATACTGTGTCTTTACCAAGCATGACAGAGTTATTAAACCTACCTCTACTAGATGGTTATCAGGTCCATACAACTCCTTGTCCAGTTCAATCACTAAACTCTTGAAGAATGAGGAAAATTTCCTCTTCTGTTTGGACTCATACTTTGGTGTGTTGGACTGAAAACAACAAAACACAATTGAGAGATGGAAAGCATATCATTATCATAAATTACATTACTCTCATTTATTACCTGTGGCTATGTGATTTTTTATATACAACTGCTAGGGCACCTTCATGTCGCCGTGCATTCTCTAAATTCAGTAAATTTTCATCGTCAACTGTGTAATTGAATGGGATTATTTTGAAATTTTAAAACGCTTGAAATTTCACAAATAAATAGGCCTATGTTAATAAATAATATAAAAACAAGCTTAAACCGTTGGGGTTCGATAATGAACCCCACAAAACTAACTGAGTATATGGAAAATGCCATACGGCTGGGCGGTTTCAGAAGTTGCCGGCTCGATCATGCCAATCGCCGCCTGTGCACCTTACACTATCCAACAGCACTCCATGGATGTATACTCTGATCAGCTCGTAATAGGCGGGACTCATAACATCGTCGATTGATTTACACAGTTAGGAGCATCACTTAATGCGAACTGTGTTTTGCGTATTGCGTGACTGACATGCGCCTTATGCCGGTGTAAGTTGGGACTTTATTGACTCATTCAGAAACAAAAGCTGTATAATTCTCACCTATTACGAGCTGATCATAATATAGATAGAAGACGGGTGTTCTCTATTGGGATATAACCAAACTACACAAAATATAGACTGAAAACATTGGCTGGAGACGGAATTTGACCCAACCCTTAGTATGGCGAAGAAGGTTTATCCACCCAATAATCAACATCGATCTTAATAATTAACCAACTTAAGGGGTGGGGTATGAACGTTTGGACAGTATTTATTGTGGGACATTAGAGCACATCAGACATATCGAATTGCATTCTGAATACGAAGAATATCATTCTGATATCAAATAATTTAGATTTTTTGAAATTCGCAATGTAATACACATTTTATGGCAAATGATTAAAAATTGATATTTTTGATATTTAACATTACTCGAATTAAACTTTATAAATCTGATGATTTATACTTAAAGTGTATGTGGGTGGGATGAAAACCCGACGATCAATTGAAAATTTTGACCTTTTTTATAATTTGTCATAAAATTTGTATTATATTGTGATTTTCAAAAAATGAAAATTATTTGATATCAGAAAGACACTCTTTGTATTCTGAATGCAATTCGATATTTCTGATGTGCTCTCATGTCTCACAAAAAATACTGTCGAAACGCTCATTCCAGATCCCTTAATTGTAGCCCAAAATCCCAGGCTTCAGATGACAACTCTTAATCAAGTCTTTTCAAAGTCACACTATATTGGGCTATTCCATTTAAAA
Source organism: Amphiura filiformis (assembly GCF_039555335.1). NCBI lineage: Eukaryota > Metazoa > Echinodermata > Ophiuroidea > Amphilepidida > Amphiuridae > Amphiura > Amphiura filiformis. Next base: position 5,471,719 of record NC_092631.1, read on the forward strand.
TCCACACATCCCCTGTGAAATTTTTTAATGCCATCTCAATTCCAGCTGCACCTTATGTCCAATTCCAGCTGGAATGGAATATTTGCTAGTTCTATGTTAAAATCAAGTTGAATTGCACCTAAAATTTGTTTAAAATTGCAAAATCCACACCTTTTCCACTTTTTACTGAAGAAAATGGCAGGATCTAGAATCATTTAACCCTAACCCAACTAGGTCTCACTAAAGCTCACTATTAAAACCGCTCTGCGTGCATGCATTCCATGTGACTTGATGACGCAATCAACCCAAGTCATATATACCCAGGGAATCGGTGCGGCTACATGCTGGGGATCTTCTGCGTGGCATGCGAGGGGTCCCAGGCTCGAATCCCGGGGGTGCCAAGTGACTTTTCTCCTCATCTTCCCTCCTTTTTCGTTTCTTCTTTCCCTTCCGATAGCAAAAAACCACGGGTAGGGTTAAACTGTTGAACTAGGTTGAAATTCCAAAATCTTCCACAAAGAGGTACGATTTCCAAATAGAATAGCGCCTTATTTGTAGTGTTTAAATATGAAATGGCTTCAACAAGACAGATGGATATCGGAAGCTTTAAAAACCAAATCACTTATGAAATATTATGTGATCCAATTTGTTGAGAGCTTAACCCCATGAGAACTACCTGCCGATTGGCCAAAAAGAAGTTTTCATTTTCAATCGGACCAATCAGCAACATTGTTAGAATAAGTTCACCACACAAAAAAAATGGGGTGAATTACTTGCAAAACTCCATTCTGATTGGTGATTAAAGTGAAGATATCATGTAATTGACCAATCAGAGGCAATGTTAGATCGGCAGGTAGTGTTCAGGGGGTTAATAGAACCCTGCTTGAATATGTTTCATTACTGCTTATAAATTTGCTATCATGTAGTAAGTTTGCAATTGTATACCAATCGTGACAACTGTGTGTTCCATTTGCAATGACAAGTTTATACATCCAGCGTTCTTTATGGGTGAGAATTAATACCTCCACGGGATGAGTGCGGAAATGTTTACTGAATCAAACTCCAAAAAATATAAAATTTCCACGTATCCTTTCTGATTGATGATCACTGAAATTGAAACTATGCACACTCTGCAATCTTATTAAATGCTTTACTACGTGCCCAATGGGCCATTCCAGAAAATAAGTGCAAACCCCCTATAGAGCAGTACATTTCCAATAAAAGAAATTTCCAATAAAAGAAATTTCCAGGTTTGCTTCCTGAAAACCACTGGAATTCCAGTTGCTCAATGCTACTTGAAAAGCTTGGAAATGCAATAAAATGCATACAAAATCATGGAATTTTCTGAAATAATCCCCTCAATTATAGGATTTGTCAATTGTGAACTATCTTTTGCAGGATTTTTTTTGTTTTGTTGATATTACAGACACTTTAGAAGTCTGGATTTCCAGCAATATAACTGGTCAAAAAGTCTGGAAATCCAAACTCCTCTACAGGGATGTGGATTTATTTTCTGAAATAGCAAAATCTCTAAATAATTAACTCTCTCCACACAGGTGTCATCTGCAGACAACAATTTTTAAACTTGACTTTTTTTAAAACTTGATTGTTGAAAATCCAGACTTTTAAAGTGTCCAAAGGCAAAAAAATCCAGCAGAAAAATAGTTCAATATCAGAAATCTTCAATCTGAGAGCTCATTTTGGACATTACCTTGATTTTTCATTCATTTAATTGTATTTCCAAGCTTTAGAGCAAACACCGGCAACAGGAATTCCAGTCGTTTTCAGAAAACAAACATGGAAATCCAGACATGTTCTTTTATTGAAAAGTTACTCCTCTATAGAGGGTGTGCACTTATTTTCTGGAAGAGCCAACTATTCTATTTGGATTGGATGATATTGTACCTTTGATTGACTTACATCCTCCAATAACCTTCCCTCTACTCGAAGTTCCCAAGATGGCAGACTAGCATCTTCTTCTTCTGCATCTGGCTTGCCTGGGTAGAATGTGTTGGAGATGAACACACGAAGTTTACGCTTTTGCTGCAAGATAAAGAAAGACATTGAGATTTGTTAAATGATAAAATTGACATTCCCATCTGCATTTAGAAGTGATATTGGACTGTTTATATAAAAGTTGTTAGTATTTTCAAATTCTGTAAAATGCCACATTTTCGGCAATACTCATCAGGCAAGTGCAAGCTACACAGTCACTGGAATTTCATGGTAAGGCCATCTTAATTTAAATTGCCCGCTTTTTGCGTGTTATTCCTGTTGGATTGACTTAATTTCAATTTCTTACAATTTTATTTTTTCCAAAATCCATCAACAACAATCTCACGTCTGACATGTGCACAGGCATATAGAAGTCTTGTAAAAATCATGAAGAACTTTAAGACTTGTGTCCGGTCTAACATCACCATAAATTTGATAGATATCACAAAAACCTATCTGCTGCCAATTTTAATTGTAATACAGATAACCTACATAACAACGATCAACTTCATTTGGAAATTATTTTCACACATAGACACCAATCGTCGCGCTCTAATATCTGTACAATATCAAGTATCATGTAAATGACAAGTGTAAGATTGTTTACATGATTACCCACACCACTATCCTATGTAATTTGTGGAAAAAGCTACATCATATGTGTTGCTTTCGGAATGGTGGAGTAAAACACATGTCCAGTTTGGGGGGAAACCAAAAATAACTTTTATTATATTTTATAAGCTTTTACATAGTTTACAATATGTTTGTTTCCCTGTTTACTTGACTATATTAATTGTCCTATGGACGCAATAAGTAGATCAAACACAACTATTGCCGGAGCTGGATCTTTACCATCCGAATCTTTTATTTCCTTTCATTTACACAGTTGATCAAGTGTCAACTGTGTTCTTCATACTTAATTTAATATCACATACATTTTTGTATCACCTCAGACAGCTATATCATCTGAGGTTCTTACATGTATATTACTTCAGATGTATCAGACAGCTACAACATCTGATACCTGTCCCATTCTCCAAACAGCATAATTTGGCTAGGACTTAAACAATTACTCATTTAATATCACCTCAGACGGCTGTATTATCTGAGAGTATACACAGTTGACAGGAAATCAACTGTCTATATTATCTTCATACTTTTAATATCACTTCAGACAGCTATATCATCTGAGCTTTTAAATAGATATAAATTCAAATTCATTAGCGCCTCAGACAGCTATATCATCTGGCTTATTCTTTAAAAGCAATATATATCAATCATTGAAATCATATATGTATCCAGACAGCAATATCATCTGATACCTTTTTACGCAATCAGACAGCTATATCATCTGATGCCATTTACGGTCCTCAAGTGAGACGACCCACTTCAAATCCCAAACAGCATAATTTGGCTTGGACCTAATCATTACTCATTTCCGGAATTATGACAACCCCATTCAGTTTCCAAACAGCCTAATTTGGAATTGACATTAAATATTAAGTATGTGAAAACATTCCCAATGACTTGCTCAAATGCAGCAACGTATCTCCATTTTGATTCATATATTGGACAAAATGGTAAAAAGCAAAAGAAACAATGCCATTTAAAATCATATTTTTCATAAAGGGAGTGGTGGGTGGGTTTTAAAATTTTCCTGACCTCTTCGGATGGTATCAAAACAGCTTATGAATTTTCCCGGCAATAATTTCTAAGAAAACAGCCACGCCCCCAGAACCGCTGCCTATGATTGGCTACTGGCACGCGACTCGACACAGGGCATGGATGCACAACAGGTGACGGCCTGATGTCACAACACGCATGGCTCCACCTTTTATTGATCTACAGGACAATGAAACCCTTTTCAACAAAACCCAGGGCTTATTACGCCAATGACAATTTTGGTTTTGATTGATTGAAAACCCGATTACATTGACACTGAAATATTAGTTCAATGTGATAATAATAGTTTCCTGTTTGCAAATAAACCACACTAATTCATGTCCATTTTGATTAATGCAAATACAACATTATTGCAATCCATGTTGCTATGTTACGTGAGGGTATGGTGAACTAGCATTGGCTCACGTCTCATAATCATCACTTTAATGGGAAGGAGAGAAATCAACCCTATTTCCAGGTGGTGAACGCCGTGCATTCTCCAAATTTCGAACACTGGCCTCATCCCAATGGCATAGTTCAATAAACCTCAATTAAACAATCATAGTGCAAAATTTGACCTCAAATTGCAGAGTATGAGTTTTAATAGCCAAATTTTCAAAGGTCATTCAATGAATGTACAAATGTATTGGGGTTAATGAACTGTGCCCCTGATAGATGAGCATGTTATGGATCCTAGTGACTGCTGCCCTCATTTGTTAATTGTCTGGGTTGACGACTAAGAAATGTATGTGGGGAAAAAGGTGAAGGACTTTGCAACCAGATTCTGGTTGCACTAAGACTGTTGTGTCCAAATTGACAGAGGTGGTTAATTTCAGAACTTCAGAGCATAATCTTGTCACAACGCCACGGTATACAGGTGCCGTTGGTCAGTCGCGATGTGGTGCCCAACCAAAGTCGCGAGAGAATATTTTCATGAGTCCGACATGTTATCATGGTTAGGAACTGTAAGTTATTCAGTCGTCACTACGAAGCATAACACAAGTACATTGCAGTGTAGACAACTGACGGAGTTAAGCCCGATCCTGACTCCACTTCGCAGCGCGATGCGATGCTGCGATGCTTTTAAAACATCACAGCATCGCGCGATGAAATTAAAATGTACATTTTAATTTCATCGCACGATGTTGCAATGTTTTAAAAGCATGTGGGGTCTGCATCTCCTTTTAAGGTCATTCTACCGACCTTGATTTTCCAGCAGCCAATCAGAAGCGTGTACGCCTGCGATATCGCAGCGCAATGCGAAACACGAACCAACATTTCCACCGCGCGATGAGAATTTTCACCGCTGAGCTCGTAAAAACCTGGCTCAGATTACAGTTTTTATAGCATCGCATCGCGCTGGGATGTGGAGTCAGGATCGGGCTTTAGTCTATTTAGCTGAGTCTATTTAGCTGATATAAAACTAGGTTGAAACCAAGTTGACACAACCACATATACCAGCAACAACATCCCCATCCAAAGTTACAACACATAATGACAAAATAATGTGAATGAAAGCGTTAACCTATGAATGGCCTCATCTCCCCTCATCTCTAAAATCTACCATCAAACTACAGACTTAAGATTTCTGTCAACATCCTATGCTAGTGAGTCTTTGGTCAAACTTCCAGCTTTTCTGTAAAAGCGCAAATCTGTATGCGATTCATTTTCACGCTTTGCAAATTTTGGTTGCTTTCACTCACTTTTAAATGTGCAATTCGAAAACCCATGAGAACTACCTGCTGATTGGCCAAAACGAAGTTTTCATTATCAATTGGACCAATCAGCAACATTGTAAGAATAATTTCACCACACAAAAAAATTGGGTGAATTATTTGCAAAGCTCCATTCTGATTGGTGATTTAAGTGAAGATATCATGTAATTGACCAATCAGAGGCAATGTTAGATCGGCAGGTAGTGCTCAGGGGGTTACGCTTCCTCACACTGATCTATACACAAGAGGAATACATTCAACCGTTGCTATTTTTACAGTAACTACTTGGAATGCAAAAAGTGTGAAATAAATGTAACGCAAAATATTCCACTTTTAAAACAGTTTTCATCACTTAAAATCTCCTGGACTTGAATTAAGTCTAGATCTTAACAGTCAGTCAATGGATTAGCATAGCTACACACCCCTCCCCACACACCCCCACACACAGAATGGAAGTAAATCACAGGAGACGTGCCTCAATTTTGTTGACTTTTATATATTCGGCAATCGACTTAATGAGAAGGAAATCCACTATTTCCTCTCCGTTCATGGGTGCTTCCCTGAAGAGGGATTTATTTCTAAACTATGGCCAACATGTAGTATTTGTTCAACAAATTACATATGTGATATAAACAATTGCTTCTTTTTTGACACCGATTTGTGAGGAATGCGTCACTTGTGTGCTATAATGTTAGCATTATAGCGGCTCAAACTTGCTACATGTTAGCATTATCATGGCTCATATTTGACAAGCTACTTTATTCACTGACACTGGTTTCAAATAAGACTCAAATATCATGATTACTGTTATTATGTGTGTAAAACATATTCTCTTTACCCTTTAAATCAGTTCATTAAGACGGGGGGTCACTCACATGTAAAGGTAATACGGGTATGTGCAGTGTTAAAGGTCCCTTTTTCAGGCTCTCCGGCAGTTCCTTAAGACCGATATTTGAATCGTGCTCCAGTTCTTTGGGCCTCAAACTCTGAAAATTGTACTCTTTTGCTCAAATTGGAAAACATTAATCACTAGACACTAGACCCCCCCCCCAAAATGCTGAAATTTCAGTTCATCAAGCCCCTATTTTGCCCGAAAATCAGATCTTAGTTCCTTCCTAAATTTAAGTTGAGTGCTCCCCCACTCCCGTCCCGGATAAGATCCCATATGCTCCAAAAACTGAGAACCTCTGAAGCTAATTTCTAAATTTGGTGGGACACAACCCTACTAAAACAAAGTTGAATGTCTCTCTTCCCCAACCCTAGGATTCATAATGTGAAAGGACCTGCCCCCTGTGAGAAGTCTTGCCCCCCTGTGGAACACATTTTTGTCATTTTAAGCCAATTTTTGACCATTGTCGTCAAAATTTGCCCCCCCCCTGAAATTTACCTTTCCCTTACTTGCCCCCGCTGAAAAAGTCCTGGCTATGTCACTGCTGCAACCCAGTAAGTCATCTGAGGTGTCATTACCAGGTATTGCTTGTTCTAGTACCAGGAATACTGTGATTAGGGACAAATTTATGGATACTATTAATTACTTTGCTGATCCTTAGATTCAAACACACCCACAAAACAACATTAATTGTTTCCTTGTACCATCCACTCATTACTCATTGGTTACATACCATATCTGAAAAGTGTGTGTGTTTTTTAAGCTCTACAGATAGACAGTAACAAATGCAGAAATAGGATACAATAATCTACTGTGTCCTATTTCCCACAAGAAACCAGAGTCAAGCCTTCTAGAACGAGTCTCTAGTCCAGGCCCTCTCAACTGGCAGCGGGCGCGCCACTTGTGGCACTTGGAGTCAGTCAGAGTGGCGCACAGTAATCTTAATATTTTTTCACATAAATTTTGAACAAAAAATGGATGAAAATACCCAATCTGAGCCTTAAAAAAACCTTAAAATCTAGGAGCTTCCGGGGGGTGCTGCAACCTGGACCCCCGATAAAGCTTCTCCATTGCACCATACCCTGAACGAATACAATCTCATACTTTGCTCTGATCAAAAGGTTGAATGGCCACACACAAGCCATCAAATGATGACATCAGATTGCAAAATCACCTGTCACTTGCAAAAGCACCGCAATCAGGTATGAAACATTATTTGGTGCAAACACTAACCAGACTCGTCACAAAGCCAACAAGTTATCGGTAAAAACTGCAACATCATTTATGCAATATTAGTTGAGAATGATTCCAGAAATATGAATCAAGTGACAGTCTGCTTTCCTGTTACACTTCAGCAACATAGTAACACAATTACTGAAGTGGAATTGACATCACTTTACCACTGGGAATGTATCGCACTCTTCTGACTGTTATAAAGCATCCCAGACATCGTAATTCCTAATCAACCATGAAATCTCAGTAAGGATAAGAAACCTGTGAAAATGATCTAAAAATCAAATTCCAAAGCATGATCAATGCTTATCACATATCGACTGCTCAGCGCCAGAAGTGGGTAAGTGCAAATAGCTGCCTCTGTGAACATTTGGCAATTAACACACAGTCTCATCTAACATAGGCAGCTATTTCACCCTAACCCACTTCTGACATTTAGTAAGTCACAGAAGTGGGTAAGTGCAATTAGCTGCCCAGTGAACATTTGTCAATTTACATATTGTACTCATCTAAAACATGGCAGCCTCAAATGGCAGGTATTTCACTTACCCATTTCTGGCACAAAGCAGACAATATGTAGTACTTTCTGCTACCTATGCCATACATACAATATAGCAAAGATTTATTATCATGATTTTTTAATATAGCTTGTCTTGTGCACTGCTGTGGGGAGGGGTGGGGTTAATTTAGCAGTTTTGTTCTAACTTTGCACCACGGAGGTCCCAGGTTTGAGCCTTGGTTGTTCCCAGATGACTACAGGTGCATTTGGTTTCCAGGCCATACTTACTCTCACAGGTTTTCTCCAGGTTCTCCGGTTTCCTCCTGGATCTATAAAACTGGACTTCCTTTCATAGTATATTGCTCCGCCAAACTCCCATATTGAATATGATAAATAAAGGGACTGGAAAATGGTGCATTTATTGCTGTTTTCCTGATTGTTTAGTTGTGCTGCTGAAGAGTAAAGCGGGTGTGTGCATTGTGTTGCTGTTTTCTCATTGTTTAATTAGAATTTTAAACCATCAATGTCACAGAAGTGTCTGGCAGGAGCATTTTGCCTTTTCTGATGCTTTTTCTGTTATTTAGTGGTGCTACAACTTATCATTCTTTTTGTATGTTCTGTGAACGCTCAAATATAAAAAACAGAAAAAAAACCTACAAAGATAGCTAGTGAGGCATATCACTAGGATCCACAACATCCTCATCTATTAAGGCACAGTTCTTTAACCCCAATACATTTGCACATTCATTGAATGACCTTTGACACTTTGGGTTCAAAAACTCATACTCTGCAACTTGAGGTTAAACTTTGCACTATGATTATTTAATTGAGGTTATTGGACTATGCCTTTGGGATGAGGCCATTGTGGTCCATAGTGACATCATCATACCAAGGATCATCTGAACTATTTCAAAGTCACATATAAAGCTTGGTTTAACCTAATTGAGTAATTGCCAATGATTGGGCTGCCTGTCTCTCCACACATAAACCACACCCGCAGTCTTCCACATAACCATGACCTAATTTTTTATGGCACAAGTTGTCAGTGCAACTTAGCCAGCACAAAGTCCCTTCCAATTTAAGGTTGATGATGAATAAGTTCCAGATAGATTAAGCAGTTAAAGTGATCCGATCTGGAGAGGAAGCTCCATCAGCAGAGTGATCTACTTCAAGGGTCAGATACCGGTCATGTTTGAATTCTTATGAATTAGCATTATATTTCTATTAAACAGGGATGCAAATGGCTAACACTAACAGATCAATCTGGCCATTGGCCACATTTATGGGGGGCTCGTCCGGCAGGTGTTAAAGGGGTAATAACCTTTTTTTTGTGTGTGTTAAATACCATCATCCAATTCCGGAGAAGTAAAAAACAGGTGTTATTTTGCATTTTTTTTTTTTTTTTGATGGCTCCATTTTTGGAATTCCAAAAATTTTTACAGCTATATATTAAAATTTAACAAAATCAAATTAATTGAATTTGGTGGGTGGGTTGTTGTGATGCAGAAGATGGAACCAATACCTGTATCTTTGCCTTAGGACTGTATCTATATTGGCAAACTTACTGGAGGAAGGGGCAGGTGGACAGGATGTCCCCCTGGATGGCTGTTTTTAGCCCCAGACTAAAATTCCCATTAATTGTGGACCAAAATAGGTCAAAATTAGAAAATCACATATTTATTTGTCATGGTAAACATTATATTGGTAAAATAATTTTGGGAGCAGTAAAACAGGACAAAAGTGCAATTTTACCTCTACTCACTGGACATTTTGGCCTGAATGCCACTGGCTACGTCTACTACCCCTAGACCTGTCGGGTACCAATGATGCTGGCCTACCTATTTTGCTATAATATTGAAAACAGCAATCTCTAGTGTCTCCTGCCATTTAATTATTTTTTTCACATCACTCCCTAATTGATGGGATACGCACAGAAGTAGTTGCTGAAACTATGAATTAATTTTGCAGCTCGAGAAATATATTATATTTCTCGAAGCGGCAAATATTACTTTTTGCATTATTAATGTTAAATAATTAAAAAAAAACAGGAAGCAAAATAAAATCCTTGACAAAATGATACATGCTCTGAACCACCTTAAAAGCCCTAAATCTATAATCGCCAAGAAGTCTCCGATTCAGTAAGACGTCACTCCACAAGTAACATATGCAACACGATGATTAACATCTCCATGATCACTTCATTGTGTATATGACTATGTATATAGTAGGCCAAGAATACACTCAACATAAACATGCTTGCACAATTGATGATGGGGCTCACGTCACAATCAGAACTGTTGCAGCTCACCAAAGCCTCGTCAAGCGCAGTTTAAAGAGTGGGTGAGTGGGTGGTTTATCATTACCAGAGGTGCAACATCCGCTGGGTTTCATCCACACTTACACTGCTTGAAACCATAAAGGTCATCTATTGCATGTTTACATTTGGGACAATTTTCAAATATCCTTGCGATATATCTTTACATAGGACCAAAAATGAAAACACTGAGAAACCTTTAAAAGTCACACAGGAAAGAGTCCATCAGAAGGTGACAGCATAGATAGTGGTGACAGGCAAATATCATTCTGAATTGGGGAACAGGTAGTCTACTTCATAACCCCTTTTAGAAATTCAGGTAGTCTACTTCATAGCCCCTTTTAGAAATTCATACTTCAATATCAACTCATCTCACAATGATTACAAGTTCAGAACGAGAACCGCTCCCATCCAAAAACTGCAATTCCTCTTTTTCTCCAGGCAGAGTGGTCATTGGGGATGTATTGTGTTTTAAGGAATGACATAGCTAGGGTGAATTGTTTATCAAAAGGGTCTGGAGTCTAGGGAGCAGGTAACCATTTTATTATTGAGTAAGTTTTGAAATCTTGCTTTTTGATGTTCGAGGGGGGGGTGGTATTCCATAAAATGTTCGTATGGGGATGTACTTCATTCTCAACCGTTTGGACATCAATGACCCCTTTTTTTAGGCCAAATTTTGTGTTAAGGTGTTTTTTTTAAATTTTGCTGTAGCCAAAATCTACTAAAAATATGGAGACAGTTGTAAAATTCTAGCAACAACAGCAATATCTTCAATGGGTTTCGGTGCACCTCTTGAATCTCCATCTTTTTCATTTAAAAAAGGGTTACCATGGCAACAAACTTTGACTATTAAGACCATTGAGACATCAAAATTTGCACAACAAAACTGGGTTTCTTTTTGCTATTTCAGTTTTAAAATTTGATGCATAGATTTTGGGTTATTACATCATAATAAGGGGGGGGGGTAATTACTTTATATGATGTGCTTATATACTAGCCCTGTAAGAGCCAATGTTACTTTATCACAAGTTTTAGAGTGTATGGTCAGCAACAGGTTCTTTTTGCTAGACTGAAAACCTTGTACGTCTTTACTCATATGGTCAAATTTGTGCCAGCACACGCTGCCACCGAATTATGAGCTAACACCTTACTTTAATGCATTAATAGTTTGAGGGAAATTGGAAATCACCTCTATAAAATGAAGGGCTAAACACCAATAAACACTTACAGTTTGAGCCAATGACAGTCTCACATTCAGTGCCACTTCAATAATGTCAATTCAACAGTCAAAGCTCAAAAGCGCAACCTCAACTTCTGGAGTGCAATTTTTGTACCCAACACATTCAAAGGTCATTCCGTAGGTACATACGCATATTGGGATTGAGGAACTCTGTCCTGGATGATGAGAATGTTTAAAATCATTGTGTCGAAGCATGCCCTAATCCTACCATCAACATGGTTTAAGAGTGGGTGGAAGTGTTCATATTTGAATATATAGGTCACAGTGTCAAATGACAAAGGGGCAAGATCCTTCACCATGGGTATCTAAAAAAACAAAAACTCATCTTAAAAGGCAAAGTTTAGTGCTGAATAGAATAACTTCAACGTTTGCAGCATGTGGGTATTCAAGACGGGTTCTCTGACGACAAACAATTCCTTATTAGAAGCTTAAATTGGGAACTTTAAAACTTGTATTGGATGGTGTTGCAGGTGGTTGGAAGGCGAGTGTGCGGTTGACAGTTGGCGACATGCAGACTTGAAAATAGATGGTCGAGTGTTACACCTTATTGTAATGAAAGCATTATCATACCTGCCAACATTGAAAACCTAGAAAACAGAGTACATGGCGAACGGGTGCGAAGCGCCCGTAGTATCGCCTCTGACGGCAGGGGGTCCAAGGGCCCGCTTAAGGGCCCCTGGTGGGGTCCAGGGGCAAAGCCCGGTGGGGGTTGAGGGGCGAAGCCCCCCAAAGCTAGAGGGTTTCTACACTGTAAAAACCCTTATAAGCCCCTTCACAGAAGACACATTTTATAGAAAAACAACAATAAAGAACAAGGTGAAAATGAAGCCCTAGGCTTTTATACACTTTGAGGAGGGATTTATACTCCATATCTAGCAACAATTTCAACACATATTTGATGACTACAACCTTTGAAAAAAATGTGAAAAAACATTCTGGGACCTGTTTCTATAAGTTTGAAAAATATGCTTCCTTCACACAGAAAATGTGCTTTTAAAAATGCAGTTTCCTATACTTTTGTACATAACGATCATTCGTTAAAGCAATTTTTTGGCTTTATAACAAGGCCTACGTGAATGATAGGAAATTGATATGATGCACAATACAAAGGTGATTAGGTGAACATTTTTTAAAAATCCATTTTTTTTTTTTTTTTTTTTTCAGAAAATCGGAGTACTCCGATTTTCGGGGTTTAAAACTCGAAATCGGAGTAACTCCGAAAATCGGAGTAGTTGGCAGGTATGCATTATGCCAAGTGAATTGATATGTCAATGGGTATCTATGGCACCCTCATTATTAACAGGTTATCTGCTCATCAGGAAATGGTGGATGGATGAGTGAGGTAGCAGAGTACATTCTATGCAGAGTTGCAAATTTATTACGTGCAACATAATTCTGATATCAGAAACTTGCAGTTTTTTGGAAAGGATGGTCATGTGGTGTAGTGGTGGTGGTGGTGGTGGTAGGGGGGGGAAGCTGCCTCCCTGTGAGAAGTCTTGCTCTCTGTGGGATGCTGGCCACCCTGGGTGGCCACCCTGATATTTAAGAGTTTTATGACTTTTTTTGAACTTTTTAGCCCATTTTTTGATCAAAATCATTCCTTGAAAGTTGCCTTGCTCCCTTGTCCTGGTTACACCACTAGCTAGGTAAACAAACAAACAAACAAACAAACAAACAAACAAACAAACAAATGAACAAACAAACAAACAAAACAGAACAATTGATCTGCTACTTACAGAAAAGGAAACAAGGTTACTAGCTATGCAGGATTTCCCTTCTGTTGCATTTGTGGACTATTTTATTGGCCACTTCACAACCAAAAGTCATTTCTGACCTTTTGAAACAATTTTTGGTTTTTGGTAAAAAGACATAGATGAGGTATTGTGCGCAGGTAATTATTGGGCCTCTTTTTGTTTATTAAGCTTGAAAAGTTAGGCGTCTTCTAATTTTTCTATCATCCAATCAATAAAGGGTGGTTAATTTATGTAATGTAATGTAATCAGTCTCCAGAATCAACTTGTCTTCAATATCTGTTCTGTAGAAATATGAAAAATCCTTCCAAAAATATGACAGCTTTAGAATAGTCATGTCACCCTGAACTATAATCCTAACTCCAACCCTAATCATTTACTCCTGACCCTAATCCTAACCAGACTTAAACTGATACCTAATACTAATCTCTAGGGTTAATTATCCCTACTATATGGCTTTTTAACAACACTATACCCCAAGAACCGCTAAAACCCAGTGACCATGCCACCTGAACCTACTATAGGGCTTTTTAACAACACTATACCCCAAGAACCGCTAAAACCCAGTGACCATGCCACCCGAACCTACTATAGGGCTTTTAAACAACACTATACCCCAAGAACCGCTAAACCCCAGTGACCATGCCACCCGAACCTACTACAGGGCTTTTAAACAACACTATACCCCAAGAACCGCTAAAACCCAGTGACCATGCCACCCGAACCTACTACAGGGCTTTTAAACAACACTATACCCCAAGAACCGCTAAAACCCAGTGAACATGCCACCCGAACCTACTATAGGGCTTTTAAACAACACTATACCCCAAGAACCACCAAAACCCAGTGACCATGCCTCCCGAACCTACTACAGGGCTTTTAAACAACACTATACCCCAAGAACCGCTAAAACCCAGTGACCATGCCACCCGAACCTACTATAGGGCTTTTTAGCAACACTATACCCCAAGAACCGCTAAAACCCAGTGTGCCCCCGAACCTACTTTAGGGCCTTTTAACCACACTATACCCCAAGAACCGCTAAAACCCAGTGACAGCTCCACCCGAAGCAGGAGTGGTCACTGGGTATAGCAGTTCTCTGGATATAGCCAGCGTGGTTTTTGGATTGCCATGGTCTAAAGGCCCTATTGAGCTATCTGCAATAGGTGGCAGATGACCTAATGTAAGTACAAGCCAAATCTACTGGGGTAACCCTTCCTCAAGTACAATGGCATAACCCCCAATTGGGTCACACAACCGGTGGTCACACAGACAAATTAACATTTCTTTGAAATTATTAACCACAATCTGGTGCTGTCAGCGTCCATCTCAAAATTAATCCACAATGAGTATACTGTGGATCAACATATAAAGAAAATTATAAATGACACTTTGTGTTTTTCCCCCTTCTCTCTCATTTTGTCCTTTGCTTGCCCTTGATATGGTACGATAAAAATTGATACCAATGCAAACTAATCCACTCACAGACAGGCATCAGAACCAGGGGTGTATAAGGGGGTAACATGGATAAGACATTCATTAACACTGTCATTAAACTACCAGTTCATGGGGGCATGGTGCTATGGGTAAAGGTCCTGTAAGGATTAGAGGTAACCCCATTCCCACACTCCTCCAATAGTGCAAGTGAGCATGTGTCTTTCTTTTGGTTGCTCTATTGGGCTATGAATACTGAGCACTGAGTACTATGAGCACTGAGGAGGATCTAAGCTAAAATACAGATGAAGAGTTCAAGATTCAACAGAACCTCGTTTTGAGATGACCGTGCCATCAGGGCCGTACGCAGGATTTTTTTTGGTGGGGAGGGGGTGATTTTGTGAATAGTGGACTTTCTTCCAAAAATCTGGGACCTTTTTAACCAAAAAGTATAAAAACATGATTTTTTTGCGTCTTGCTACGCTATTTCATAAATTGTGTTATTTTGGGACTTTTTGTATATTGTAGCAAATTTGGGGTGGGGTGGCCTGCACCCCCCTGCATACGAGTCTGTGTGCGATCGGTTGTGAATAAAGAGTCCCCTCCTCAGGAAGATTACATTACCACTGAAGATGCTCAGGAAAATCACATTAACCTACTTAACTGTGTTTCAAAAAGGGGAATATGGTCAATTTAGCTGAAGAAGGGGGATTCCAGGTATCCTATCATCCCTGCAGTCACCAAACACCCCCTTGGTTTCTGGATGATACCACCTGACAAATCTGTTAGGCAAATATATGAAATGACCTGAGCATACAAGATGCACATTTGGCAATGTACCACATTTGTGACTCCTCGCCACAACTGAGCCCGGATGTCGCCAATCATCATTTTTGAGATATTCAACCAAAATATTCTGCTTGAAATTAGCTTTAAAATGATGTATATCATGTCTATAGTACTTGACATTTAAGTAGTGAAAATCAATAAAACAGTCAATAAATCCTTTCTTTCCTATTGTTTATTGTTAAGTTCGATGGAGCATATCTCAATAGTGGCACTGGCGACATCCGGGCTCAGTTGTGGCGAGGAGTCACATTTATGACTTTACAGCTTTATTATTTCCATCCCAATCTGACCCTTCTCCTTCCCAATTGGTACTGTTAAGGCCTTCCAAAGACATGCAAGAGTGTGTGCCCTTCTCCAACTGGAAATTTCAATAGAAACCCCTGTTTCCCCCTTGCCTGCCAACTGAACACAGCAGCTCTATCTAGTCAATCATCATCCCAGCTGACATGGGATGGGTTGTAGTTTAATATTAGTCACAAATCAACTCGAATATTTAGTTATGGGCCAATTGAGGAGCTTGGCAAGTGTTTCCCCGACCCATAAACCTATATAGTTTTCCTGTTTCTCAATTTCTAAAATAACTTGTTAAGCATTAGGGACAAAACACAAAATTGGAGCGAAAGGGTGACAAAGAGCTCATTATTTTTGTATTACAATATAGAGAGAAAATGCTTTCTTGACATAATGGAATACAATCCAGGATCCATATTTTCTGCTGCCAATTTTACAACTTTCGGTCAGAATATAAAAACCAAAAATGTCAAACGTGACCGATCCTAAAAGTAGGTCCAATTAAATTAAATTTAAAAAAAAAGAAGAAGAAACGTTCCAAGGCTTTTATCCAACACAATTTACAGCTTTAAATAAAAGTAAAAAAAATCTACCTACCTACCCTATTTTTTTAAATGTTTATGCCCATCAAAAATTTTTTTTAGGTCTAATTCAATTTTATTTCACAAGTAAACTAACAATACTACCAGGGTTCGAACTCATACCCTCATCCACCAGAGTCTAGAGCCTTACTGACTGAGCTATCTTGACTGCTAACTACAGCAATAACGATAGCGCTCGTCTAGCTATGATCCCTCTGCTCATAATTGATAGAAATGTAAAGCAGAGTATGTTAAGAGAGGAAACACATGTATGATAACCACACCGTGACAAGCGCAATTCAATTTCTGGTGCCAATTCCTATCCAGCAATTGGTGAGCCATACTTTTTCTATCATCTATAATTTGTCAGAGGAACCATTCATTTTAACCGATCCCACCCCAAATTCCAGTTCTGCCATTTCTGATCAAAATGGCTAATTCTTGTTTTGAAGTATATAGGTCACAGAGTATATCTTGCCATACATGGAATCCAAACCTGGTTTATGACAAACTCAGTTTCTTTTTATTCTGCATCAAACAAATGCAGAGTGACACTTAAATGAAATCACTTTTTATTTTGTCAGTTATATACCATACCTTTGACATGTAGGGGTAAATTTGGCAGGGTACTTTTTACAAGTTCAACTCAATATAAATTTGTTAGAAATTGATTTCTTTGAGAAGAGAGAATTTGGATGGAAAGAAAACCAATCTCTGATACATTTATATAGAGTTGAACTTGACCTGTCAAAGTTATCTCATTTTACAGTAGTGTCTTACAGAATAAAGAGCCTTTCACATATCAATAAAATATGCCTTTAAAAAAAAAATTCGGTATTTATATAGCGCCTTACCACAGATCACAGAGTGTTCAAAGCGCTGTAATTTCACTGCCATGGTGAATCATCACAATCAGATTGCATCAACTAGGCATTGTGCTGCCGGAATAGCGCAAACCTATCCGCACTTAGATTGTAACATTAACCATTTATCTGTGCAGCTCCCAAAATTCCATTGGGTGAAGGAAGTTTTTGTTAACCAAACAACTAATCACCGATTTTTTGAAGCAGGAAGAAAACCGGAGATCCCGGAGAAAACATGCGAGAGCAAGCATGGAATCGGGATAAACCAAGTGCACATGAGTCCTTGTGCCGCGCCGGGGCTTGAACCCGGGACCTCAGTGGTGCAAAGCGAGGGAACTACCGCTGCGCTAACTCGCCCGCTCAAGTTTCAGGTTTTGAGTTTGGTCACATGGTTTCCTATAATTGTTTTGACTAAATGCTTGCCAGCTCTGTTATTTTAAAATACATTTGTTCTATGTCACTTTACCAAAACGTATTGGAAAGAGTATTTTGGTTTTATATGAAAGAGGTTTTTATAACACAAGTCTCCACATACATAAATGATAGCCAGTAAACAAATTTCACTGACCATCAAGGATTTGAACCTGGGACCTTTGGATCACTGGACCGATTCACTACCAACTGAGCTATTAATGAGTCAGTTGGTTGGAGAAGAGCACACATTTTGGTGTTGGTTTTAGTTTAATGATACATGATTATCTGATGCTAACTAGTCATGGTTCAAAGGTCCCATCAGCACTTGATGTAAGCTTAAGAGGCCGGTCGACTGCATATCCGTCAGTACACGCTTTTCAATACGGAATAAATGCTATCCTCTCGTAACATCATCCAAGCAGCAAAGTTCATTTCCCATTGAAAAGCGTGTAAAAACGGATATGCAGTTTACCATTCTGTAAAGACCTTGGAAAGAATTCTATAGCAGGGATGCAAGTGACTGGTTCCAAAAAAGTATAACAATTGACAATGTTATGAATCTGGACAATTATAAAGCCCTAACAAAGACTAGAAGCAACAGAAGTTAAGTTTTGTCAATTTGTATAGTTTGCATATGTCACTTACAATTGCAGAATTCCTACCAAATTTGATTGCACACTTTAGAATGAAATATGATAGGGGAAACCCCTTATTTATGCCAGTCATGGTGACCTAAATTGTCATAGCAATTTATTCATCCTTTCATGAAACATCAGAGTATTAAGGCCAAAAAAAAAGTTGTTTGCTTGTCCTTGTCCTGGGATTGACCGTAACTGCTGCTTTGATGCTTTTTATTAATGAAGTGAATGAACTAACAACAATTTATTAGAATTAATGGTAAATTTCATGCAAAGACTAAATGTTATCACAATTAACATAACACTATAGGTCCTGTGTCACAACCTGGGGTACCTTTGTGTTACATAGTAAAAAAATGAAATGGTTCATACATTTTACCTACACATCTCATTTGAAGTGGTTCATCCTTCTGAGCATTTTGACACCTTTTTTATGGAAATCGGTTTAAAAATGAGAGAGTGCGGGCAAAAACAATCACAAAGTAGGGAGGATGTAACACCACCTCTTTTTTCCACATTTACAATCATTCTGAGCAAGTATTGGTCTTTTAAATGAACTTTTGTATTTATTCACTTGGTTTAGATGTCTGGGAGTTCATTTAGACATTTTTACTAGATTCAAATTTTTAAAGGGGTTTTAAATCAAATTTACAATATGAATCCCTCCCTAATCCTCCTCCCCTAATCCTCAGCCACCCTTGGCACATTTCATGCCAAACGTCATAAGAAAATAATTGAAAAATATTTGAAAACAGGATAAAAACATGAGTAATATAGAATAAATTAGCCTCAATTTAAGACCTAATTGAATCTTCTAAGTGAAGGAATACTCAAGAGACAGTGTTTTGAAATCCAAACTGCACATCAAAATGTAACAAAGCCACCTTTTTGTGTACCCCAGTATATGGCACAGGATCTATAGTCAATTAATTGTTATTTTCATAAATAATAAGGATCGACCAAGCATCGATAGCTGAACCAAAGATCATACTAATTTGGTTCTATTGCCCAAGAGGGCTGAAATCATTGATGTCCATATTCTTCCACCAGCCAAAATGGTTCATAGTGATTCTGGAATAAAAAACAAGATTTCTGACATTTTAGAAATGTCAGGAATTCGTCCTTCTTTCAAACTTTGTTTTGAGCATTTAGGTTTTCATGAAAATAGCAATAAAAGCTCAATTTGCACTTTTGTATAAGTTCAAAACATGAGTAAATAAAAAAGGCTGCAACAAGCTGGTACTTTGAGAACTTTTCTACTACAACCATTACAAGCTGATGTTTTTTAACTAAAAAGTGCAATAAAATGCAAACAGAGGATTTCCTTTATTGATTAATAGAGCGATCAATTAATATTAGGCAGTCGTACTGTGCACAATATGCTGTCACATAATTTCAATGTACGGCTTGCATGAAGTGAATCACAAAATGACGATTTAAAAATCACGATTTCAGTAAGAAAAAAATGAGTTACAACAATATTAAGTAAGTACAGTAAATACCAACCTAACTATTCCTAAAACAATGATTTCTGTGGGTTCTATAGTATTCCTGGGGCAGAAAGCTAAACTTGGCCATTATAACGTAAAACCTTGTCTTCAAGCATATAGTGTTTTTGATGAAAGCTAAGTTAATACGAAATCAGGGTAAATATGCCAATACAAAAGATTGGTCTTGCAATAATACTTGTTTGTGTATGGTTGGATCTGTCATTTATTTGCTCAAACTCCATAATGGCACCTGGATTAAATTAGCTTTCATCAGAAGCACTCTATATGCTTGTAGACGAGCTTTTACGGTATTTGATCAGAAATTTCACTTTCAGCATTACATCATGACTTATGAAACAAGATACTGAATTGCTGGACAGGTCACCTTTTACATAAATAATTGTTTTACATGCTAAGCTTAAATTTTTGCTAAAAGCATGTAAAATCAGCTTTTCTTTGGCCCAAATACTGGACATTTTCAAAACCAAAAAAAAATCATGAAATGTTGTTGATTTTAAGCTTTCAGTGATATTTTAAGGGTCATTTCAGCCTCAGCTAAAAACGAGAAATTAAAAAAACAAATCCTGCATCAACCGACCATACTTGAAAAGTCTATCCGCCCGTAAAACAGGGTTTTTTTTAGTCGCATAAGAGTAAATTATTAAAACTTTACAGACCTGCCCAACTGGATAATATCACAGTTGATTATGGCCCAGACTCTATCTCAGGTGATGATTCATAACAGGTTATCTGTTTGGTTTTAAAAATAGTGTAAAACTAATTACACATTTTTAGTCAAAACTTTCAATATCTCCTGTAGCTGTAGAAGAATAAAGAGAAATAATATACAACTTTTCTTGCGCAAAACATTATATCAGGTCGATTTAACCATTATATAACTAACCCTAATCATTGCAGTATTGAGCTGTTAAAAAACCCTAAAAAGAAATACCCCTTTTTAAAAAGATGTTGATACCGCTGTGTGATGCAAATAGACCTCTTTGCAACAGGCTTCTTTGAGTGTATAGTAAGACATGTGATGAGTGACCCCCCCCCTCACATCTGAGCACGCATACGTGACACCCCTCAGGTTTGAGCTTGCATTAAATGAGGAAGGAGAAGCACTGTGATCTCAACACACACACAATGACAATGCTATCTGTGTATAGTCTTCCTTCACTTTAGTGGGTTAACTACACTGACTCACAACTGACATTGGTATGTGCCAATCAACGTTATACAACTGACTTATCAAATTTAATGCTTGACCTAAAAACCTATTTAATACATCCTATATGCCTGATGTAACTTGCGAGTGTTTTCAATTTCGTCCCACCACGTCCCACTAAGCAGCGAGGTGCTAACACGCACCAGCTGTGACACTTGCAACAAACTTTTTTTCTTGATGTAATCTTTTTGTTGAAAAGTTTCTAGAAAACATATTGATTATTGATTCTACGACGTTATAACTAGAAAATTAATTTCAATAGAATATATTTTTTATAATGATTATCTCAGGAAGAAAGCAATCTTTTCTTTTTATTGGGCAGAAGTTCATCTTATTCAATAATTGACTGTACACCCTAGCAGAAATTCTATACAGCAAGAAGTGTATCAAAAGTGTATCAAAGTGTATTAAAACTGTATCAAACAGCAATTTAATACAGTTTTGATATACAAAGGGTGTATTGAAAATGTATCAACTGAAAATATAAGGTATCAAAACTGTATCAAATACCACCTAACTGTATCAAAAATGTATCAAAAGTGTATCAAATTTGAACTTCGTTAATTTTGGCCATGCTTGTGGTGTATCAAAAGTATATCAAATTGAACTTTGCAGTTTTTCAGTGTATGTAAAGTGTATCAAAGTGAACTTTTTGGTGCTAGATGTATATCAAAAGTGTATCAAATTGGACTTAGTCAAATTCTGGCTGCATACAGTGTATCAAAAGTGTATTAAATTGGACTTTGCCTGTTTTTTAGTGTATGTAAAGTGTATCAAATTGAACTTAGTTAATTTTTGGTGGCTAGAGGTATATCAAAAGTGTATCAAATTGGACTTGGTCAAATTCTGGCTGCCTATAGTGTATCAAAAGCGTATTATATTGGACTTAGTTTATTTTCGGTGGCTAGAGGTATATCAAAAGTGTATCAAATTGGGCTTTCATAAACTGACCTTTTGTAGTGTATCAAAACTGTATCAATAACTGATCACATGTCTAGATAATGACTCATCATTTTCAAATTTGCCCATGTGGCATGTATGCAGTTAACACCAGGATTTGCATTTGGAAATGTACTGTATTTTAGAGCAAATTATGGTGTTTTATTTATCATGATGAAGATACAAACATGCTTGTAGACTGCACATTAGGTTACAATGTAGTTGTAATCAGGGACTGTGATTAAAGAGGAAATATCTGACTTTGTTCTGATAAGGTAAGCTTACTATATATTATATATAGGGCCTCAATGTATATGTATTAAGCATGAATATAGCACATGCCTGTATAGTAGATGTTATTGGTAGCCTTTTTGTCTCTTTATTGAGGGTAACAACTTCAGTGACAAGCACTGCATTCCAAGCAGGCCCTCTGATGTATGTATGTTCCATTTTGGTTGGGTTTTGCAAGACTTTCTCACACATTTATCCTATTGTGTTGTAATTTTGAGCGTTGATAGGGAAAGTGCATTGAGCTGCTCCGTGATGGGGAAAGTGCTAGAGGTCAGCATTAGCAGTAGAGGGCAGTGTTGAATTTGAGCTTGATTAGACTAATTTCAAAATTTGACCTTTGACCCCTTCACTTTGGGGTCATTAATGTTTGCAAATATGTTTAGATCATGTAAGGATAATTCTTGTTGAATTTGAGCTTGATTGGACCAATTTTGAAATTAGAAAAACTGTATCAAAAGTGTATAAAAAACTGTATCAAAAGTGTATCAAAACTGTATCAAAAGTGTATAAAAACTGTATCAAAAGTGTATAAAAAAACTATCAAAAGTGTATCAAAAAACTATCAAAAGTGTATAAAAAACTGTATCAAAAGTGTATCAAAAAACTATATCAAAAGTGTATCAAATGGCATGTATCAAAAATTGGAACGCTGATTTCATACAGTGACATATTTGATACACTTTTGATATAATTATGTATGAAATGTGTATGAAATGAAAGGATCAAAATTTCAACGCTAATTTGATACAGTTTAAATTGGAACGCTGATTTGATACAGTAACATATTCGATACACTTTTGATATAAATTATGTATGAAATGTGTATGAAATGAAAGGATAAAAATTTCAACGCTAATTTGATACAGTTTAAATTGGAACCCTGATTTGATACAGTTACATATTTCATACACTTTTGATATAATTATGTATGAAATGTGTATGAAATGAAAGGATAAAATTTGAATGCTAATTTGATAGTTTAAATTGGAACACTGATTTGATACAGTTACATATTTCATACACTTTTGATATAATTATGTATGAAATGTGTATGAAATGAAAGGATAAAAATTTCAACGCTAATTTGATACAGTTTAAATTGGAACCCTCATTTGATACAGTAACATATTCGATACACTTTTGATATAAATGATGTATGAAATGTGTATGAAATGAGAGGATAAAATTTGAACGCTAATTTGATACAGTTTAAATTGGAACCCTCATTTGATACAGTAACATATTCGATACACTTTTGATATAAATTATGTATGAAATGCGTATGAAATGAAAGGATAAAAATTTGAACGCTAATTTGATACAGTTTAAATTGGAACCCTGATTTGATAGTTACTTATTTGATACACTTTTGATATAATTATGTATGAAATGTGTATGAAATGAAAGGATAAAAATTTCAATGCTAATTTGATACAGTTTAAATTGGAACCCTCATTTGATACAGTCACATATTCGATACACTTTTGATATAAATGATGTATGAAATGTGTATGAAATGAAAGGATAAAAATTTGAATGTTAATTTGATACAGTTTAAATTGGAACCCTGATTTGATACAGTAACATATTCAATACACTTTTGATATAAATGATGTATGAAATGTGCATGAAATGAAAGGATAAAAATTTCAATGCTAATTTGATACAGTTTAAATTGGAACCCTCATTTGATACAGTCACATATTCGATACACTTTTGATATAAATGATGTATGAAATGTGTATGAAATGAAAGGATAAAAATTTGAATGTTAATTTGATACAGTTTAAATTGGAACCCTGATTTGATACAGTAACATATTCAATACACTTTTGATATAAATGATGTATGAAATGTGTATGAAATGAAAGGATAAAAATTTAAACGCTATTTTGATAAAGTTTAAATTGGAACCTTCATTTGATACAGTAACATATTCGATACACTTTTGATATAAATTATGTATGAAATGTGTATGAAATGAAAGGATAAAAATTTGAATGTTAATTTGATACAGTTTAAATTGGAACCCTGATTTGATACAGTAACATATTCAATACACTTTTGATATAAATTATGTATGAAATATGTATGAAATGAAAGGATAAAAATTTGAATGTTAATTTGATAGTTTAAATTGGAGCGCTGATTTGATACAGTTACATATTTCATACACTTTTGATATAATTATGTATGAAATATGTATGAAATGAAAGGATAAAAATTTGAGCATAAATTTGATACAGTTTAAATTGGAACCCTCATTTGATACAGTAACATATTCGATACACTTTTGATATAAATTATGTATGAAATGTGTATGAAATGAAAGGATAAAAATTTGTACGCAAATTTGATACAGTTTAAATTGGAACCCTCATTTGATACAGTAACATATTCGATACACTTTTGATATAAATTATGTATGAAATGTGTATGAAATGAAAGGATAAAAATTTGAGCGCAAATTTGATAGTTTAAATTGCAACCCTCATTTGATACAGTAACATATTCAATACACTTTTGATATAAATTATGTATGAAATGTGTATGAAATGAAAGGATACAAATTTCAACGAAAATTTGATACAGTTTAAATTGGAACCCTCATTTGATACAGTAACATATTCGATACACTTTTGATATAAATTATGTATGAAATGTGTATGAAATGAAAGGATAAAAATTTCAATGCTAATTTGATACAGTTTAAATTGGAACCCTCATTTGATATAGTAACATATTCGATACACTTTTGATATAAATGATGTATGAAATGTGTATGAAATGAAAGGATAAAAATTTGAACGCTAATTTGATACAGTTTAAATTGGAACCCTCATTTGATACAGTAACATATTCGATACACTTTTGATATAAATTATGTATGAAATGTGTATGAAATGAAAGGATAAAAATTTGAACGCTAATTTGATACAGTTTAAATTGGAACCCTGATTTGATACAGTTACTTATTTGATACACTTTTGATATAATTATGTATCAAATATGTATGAAATGAAAGGATACATTTCATTTGATACTTTTTTTATACATTATCTTGGCATTTGATACACTTTTGATATGTATAAAATGTGTATGCAATGTTAATTTGATACAGTTTTGATACATAAAAGTGTATGAAATGAGGGTTCCAATTCAAAGCCTTTTATTTCATACATTTTTCATACGTATCAAAAGTGTATCAAATTTCAGCCAAGGCAGGTTAGATGAAGCTTACAATACCTGCAGGCCTCGAAATAAACAAAATTTCTGAGAGCCACAATGGAAAGTTCAAGTAAATCTGCTTCCAGGTACAAAAATCCCATGCTCACATGAAAAAGTTGAGGAAAAAATGTGCAAGTCCGCAGAATGTCAACTCGGGCCAATTTATTTTTTAGTCAAGAGAGGATGGGCACTAATATTGTTACTCTATCAGATCTCGCTTGCAACAGGAAAAAGTTATATTTCCCAATTGTCTCCAGTTGGAAGGAGTAGATACACACATGCAGTGATAACAACACTAACTGAATGACCAGATGACCTTGAAATGACCTTATAAATTTGTGATACCTACTGCTGATCATTTCCACCAAGTTTCATGAAAATCCAATACTCATTTTCTGATGGTCCACGTGTCTACATGATGGCCCAGAGGCATATATTCCAACTCTGGCATGATTAAGAGAGAGAGCCACTATTGGTGATAAGAGAATAAATGCTGGAAAACTTACCAAAATTTGAACATACAAATAATATTTTTACACATGCACCACACAGAAGGAACACACTATTGCAATCCTTTCTGATATTCAGCAAATTCAAAGGACTTGAACCGGCCCAGTTTCTTCTGACGCAAATTGTGTGGCCGACTTTTAGTCCGCTCTGCTGCATCTAGTTAATACTGCTACATTGCTACTTTTACTAGTGGTGTTTTTGCAATGGCTTTAACTTGAGCTAGCAAAGTGAATGTACATACAGCAAGAGAAGCAAGAATAAATCGAAGGACATTTTGTTACACATTTTGATCCAATCAGGTCAAAGGAGGTGATTTTGAAAATTTGAGTTTATCATCATCAACTTACAACTTCAAGTACTTTACATTTGTTCTACTGCCACTATATCACACCATTTGGTAGCTCCCCCCCCCCATCAGCTCCCCATTTGTACCAGGGTGGAGTGGGACAAGCCAAATAAAGTTCTTTGCCCACAGACAAAACACATTGGCCCTGATGGGCTTAGAACCTTGTGGTTGTAAGTTGAACACCCTATTGTTAGGCCACGGTGCTCTTTCTGATGGCATTGTTCCTTACGTTGTATTATTTGTTTGCCTGTATCTCATTGTCATGGTCCTTTACCTTTGGCCATGCAGTTGGATCCGATTGTGTCACGTATCAACTTTGGACAGAATCTGCTTGGACAACGGGAAATTGTCCAGATTTTCATATAAAAACAATCTATGATAAATTAAAATTCCCTGAAATGTGTCAAGATTTTAAAAGCGTCCTATATGACACATTTTTCAACCCACTCTAGTGGATGACTAACCAAGCCTCTTGTAGAATCATATGCTTGCTAGTTCTGCTGACAGATTTAACGAACAACAGACACCGTTTTCAAATTAGTTAAAATGGCAGAAGTCGCAATATTTCTATCATTCAATCAATGCTCTGCGCTAGATTGTACTTTTGATCATTTCTGGAGCAAAATGTAGACTAATTGGAATAAAATAAGTAATCACGCAAACAACATATTGTAGTGATGTGTGAGCCAACTTATTTTTACTCGCAAGCGTGATCAGTTTCCCACTTGCATAGCCTTGTATTGTATTGTTTAAGAGAAGCAAATGTGCAAATATCACCTTGGATTAAAAAAGAAAGAGTAATATTTGCAAAATCTAAGAAGTCACAAAAACTTATTATTGTTGGTGAAACATTAATTTTGAAGGCAACAATGCAAATTTAAGCAAACAAATCATGTCCGAAGAGTTTCCCTGAAGTTATGTGTACTAAGAACAACTTAACCATGACAACATTCATGAAGGGTCCCAGTCAGATATTTGGACAAACATCCCTTTCAATTGAATTTAGCATATGTAATGTACAAATGTACATATGATCAGAAAAAGAGCATTTGATGCATCTGGCCATCCTTGATCATTTGGATATGATCAGAAAAGAGGAATTGATGCATCTTTCCATTCTAGATCACCTGAATATCTAAGATGCACAAAAAAGATGCAGGTCAAGCAATTTTATACCCTTGGTATAAATGATGTAATATCCTGTAACCCTCATGATACTGACCCAAATCTTGTAGCACATCCTACATAACAGCAGTAGTCAAAGTGACGCTGTATTTACTCCCCATTCCAGAAAAATACAGAACTAATTTTTTGGGATTAAAAAAATATTACCCTGTTTTATCAAATGAAATATAGCTAAATACTAATTCTTTAGTTAGTCCTAACTGGCAATATAAGTTAAATTTTAATATTTTTGCAATTTGAGGTAGAATGGTCATGTTTTCTTACAATTGTAGTGACAAAATTATAAGACTTGGAACAAGTCTAAGCATTCAAAATTTTGAGTATAGGCTAAGAGTTGGCTCATAATTTTAATATTACTAGTGCACCTGCAGCTGTGAGAGCCCTGATGCTGTGAGAGCACTGGCATGATAGCGATACTGTTTGACCCCAGATGACCTCGGATGACCTTGTTGTAATTTTTTTCATGCTCCCCTCATACGAAGGATTCCACCTATAAAGTTTAAGCCCAATAGGGCAAAGTTTAAATTTAGCCCCTACATGACCTTTGACCTCGGTTGACCTCAATTTAGTTTTTGCATATATTCCCCTTATATCAAGGATTCCACCCACCAAGTTTGAAATCCATGACCTTTGACCTTTGACCTCGTATGAGGGGAGCATGAAAAACATTATATTCGCTACTTGCACGGTTCCGCCATTATGCACTATGTGCGGGGAGAGCCTCGAACTGGCAGCATACATGAATGGGAATTGAACTAGTCAACGCGTTCTGTGTAAGGTTACATAATTCTTCCTTTCATGTATGCTGCCAGTTCGAGGCTCTCCCCATAGTGCATAATGGCGAACTGCAAGTAGCTATAATATAATGTTTTTCATGCTCCCCTCATACGAAGGTTTCGACCCACCAAGTTTGAGCCCGATCTGACAAAGTTTGAAATTTGACCCCTCCGTGATGACCTTTGACCTCGGTTGACCTCGATTTTATTTCGCGCATTATATTCCCCTCCTATCAAGGATTCCACCCACCAAGTTTGGGCCCGATCGGACAAAGTTTGAAATTTTGACCTTTGACCCAAGTCTTTGGGCAGGCCCAATTGTCACAGAATATGAAAAAGGTCAAAAAACACCCTAAAATGCATGTTTTTGGACCTTATTTCCAAAAATTGACCAAATATTAAAATTTGACTTTTATTGCCAGTTATGACTACCTAAAGGATTAGGATTAAGCTATGTTTCATTTTGCAAATCCGGATAATATTTTTTTAATCCAAAAAAATTAGTTCTGTATTTTTCTGGAATGGGGAGTAGAGGCTGTGCAAAGTGTTGTACGTGAATTTACATTCAGAAAATGAGCGTGTCTGTAAAGGAAACTCAATCTGGCACCAGCTCTGATAACAGAATTGCTAATATTCTCACCAGATATTGGACTGAATTGCTACCGGTAATGATCTTACCATTACAAGACACTTCATAGTTGTCAACATTGCATGATTTTCTTTGTTATCCAAAAAGAATGCACTCTGTCTTATCGAGGTGTAATGGCAATTTGTTGTCAATCAGCCACTGTCTGCATCATTTAAGTCCCCTACTCAATGTGTCAGATATAACATTGGGATCTTTACCAGAGATGAGGGCACAGTCATCAGCATACAGCATTAGATTACATTTTACAATAGGTATTTATGTAGCAGAGGTAAAGCAAAGGACCCAATATACTACCTTGAGGAACTCCACATGCTATTCCTATGGGTTGAGATTCAACTCCATGGACAAAAAATAGGTAATAGTGTCTTCAATGGACGAGGTACATTACACACAAAGGATCAAAGGATGATACAAGAGATACCTAGAATATATAAAAATAGAAAGATTCAAGCCAGGTATACCAACTTGATGTGGGGAATAAGACAAAGACAAGATAAAAACGAATGCAGTATGTAAACCATGGGGTGTACTTTGTACACTAACACTAAGGGAGAGACAAAAGTAAACAAAAATACAAAAGTCAATGTTTTGAGCAGATAAACTGCCCTTCCTCGGGGCAAATAACAAAAATATATTACAGCAAGTGATTGAAACTAGGTATATGTAGGTAGGCAGCATCAAAAATTAATCAAATTACAGTAAATAATATAACGTAGGTAGCAAGCAAAATATCAAAATCAAAAAGCCAAAAAAGTAGCGTCTCACCCATATACCATGTTTTTCCTCTGACATTTCAACTATTCACTCAACAAAAACAGTGAAGTTACTGCCCTTTTAAGACATTCATTGCTTTTGACTCATTTGACAAGATACAGCAAGAACCACTCTAGAGGATACATTTTTATAAAACGGGGAACCTATTAGTTTCCTTTTCTGTCCTAAATATTGATTTGTAAACAACTTATATCAATATTGCAACACTGGTAATATACAGCAAGAGTCTGTTTCTAATGAGAATTGTACACACAGAAAGTGGTACAAGAGTGGGATATAATATCCTATACACTTGATCAATTATCAATACAAAACAAAGAGACTACAAAAGCATCAACTTAAAGTGTAACAGAACATAAAGGGCTAAGTAAGACTGTCATCCTGATTCGCCCACACAATCTTGCAGAGATACAATGTATATCCTGATCATTATGCACGTACACCTAAAATACCAATGTGCGTATACTATTTATGTCAGAACCAAGGTGGTGCCAATCCTGTCAGAGTAGAGTTCTGTAGGATCCACAACATGCTCATCTATCAGGGCTCAGTTTTATAACCCCAATACATTTGCACATTCATTGAATGACCTTTAAAAATTTGAGTACAAAAACTCATGCTCCGCAACATGAGGTCAAATTTTGGTTGTTAAATTGAGGTTATTGAACTTGGGATGAGGCTATTGTGGTCCATAGTGGTTCTGTAAAGCCCAATCCGACTCCACATCGCAGCGCGATGCGATGCTGCGATGCTATAAAAATTGTAAGCTGAGCCAGGTTTGTACGAGGGTTTAAAATTATCATCGTGTGGTGGAAATTTTGGTCCGCGAAATAGTTGAACAATGTTCAACTTTTTCGCATCGTGCTGCAATATCGCAGCAGTGCATGCTTGTGATTGGTTGCTGGAAAATCAAGGTCGGTAGAATGACCTTAAAAGGAGATGCAGACCCCACATGCTTTTCAAACATCGCAACATCGCGCGATGAAATTAAAATGTACATTTTAATTTCACTGCCCGATGCTGCGATGTTTGAAAAGCATCGCATCGCGCTGCCAAGTGGAGTCAGGATCGGACTTAATGCTGGGATCTCACATGCTAAACCCAGGTCCATTTAATGTGTCTCTTGTAATCACATCAACAATGAATAAATAGTAAGAAAAAATGAGATCAAGGTCAAGAACAGGATGGGACTGTCTTTCATGACAAAAATAATGCAGCTTCCTTAATATTATCTATAATACAGGAAGGAAAATGCTGCCAAATAAATTCTGATAAGTTACTTAAAAAAATTATGGTAGTAACATCTTCATCACTTACAGACACACTGGAAAATGGAAACAAGATTGCATAAGATAGTGTATTGGTGGATGTGGTCTGGTGGTTAAGAGGGCATTCAACTCAGGACTGGATACATTGGATGCAGCATGCAAGTCTGAAAATGATCAGGGTCTATGCCTGTGCAACAGCTATGCCCTGCTCCCCTTAAGAAGGCATATAGGAAAAACATGCATATAGCTTAACCCTAACCCTACCCGTGGTTTTTGTGCTATCGGAAGGGAAAGAAGGAACGAAAAAGGAGAGAAGATGAAGAAGAAAGTCACTTGGCACCCCCGGGATTCGAGCCTGGGACCCCTCGCATGCCACACAGACGATCCCCAGCATGTAGCAACACAGGTGACGTTGGCCCGGCCAACGATTCCCTGGGTATATATGACTTGGTCTGATTGCGTCATCAAGTCCCGTGGAATGCATGCACGCAGAGTGGTTTTAATAGTGAGCTTTAGTGAGTCCTAGTTGGGTTAGGGTTAATGCAATAGTTGCTCCACAGTCAAAATGCAATATTTATAGGTACATTTTGATTTGGGAATCAAATATTTTGACCCACATTACTTTTGAATCTGCAGTATTACCAGTAATTAACAAAGCAGACCTCATCGGTCAACCACTTCATCAATGGAGTCAAATTGGTGCAACCACCCTGTTCCATCGCATGTTTTACCAGGATGTTCTGGGCTACTATGCCAGTAAACAATGCACATAAACCCCCAGATTCCAGGCTCCAAAGTGAAGCTAGATCCCATGACCTTACGGTTGAGATACCTTGATCAAACCTTGTTACAGAATGTGCATACAAGATTTTGGGGCTATATTGCATATTATAGCGCTAGTTTGATGATCCTGATGGTACAATGGGAGGCACCAGTTGGTCCCCACCCATGAGAGAACTCAATACTGGCTATCCTGCCTTGTGGCGTACTACAGCGAGTCCCCCTGAATATGGTTGTGCGCACTCCCTATTTTGCCCCATGTTCAGGAATGGGAGTGGTGAATTGCAACCTATATCTTCTCAAACCATGAACGCCCCCAGTCCAATAAAACCCATCAGCCTCTGGTGCCTCCCCTTCACTTCAGCAGGCTAGATCCGGTCAACACAAAGAGCATCTCCCAACCAAAGGGTTATATAATGCTCACTAGCTACACAAAATAAAAAGTTTGCAATGTTTCACTTTTTTGTAATGCATTTGCAGAGAAAATTAACTCAATTAATTCTCTTACAAGTTTTTAAGGCATCAGCCTATCATTCAAACATCTTAATATAATATTGATGTAAATTTTGTAGAAGCTGGGCACATGTTGAGGACTAGAAAAAAATGCAAAGTCATACAAGTTATTGAATTCAAACTGTCATTTTGTTCCTTTTTACGCTGTGAATGACCGGGCTATCTATGAATGACCAGGCTATCTGTGAATGACCAGGTCGATACCAGCAGAAATTACTGCACCCTGCAAGAAGAAAACGTGACTGTCACAACTCTATACAAATATAAGCCTACAATGGAAGGAACAACTTGTGAATCTGGTCAAATGAGAGTGTCAACTACATCCGTTGACCGGCACTGACCAGTCCTACTCTGCCCCTTCCTTAATTACAAGTGAAAATTTCACCTTTGAACTCCTAATTGATGTTGAAGGTTTGACTACATGGACAGGTGTGGCATCAATGACCTGGCCTAAGCAAGCATACAGTAACCCAGTTGGCCCTCATACTAAAGACAGTTGTCCATGACTCACACAGGATGATAACACGAAACTGGCCTAATTTTCTTCTTCTTCTTTTATTCCCCCTTTTCCTTAGTTTGTCTTAAAAAGCAATGCAGCACATGCTAAGAAAGACACCTTTGTTAAGTTGATTTAATACACACCTATGACGTCGGCGCTATTGTTTTATCGCTCCATTATTTTCCACGAATGGAGCGATGATCACAATAACACGCCATTCAGTAAATGCCTTTCTCTTTTCTCTGAAAAGCAAATACTTTTCAGGGAAAAAGTACTGGCATTTACGAATGTAGTGTTAATATCAATTGCACTTTTGAAAAGCAAGTATTTGCGAAAAGTGCGGTATTGTTATCATCACTTCATTCATGCAAAACAATGATACTGAAAAACAAGAAGAAAATGATTTTCATTAATACAATAAATTGAGGAAGCGGATAGCAACATTTGCACAGTATTGTCATGGGACCTGAGAGCACATCAGACATATCGAATTGCATGCTGAATACGAGGATTGTCCCTATATCTAATAATAATAATAATTTTGATTTTGTGAAATTCGCGATATAATACAAATTATTAAAATTTCATATTTTTTATATTTTTCCAAATGTAACAGTCCTCGAAGTAAACTTTATAAATCTAATGATATGTAATTAAACTATAGGCCTATGTAGCTGGGATGAAAAGCCGACTCAATTGAAAATTTGACCTTTCATATAGAACTTAAACATTTGTTACCAAAAAGACCTACATTTTTTAGTGTTTTGAGGAAAAAATCTATATCTTTAATAATGAAGGTCACAATTTTCATATGATTGACGGCTGTTCAACCTAACTTCCTACTATTTACTGCATATCGTTAGATTTATACAATTTACTTTGAGGACTGTTAAATTTCAAAAATATCAATTTTTAATAATTTGCCTTAAAATGTGTATTGTATCGCGAATTTAATAAAAATCTAAATTATTTGATATCAGAAGGATGTGTCTGATTTGCTCTTAGGTGCCACAAACAAAATACGTAAAAGCGCCGCTATCCGAGCCCTTACAATGCAATCTGTGAAAAGCAAGTCAAGATCAAAACGGGCAGGTTAAATTGTTGGCTAAATCGTTGTACTTATTATGCAAGATGTGTTTTACCCTCACTTAGGCTTTACTTCAGTAGGCCTTTACTTTTATTTATTTGGACCTTTCTTTCACGCTTACTGTTTTTTATAACATTTTTTTCCTTCTTTATATTTTTATCGTTTTCAGTGGCTTAGGCCCTACATATAATTTGTCATATTTTGGGCAACATTGCTACATATACATAATACACATTCTGTATCAATGTATTTAGGCCTATGAATCTGTTTATTTTCAAATCGTTCTCTTGGGCATGTTTAATAATGATAAAAGCAACAGTAGGTCTATTTTCTGTATAATTTTTATCTGTCATTAGTATATTTGATGTTTCATCTGATGGTATTTTGGCATGCTTGAATATTTACTTACATCGATCAGTAGGCCTATCCGATACCGTAAAACGGGTAACTTTGGGCACTTTTCAGAGTTTTTAAAGCACTGCTTCCAAACAAAGCGAAATATATTTCTAATTATCTCTTTTTATGACGTTAGGGTTCCTTCTACACCTTGAAGTTGAAAAAGATTTTTGAATATTTTTGTAAGGGTGCCCTATGGGTTGAAAATAGCCTGACCTAAGTTACCCGCATTTGGGGCAACTTTGGTCAGAGTATTACATTCCATGAAGAAAAGAAAATGAAAAAAATTGATCTTCGCTGTATATGGGCAAGGTTTTGTTTTTTGTGACATTTATCCCCATGCAAAATTAAGCAAGCACGCATCCTTGCTCACAAATATCGATTTTATTTTGTCTGAAAAAATGTAAAAAATGCTCATTTTTGGTCAAAAATGCCAATATTTTCGTAACTTTCAAAGAAATTGGACATGAGCGTCTTCTTCCAAATATATTTCTTAACAAATTGAGACCAAATATGACTAAAAACAATATTGCTGTACGGAAATATGACCATTTAAAAATATATTTGAGCGACCAAAGTTACCCGCTTACGAAGTTACCCCATTTTACGGTAATTAAATATTACAATGTTAGGGGACGCTCCATTTGATTTCGGAAGGGGGACTGGAAGTTGAGGTGGCTTTTATTTAGCGTCGAAGGCGGCGAAGTTTGTTTTGTTTTTTGCCGACAAAGTTCAAGGACAATAATAGGCCTAGGTAAAATGTGTTGTAGTACATTTAAAATTTTCGTACCTTTTCGTACCTGATTTTGGTCCTTCTGCTGCGAATCAACGATATATATCCTCGGAATGATTCCATCAAAAAATTATCCAAGATAAACAATAGTGTCCATAATTGCATGGTTGTTCCAAAATCGTAAACTCGATTCACAGAGAAGAGTATCATTGCTCAGGTATAGCGATAGGTGTAGTTTTCTTGAGGTTGACAACTGTAATGACCATTTCATATGAGCCTATACATGCTATATGACCTTTTTGCCAATTTTTCTTATTATGCAAAATAGATACATAACATGACGCAACTACTTCAACAGTTAATACATTAGAAGTGGGCATAAAGAACTATTGATGGTCTAATCACTTTAATGATTTTACGAATCTACGTTTATTCAATTTGTGTAACAAACATTTTAAATCTTTATAATTCAAGAAGGTGGTTACGGATGATTTGAACTAAACACCTGGATCGTGATATGATGGGTATTTCTATAGAAATTTTACATAAAGCTGAGTCGGACTATTTTTGCACTCGCACCTAAAATTTAGTACGATCATTATATTAGTGTATTGTCCGGCATCAATGAGTAATTGATCAATTTGTAAAGAGCAACTTATTTCAATAACACTCCATTCGTGAAAAATAATGGGCGGTAAAACAATAGCGCTGACGTCATAGGTGTGTATTAAGTCGGTTAATGGCGGCGGTTAGAGCGTGAGTGGGTAAGAATGGCCGTTCGCTCCGCGGCTCAGCCATTCTTACCCACTCACGCGTTCTAATCCTGGCCATTATCCTATACATAAAACATGCAAGCATAATACATTAATATGATCAAGTGTTCCTTCATGACATTTAAATATGATATTTGGCAATTCCGATACAATTATGGAAAGGTGGTAATGACTGGGCCATTGGCTTGGTCAAGTTCAGGCAAGTGTAGCCAGTGGAGTTGAAAGGTTTCCATGAAACCCCCTAAAATGTTCAGCCAAGAGGAATAATAGAGGAAAACTATCAGGAAAATGAGAAAAGATTCTAAAATTCAAACCAATTTGGAATAAGAATGTTTGGGCGATGGGTTTCAATATGAGGTAGAAAACACCACATGTCACAATAGTAGCACCCACCTTTAAATGCAAACTGGCACAACCGAATACTCATAATTTTTTTGAGGTAATCTTGTGAATCATCTTCTATTTGCAGTCATTTCTCGGGTGCAAAAGATAGGTCAAAATCTATAATATTATTTTGTCATAAATATTGACCCGAAATGGTCCTCTGTGAGCATGTGAGCATCTGAGATTTCAAAATTTTGCAGGGCCCCATGCCATGAGTGCTGCAATACCTGTATGTGCTCCAACTGTAAAGA
This sequence comes from Amphiura filiformis, assembly GCF_039555335.1. Taxonomy (NCBI): domain Eukaryota; kingdom Metazoa; phylum Echinodermata; class Ophiuroidea; order Amphilepidida; family Amphiuridae; genus Amphiura; species Amphiura filiformis. Next base: position 5,508,166 of record NC_092631.1, read on the forward strand.
TTATCTATGGCCGGCCCACAGCTGAAATGGGCCTAAAATGACATTTTTGTTCAAAAATTGCTCAAAAATCAAGATTTTATCAAGGAGGTTTTCCATAAGCACTAGCTTGACATGTGCTGGATAGTTTTTTTTGCGAAAAGACCAAACCATGGTGACTATAAGAAATATGACACAATGTAGGCCTACTTGAATGTCATGTTTCTTGCAAATGTGACAAGTGGTACCAAGAGCACACAAGGACAGAAAGTATAATGTCCAGCTGCACGGGTAATATGAACTAAGCCTTTGGGTATCGTTGCTAAAGATCACGAAGATGATCAAAGTTTGCAACATTTACATCATGTAGACTAAATATAGAAATAAACAAAACATAATTTAATTTTCAATGAAGCTATGAGAATAAATTTCCTGTTAACCAAATCTCCTGATGATTAATGGTGGGGGAAAAGTGAACTTCTCAGTGTGCTGTCAATTGGCTATTCCAGTTGAGATCCATACACCCCCTGTGAAAGACACAACCTTAATCTCCCACACAGGGGGTGTAGATTTCAAATGGAATCACCCACTCAGGTAACCCCCAAATGAAATACACACTCCATGTGTGGGAGATTAAGGGCCTGTCTTCCACAGGGGGTATGTATCGTAACTGGAATAGCCGAATCCTAGAAACATCATTTCTCTCTTCTGCTCAAAACGTCAAACATACACACCCATGCTGACGTAAACTGAATGACGGGGATTGATAATGAGTAAGCATTGCTCAACAACAACAACAACAAGACCATGCTTGTAGTGCGCTTTACATCAAAATCCCGATGTGGTAAATTTAGACAAAAGAAGCCAATAAGATTTTTAACTACAAAAGGCTAAAATTACATTTTTGTTAAAAATTCACTCAAAAGTCGGAGAGTTCTTCACACGTAGGCCTTTGAGCTAACCTGTTCCAAAGTTCAGCTGTGAAAAATTAACTGACGACCACATTAAGTTGATGTGATGAGCTGGTTAGGAGGAATATATTGACTAATAAGTTATATAGGCCTATTGAAGATATATAGGAGTTAGACCAAGAACGGATTTGAATGCAGGGAGTAAAAATGTATATGATGCAATATTTAACAGGCAGCCAATGATGGTCACAGAGAATTCGGAATTCACTGGAGTTTTGGTGATCTGAGAGTCTGGTAGGCCATAAAATAAACTATCATGCTATTCCAGTTGAAATCCATATACCCCCTATGGAGGACATGGTCTTAATCTCCAACACACTGGGTGTGTCACATGGAGTAAGGTAGCCCCATTTGAAATTCAAGTTCTCTGTGTGCGAGATTAACAGCATCAAGTGTCTTCCATAGGGGGTATATAGATTTCAAATGAAATGCACCCTTGTATTGATCAAGGATAAGGCATTCTTGATAGAGAGTGATTCATGAAAAAGAATTTTTATTTTTTCTGATTTGTCGGTTTTGTGAACATTTGTCGGTTAATCAAGTATGTTTAGAAAGAGTAGGTGTGCTCATCCCCCAAACCGAGACAAAAAATATTATTACATGATGCCACAGAGAATCACACAGTAAATATCATGCATATCACCATTGAAGGTTAAATGATTATAGCAAGACATTTGGGACTAAAAATATCACAAACCACTCAAAAATGGTGTCCATTCACTCCTGGAGTATAGATCTTAGCTCGGCCGTTATGGGAGTACATGATTATTGCAAGCATCGTACACACAAGTGGGTAAGTGAAATAGCTGCCATGTGTAGCTGCTGTGTGTTATTTGGCAAATGTTCACAGGGCAGCTATTTGCACTTACCCACCTCTGGCACTGAGCAGTCGAATTAGGCTCTAGTCTGTTTAATTTGCTTCTGCACAACGCTGTGCATTATGGATTGAAATGAAATGCCCAACATAAGAATACAACACCTTATGATTCCAAATCCACCCGGCCCCCCAACTCAACACAAAAGTTGATAACCATGAGAATTACCAAATCTTTCAAAAGATTTGATTTTAAAAAAGCATTCGACAGTATAGAACGTGACTTTATATTTTATGCGCTCACAAAATTGAATTTTGGTTCAATGTTCAGAAAATGGATTTCAGTTATTTTTTCCAATACCACTAATTGTATTATTAATAATGGTCACATCTCAAGTTCCTTTGATGTAAATTGTGGCGTACGTCAGGGTTGTCCGATTTCGCCTTTGATCTTAGTCCTTAGTGTGGAGTTGCTCGCTTGTAAAATTCGTCAATCCAAGCAAATCCAGGGTATTACATTACCATTTGAGAACTATGAGCGTAAAGAAATTAGCATCTCTACTTTTGCAGATGATACTACCATTTTGTAAAAGACCCTGAATGTGTTAAAACGGTTATGGATGTATTTGATAACTTTTCAAGATTATCTGGTCTTTCAGTAAATCATGCCAAAAGTGATGCCGTATGGATTGGGTCCTTGAAAATAATAATTTCGCATCGGAAATGTTAACTGGAAATTAGCGCCAAATAACACTGTTAAAATCCTTGGTGTGTATTTCTCCCCAAGTATCTCAATAAATCATTTGTCTTGTAATTGGGAGGATAAAATGAATAAGATCGAGTGTTCAATCCGTGCATGGAAGATGCGAGGCCTATCAATGGTTGGTAGAAACTTGATCGTGAAAACATTGTTGGCTTCACAACTTTCATACATTGCTCCAGTTGTAGACCTTCCTGAGAGAGTTGTAAAGAAATTAAACACTATGTTTTTAAATTTATTTGGAATAGAGTGGAAGCGGTGAAGCGGAACACCATTATTGCATATTATGAAAGAGGTGGTATAAACATATTTTAGGTTGAGATGTTTTTCAATGCTTTAAAGATGTCTTGGATCAAAAACTAAACAATTCTAGTCCTGCTTGCTGGAAGAACATTCCACTTTACTATGTCAACAAGTTTGGTTTGGGTATGAATGTGTTTAATTGTAATTGTAGCTTCAACCAAATCAACACTGTATGCAAGGATGTTATTGACACCTTTCCTGTTTTTTATAACAACATGTTTAAAGTCTGGTTCAATACTAAATGTACTTCAAATAAAGCTGACATATCTGATTACTACAATCAAATCATTTGGAACAATGATGCTGTAACTGTTAACAAGAAAACGCTTTTCTATAGAGACTGGATTGAAGCTGGCTTTATTTTTATAAAAGATCTTTTTGATGATGATGGTTCAATCTACTCACTTGAGTATTTTAGGCACCGCATTCCGCGCACTGGCAACATTCTTTTTCAGTACTTCGCTCTTTGCAATGCTCTGCCGAATGATTGGAAGAATGCACCAATTCTAGACCAAATTAGGACTGAAGCAATTGTCTTTAATGCAGTCCCTATAGAGGCCTGTTCTTCAAAGTTTTTTAGACATGCCATGGTTGATAAGATTTATGTTCCACCAATTTGTATGAATTATTTTTATTTTTATTTTATTTATTTTACAAATTCGGCTAAAAATACGTCAAAAACCAAAGTAAAATTACGCAATACATACAAAAGGAAACAAAAGTAAAAATAGACCCAATGGGCTAGCCAGGAAGAGTCAGAAGCATCAAGACACTGTCACCAAAAGGTGTGACTCCTCCAACCCATTGGGGCAATTACATAAAAAGATATACTATTGCACTGTTTAAACACATTGTGTGTACATCCACATTACAAGGATGCACCCGCCAGCCACCACATGTGTCTCCCCACCCACCAGCCAGGAACAAAAACCAGACCCATGCCACGTGGAGGCCACTCCAAATCATCCCCAAGCCACATTGCCTACATGAAGGAATACAGAAAACATTCCCAAACCAGGCAACCCGGTGGCGACCCCAAGCGACCGGGACCGGGGACGAGTCCGCATCCACCCAAGGCCAACAAATGAAAAGAGACACATGCAGCAGCTCACAAGCCCACCCTCCCGATATGGATGTACACATCATTACATTATTACAAGATGGAAATCTGCTCAGTGACCCCTACCTATCAGACACATGGATTTACCCACCCCTCCTCCCCGGCCCACCTAAACCCAACCAACCCACCCAGCAACACCCCACTCCCACCCACCAGACCAACACAGGCCATAAAGACGGATGAAGTAGGTCACTGAGCAGAAAACCGAGATAACAAAATTTAAGAGTCCTGCTCTTCAGTACTATTATTTACTAAATAAGTTTTCAAATGTTTTTTAAAAGACTTTGTGCCCATGTACAAGATAAAATGATCCTTTACAGAATTTGGCAAACCAGCCCACAGGCGAGGGAAATTTACAGCAATGGTAAATTTGAAACTGTCAGTTTTGGGTGTGATATTATGATTAAAAACTAAGTTTTCTGAGTGACGTGTGTTTACAGACCAATTGCTGAAACCAAAAGCGTTACAATTTAATATACAAGTACAGGCAAAACATATAGACAAATATTTCCTTCTGTTGTTAAGATCCATGATGTTGAGTTGTTTGAGACGCTCCCCATATGATTGATCCCCCGCCGTTGACCCAATATGAACCTGGTGGCACGACGTTGAATAGTTTCAGGGTGCTAATGTGATTTTTGCGATAAACAAACCAAACTGGGGCACAGAAATCAATAATAGGTAAAACAAGTGAACGATACAGTGTAAGGAGAATATTTTGTTTTTGATTTCCAACCACAGTTCTAAGAAAACCTAACAATCTATTGCACTTTTGGTTACATAAGATACATGTACATTCCATGTGAGGTCAGAAGAAATCTGAACCCCAAGAAGGCGAAGGCTGTTCGCTTCAGAAAGCTTAGTATTGGACACAAGATAAATTGGAGAAGGCTTATTTTTACGACGGGTAATACACATAACCTGACACTTTTGGGGATTTAGTTGGAGAGCATTATTCTCTGACCACCAGTGAAGCGTAGTAAGATCATTCTGAAGAATTTCAATATCAGAATCATTGGTAATTGTGCGAAATAAAAAGGTATTGGTGTAGAAGATTCCCCAATTACAATTTTGATTGGGAAAAGATTTGGGGTTCAATACCATGTTGTACCAGTGAGGCCAGACTTATTTCACTTAATTGGAAAATTATTCATAACATTTATCCTACAAAAGTTTTATTATGTAAAATGGGGAAAGAAGATACAAATTTGTGCAATTCCTGTAATGCTGTTGATCATCCAGAGCACTTCTTTTTTCATTGTAATAAGACCACTCCTATTTGGGAATTTGCTAACAGGGTTATTACACAAAGGCTTGGTAAGAACTTTAGGCTTTCTGTTGAAAATGTTTTATTTAATTATCATAATGACATTACCAGTGATCGGTCAAAATATATCAATTATGTTATATGTGTTGGCAAAATGTGCATTGGCAAATTCAGATACGGGATCATCCTTGTCTTCTGTTCCTCTTTAGGCAGGAACTTCAGTATGAGAGGTTTGGTCTCATGATGACTTTAGCTAGTTGATCACAGATGAACAGTTACTTGGATGACTTCCGTGTCTGTTCTTGGCTCTGTCATTTTGCTTAAATTATTTGTTTGATTTTCTTATTATATACATGTATGTAAATTTGTTTTATAACATCTACTATTATATATGGATTATGTGCAGTGCAATAACTTTTGTTGTTATAATATTTATAGTGTATTTAATGTGAATAAAAGGCATTTTGCCTGACATACTATGTCAAAAGATTTAAAAAAAAAAAAAAATCTTTCAAAAGCCCCCTTTGCAATGATTTTTCATCAAATTTACCCCCCTTTTTCATGCAAAATCAAGGACAAAATTTGGCCAAAAACAACCCCTTTTTTGTGGTTTCAATAACTAGAATTTCAAACACCCCTTATCAATGACACCAAATATTGACATAAAATTTCTAGATTTTCCCAAGTACCCCTTTTATCCAAATTTCACGGACAGTGTAAATTAAATACCCCCTATTTTGCCAATTTCGAGGTCCTTGCTACTGGTAAAAAAATAACCCCTTTTACGTGCAATTTGGTAACTCTCATGGTTGTCAAATTTTATGTTGAGTTGGGGAGCCAAAAATTCAAATTTCTTAAGATTTCAGTGATTTTTTTTTCTTCAGAAAAACAAATCGAAAAAAAATCCAGATTGACTGGCCCTACTTGGCAAGTCCGTCCACCAGAAGAATTTGCTGTTTTTTGTGGCCTTAAAGGTGGTTTCTTTCAGAAGCAGATGAAGTTAACAAATAAACAAACAGACAGACAGATATACAAACCTTCATGGGTCTCTTAAGAGCTTCCTGTATGTCAAGTCTTTTTCTCATAATGGTGGCATCCAATTTACGCTCAAATGCTAGTAGATCCATGTAGGCTTGGGATTCCGGCACCAAATCACGGATGCGTGGCGGCAGAACTTTGTCGGCCATCTTCTTCTTCTTGCGGGAACTGCGGAAGTTAAATAAATCAGTACCATTCATGAACAGAAACTTTTCAGAATTACATATTATCAGAATGTTTACAAATGGACTGTGATTGGGTAGTTGCCATCTTTTTTTTAAAGATTTGACAGTAATTTGACAATAATTCACAGTAGAAGTGACGTAAGGCTACCATAGCAATAGATCAATACAATTTTTGACTATATCGCCCTGCACTACAACGTTCACACGGTACCTGTGCATTGAACCATATCCTGCTGATCACTCGTACCTGTAAGATTAGTATCTTTGAAAAGAGCGGTATTGTATTCAACCTATGACTGCAGACATACACAGGTGATGAGTGCAACCTGCTTGTAGTGCAGGGCGATATAGTCAAAAATTGTATTCATCTATTGCTAATGCTATGGTAGTTAATCTAAATATGCCATCACACTTCTACAGCAAATTATGTCAAAAACATGTCTCAATGAAAATGGGCACTTTATACAGAAATTATGTCCAAAACTTACCTTCTCACATAATGACCTCTTTTTGGTGTAGATTCTCTCAAATCTGCTCTCCACAGGTCTAAAGTTGTGCCCCCTCTCCTCCCCCACAGGTTTTTCTATATTTCTTATGGGAGTCAAACCAGGTTCGGATAGCTAATGTCCTAAATTCTTATGGTTTGTAACCAATGATTGCAATGAAAGCCCTGTTTTTGTTTTTACCTCTGTGATTTCTTCTGAGCATCCATTTGTGGTCCATGCCTCTTACGAGATGACTCCATACCTGGACCAGATCGGACCCCACCATATGGGGGTGGCATACCAGCTCCCATGCGCTGTCCACCATGACCAGATCTCTGCAAAGACACACAGACAAAGTGACAAGTTAATAGTGTTCTTCACTATCCAAAGCATAATTATAATTTATATGTATATAATGTTGGCAAAGTTAAGACCACAACCATATTCAACCTGGCCTAATTAGCACCCCTTTCTTCTGTAACTTAAAGTGTGCCCAGTTCAGTGAGATATAGGCACATTGCATTGTTTTACATGCTTTTAAAGGTAGAAGCCAAAAAGTGGTACATCACTGTGTACCACTTTTTTCAGGTAGGTAAAAGCCAAAGAGTGGTACACCACAGTACACTAAAGGCCATTCCTCGTTGATTGTCATCTATACCAGAAGTTACCAGTTCTTATGGTCATTTGCATCACAACCCAGCTAAAACGGAAGGTTCAGTTGCAACATTGATTTGTCCATCAAAAAATAACCTTACTCCGCTCCAATTGTCCATAAACCTGAAAAATATCATCCCGCAGCCTCTGCGATGGCTGTGCATTTGTTTACGAGTGTATTACCACTAGTAGTATTATCCTCGGGTATAATATAAGTCATACTTTAAACTATGTCAATCAAAACAACACACATACATACACACCCCCACCCACATTTGAAAACATATACAAACACAACTCATGTTTCAAACTTTATATAAGAAATAATGAGATGGTAATTATGGTGGGAAGTTTGGCTGAAAGAGCTACGACCTGTTCTTGCCAGTGATGGCAAAGCTGAATGAACTCAATACTGATTTCATTCATTACTCTCTCAACATACGCAAGAGTCCTTTGACCAATTACACACATCGTATTATCCAGTCCAACAAAAAACAGTCAAGCTCATTGGTCAGTTTTACTATTCATCATTGCCACAGGCAATATTATATAGATGGCAGGATGTTATAAATAGATCACAACACGAAATGTGTTACATTAAAATTGCGGTGAATGTGCCTTGGATGGCTCCAGGCGCAACGGAAGTTATCAATATACAATTAATAATGATGCGTGTGTCCCTGAAACCCTACGCGTCACCTGATTTCATTACGGTTAATCGAGTTACATCCATGTTACCTGCCTGGGGGTATCGTACAACTTTACTACGGTACTAGGTTTTTGGCTCGCTACCATGACAGTGGCTGGGGTCTGGTTTCATACAACTGTCAGGGTTGGGGTGGGCAGGTTGCACCCAATCCAAACTACTCTGATAATTCACCAAAAGTTGCTGAGGCAAACTTCTTAATTAAAGTCATAATGTACGATCTTATAATATGAAATTGGTCATTTTTTTCAAACCTGATTTTTTGGCATATTTCGTCTGTCGCAACACATAGTGGCGAAGAGTGATTTTCCAAATTTTCCGTTTCACATAGTGGCTTAAAGGTTTTAGAGGTAGCTATATCCTATAATAGTTATTCCTTGTTAACTATTAAAGATACAGATTAATAGTTTTGACTCCGTTATTAGTAGCTTATCCTTCAAAAACCTTTTGCTCAGAAACATATTTTGTCCTTCATCACGTATGCCACTATGTGTTTAGTGCGACCGACGAGTTGTAATGTTTACACATGTCCCAACTTGCACCTAAATGGAATCAGCCAAATTTGTTGTGTTTGTAGGTCAACAGAGCAAAGTTCAACATAAAGTCATAATTATGACTTTATGTCCTCCTATAGAACTGCATGTTAAACGGGCCAAAATAAGCAGTAGAGTTTCTTTCACTTTACCTTGTTATTTCAACTCAAAATGGACAGAAACCCTTGCTGACAATTATTAACAGTATTATTTCAGGATTTTGAGTATAGAAGAACAAATTTAAAATTTGAAGATAATCGTACATTTAATAAGGCTTTAATTAGTCTGTTTTAGATCAAAAAGAACATAATTTGGGGTCAAATTGGTTCTAAAATTGAACATTCTTGTGTCTGGAATAAGTGGGATGACTTTGTAAGTTTGCTCCCACGCTTCTTTAAACTGTTCTTGCTGTTTATTTTGCAGTTCTAGCACAAACAATGCTCAAGTATCACAATTTGGCACCTCCCGAATTATAAAAGCTCTAGCTGTGTAGTGTGTAACTAGTTCTAGCCATGTGAGTTGGAAAGTTCTACATGTAGCTCCAGTTTTTGCACTTTTCTGCAAAGACGTATACATTACTTTCGCCATAAAAACCTCTCTGAGATAAATCCAAACAGCACACCCACTGCAAGTGCACTAGGCACCATCCACCGCCTACAACCACGCATCCTGCCACACCTCTCACCGAGCGTTCTGCTAAGTATGTCTGCAACCCGACTTGATGGGTTCTAAAATAAAACCACACAAATATAGCATACGCCATGGTGGCTATACGTTTGTGACGTCAACCATTCGCCGCACCTGTTCTGCGTGGGTACCATCATCACATGTGGGATTTCATTCAACAAGTGTGGTAATATAATGGGAGATATTACGTAATGGCGCCGCCAACATCCTCACTGGCGCACGGATAGGAACTGTTATTGTAGAATCACCTGCCATAGTTAATGTTAAAGCATGTTAAACTAACAAAAGAAAGTTATTCCACACAACCGCAATACGTAATTACTATCATGACATTCAGAACGCTCCAAGGCTAATGCATTCCCAATTCCAAAGCTTATTCACGGTCAAAGTCAATGTTGAATTAAAAATCTGTAACACCGGAAATTATAAAAAAAAAAAAAAAAATGCAAATGTTCAAAATGTAACATACTAACCACAACATAACTGTCTCTAGGCCAAAATAAAATAAATTCATGTTTCCAGTAACCCGCCGTCCCTGTTTTTTTTTTTTGCTGCACAAATATTTTTTTTGCCACTTGAGGATTTTTTTTTTTCAATAGTCGTCCGTGTCAAAATTCTGATATGAAGTTGTTTGAAATCACATTTATTTTCCCCCACAACTTTCTGCCATTCAGAAATACAGTTGAATTTTAAAATAGATAAATACTTGCTTACAAAATCTCACCACATGAGAGTGATTTCGAATAGATGCACAGGTGTATCATACGTACATTTGGAAATCGCAAGCTCTCTAATACGTGTACATGTTTGTGTATTGTGTAGCATGATGCCGCTGATGCATGTCCCATATCATAGGGGATAATAATAAAGGCCTCTTAGTTGCTAAATTATATGGTCAGTACTCATGAAGTATGAAAAGAACTTTCGTGAGACCTGAGTCATACTGTTTTGGGCTAGATTCAAGCAAAGATACTAAAAATTTTTAGTATCTTTGATTCAAGTGTAAAATTGGGTTAAAATTTCAGTATGTGCATATAAAATTCTAAACACAATATTTTCAGAGTATGTTACCAGAAACAAAATGTTATTTTTTATAGGCCCTACTATGGTTAAATTGAGTCACATCTATGATGCCAATGAACGGCTAATAACACTCTTGTAGGACAAGTGCAACGTGAATTAGAGTTATTCTAAAAAAATCTGCATAAAATGTGGTGCCATATTAACCACAGCATCCGGCCTTGAACGTGAACGTCACAGGCAAGTTTTCTTAAGAATTATCAAACTTATTAATAAGTTATTATACCGGTACAAGGCAGTAACTGTCTATTAACAAGTGTAAGAGTAAATCCACTTCTACAGCTAGCTCCTCTTACATCATATTTGTGAGAGTCATTTACAGCTCCCCTTGATGATTCACCAACTCTTCAAACAAATAGCTCTTCCCAGCCACTTCTGCAAGCTCAAGAGGGGCATCTGACTCACCAACTCTTCAAACAAACAGCTCTTCCAAAGCACTTCTGCAGGCTCAAGAGGAGCTTCTGACTCACCAACTCTTCAAACAAACAGCTCTTCCAAACCGCTTCACTCAAGAGGAGCTTCCGATTCATTAACTCTTCAAACAAACAGCTCTTCTAAACTGCTTCTGCAGGCTCAAGAGGAGCTTCCGACTCACCATCTCTGCCAACAAACAACTCTTCCAAAGCCCTTCTGCAGGCTCAAGGAGCTTCCAAGTCCTTACAAGTTGTATTATATCACTGATTAAAGGCACACAAGTTCAGCACTTTATACCGAATCAAGCAAGATTTATCATGTTTGATAGTAAAACATGATTTTGAGATCCAGTTAAAAGAACTATTTTATAGAGGTAGTTATTGTGACGTCAACGCCGCCATCTTGTGGGTACGGAGTGCCTTGTTGCTAAGATCACTGCGTTGACGCTTGACTGAAGAGGTGCGTTACATGCTGCGACTTCCGCGTAATCGGGGGCGTAAGTACGCATGACATGCAGAATGGCAGTACCCACAAGATGGCAGATCCTGCAGAAATGGCTGACTGCCTCTATTGTTACCTGTAAGCAATATCCTCTCCCTAGCAGAGGACTCATGCTGTGCCTCTGTAAAACCGCTGCCTTGTGAAAAGAATCTCTAAGATGAAGTAGCACAGATCCTGGAATGAATTCTTTTCCGGATCTGTGGTTGTACAGATGTTTAAGGAGATAATACCATTTTTAATCAGGCTAACAAAGGGTTTTCAATAGGCGGCCCAGTCCCCGATAATTGGTCTTTGGCCAACTCTAACATAAAATGGAAAACAGAGGGCTATTTGGTTCTCAAGCATTCATTTGTATGTTTCAAATGTATTTGGTCCTCTTGTGGCCCTCAAACACATACAGGTGAGAACCCCCGAGCCCACATAAATGAAAACATTCTTTGGCAACAGCTATTTTCACCGCAAATTAACTTAAGGTATTCAAATGTTTAATGTGGTTCTTTCAGCAACTTCTTTGAACACTTACTTGCACAGAGGTGATTACCCTGGATGAAATGATAACCACCTTTCCTATGAACAAAAAAAATGCACAATGGGAAATAAACAAAGGAAAGAATAAAACACTCATATGTGGACCAAAAGTCCAAAATGGGCTATTGCATTTAAAATACACACTACCCTTGTGGAAGAATTTGGAAATATGTTCCACAGAGGGAGTACAAATTTCAAATAGCATTAGCGCATTAGGCAGCTCCATTTGAAACTCCCTCTCCCTCTGTGAAAGATTCAGATTGAAGCTTTCTCAGAGGGTGTATGAAATTCAAATGGAGCTGGAAATGTGCTAATTCCATTTTAAATTCATACTCCCTCTGTGGAACATGTTTCCAAAATCTTCCACAGGGGTAGTGTGGATTTTAAATGGAACAGCCCAATGCAGCCAATAGTTACCATTGTTATTGAGTTACATGAGCCAGTGCCTCCAATTCATTTGTAGATAACCCAGTAACTACACAGTCGGGCCATACAATAACGAGCAATGCACGTCCGGAACAAATCAACACAAATGATAAAAACAACAAAATGCACTACTAGTGCAAACAAATAAAAAAATTTCCCCAAGAAAGAAACAAGACTGGCTCGTTGAGTATATAGGTAGTTGACCTTTGATGAATAGAGATGGTAATGCTTGCATTATTTATTTTAATTTTTGCCTACTTTCTTTCTCACGATATGTTTTTACTTCCAGAACATCTGCAATATACTGGTAAATAGTTATCGTATTTTTTTTGTTCGGAGTGACCAACCTCAACAAAATGATCCAACAAAGACCAGATTATTGTTTTGATTATACAAGAGCAATGTAATAAGGTCCAACACTAAGAATCGTTATGTTACCCTACTACAGCAGCTTCTCTTGTACAACGTCTTTCTGTTGACAAACATTAGCAGCTTTTTTCAAAGCACTAAACCCCTTATATTTTTGCCATTTCACCTCATTATAACCAGCATGCTTTATTAGTCTTATTCAATGCGATAAATACATCTGTCCTCTTCTCACCCTAATTACTGCGGACTTTGACACTTGGTTTGCTTTTTTTTAAATTTCCCACCATGGCTAACTTTGTTTACTTATTAAAAATGGCCTTGTCCCGTGCCAAGTCATCCTTTATTGGTGCTGCGCATTTTCTTCATTTTTTTGTCACATTTCTTGGTGTGCAGTCAGGTGTGATAATAGGATCTGACATACAGGTATAACTAACTTCTTACGGTTGCCTTAATCAACGTCCTGTTGATGTAACATAAAGATCAATGTTCACTCCAGTGGCTGACAAAAAACCAACACAGCTGACAATGATAACCTCAAACACACTCACATCTGCAACAGCAGAGCACAATACTGCACAGGACATGATGCCAACACTGACTGACAAGTCCGTCAAAGTGCTCTACAGAAGATAAACTGTTACACTCTCAGAACATTGGATAAAAAATGAATGGGCAGAAAACAGTTGGTTAAAAAATGCCCAACAATGGTTAAGATTCTTGAAGTTGGGCAAAATACACTTTAATACATGGTTGGTCAAACCTGTCAATATGGTATTTACACAATGTTGGTTAAAAGTTAACCAACCTTGGTAAAAAACATCCTTTTCCCGCCAATAAATTTGGGCAAAGTATGGTTTTGCCCAACCATGGTCACATGGTGTTCCTTTGCGAACTGTGATTGGTCATTGTGTTGGGCAAAAATGCATTTCAGAAAACAAGATGGCCGATATGAGTGGCTTGCTGCAAAGCGGTGGATCGGGGTCTTCAAGATCTGTTGGAGACATTTGAAGGTATGAAATTATATTATAAAGTATATCATTTCATCGGGTATAACACTTAGTTTAAGTGTGTTCGAGGCCTAGACTGTGAGCAAGACTTACGATGCTTTATCGGCGACAACTACCACCACAACCGGTAAAGCTTAAGCTTAAGCTTACGGTTGTGGTGGTAGCTGTCGTCGATAAAGCATCGTAAGTCTTGCTCACAGTCTGGCCTCGCATACACTTAAACTAAGTGTTATACCCGATAAAATGTTTATAATATAATTTCCTGCCTTCAATGTCTCCAATTGGTTAAAATAAAATATGAACAATGAAATGAACTTCCCATTCATAGTGTTTAACCAACTATTGGTTATATTTTGCCCAACATGCTTTGCCCAACTGGTTGGTTACCGTAATGTTAACCAGTAGTTGGTCAATGTTTTTAACCAACCTGTGGTTATATTGTTAACCAACCCTGGTTGGTTAACAATATAACCAACTGTTGGGCTGTTCACCTGTAAATACATGGTTGGTTAAAATTTTAACCAAGTTGGTTAACATTTTTAACCAATGTTCTGAGAGTGTACCAAGAAAAGTGGGAGGGTGATTCTCATCAAGAAAGAGACCAGCCCTACCCTTAATAGGGATGGGCCGAGAACTTTTCAAAATTTATGACACTTTACTTCTAGAAACACCATCCAAAAGGTCTAAAAAGGACAATGTCAAGAAGTAAACATCAGTCATTCACCACTTGTTGAAAAGTTTTAAACTTTTCTTTGATGAAAAAAGTTCTTGTTTTTAGGGATGGGCTGAGAACTTTCCAAAATTTATGACACTTTACTTCTAGAAACACCATCCAAAAGGTCCAAAAAGGACAATGTCAAGAAGTAAACATCAGTCATTCACCACTTGTTGAAAAGTTTTAAACTTTTCTTTGATGAAAACAGTTATTGTTTTTCTTAACATGTACAAATACCCGTACAATGAAACAAATGCATTCATTATTATTAGAAGCTCACTCTGAACTCTAATGTCTTATACATACTCATCTGTCTGGCCACAGTTGTTTAACCCTAATGTCTGTGCATTCATATACTGAACTTTGACTGTGAAATGAGGTTAATGAACGGTACCATTGTAAATGATATAATTTGGCTTGTAATGAGAAGTTTTTGATGCAATTTTCTAATGAGGCACCAGCAGTTCCTTTAAGAACCGTTTTGCTGCTCTTCTGAAGTTGTTGTTTTCTTAAGAAAAGGAACCGCCAATGACAACATTATAGTAATAGCTGCCTAATTAGAATACTAGAAGATCACTTTCAGCAGCTCAAAACCATTGGGCTGCAAGTTGCCTAAAATTTGGTTACTTTTGTTAGTATTAGTTAGGCCACAGTATATTTCAATGTATTGACCTATAAATAGGTGCAAGGGGATTTGTACATGTATGTGGTTTTAAAGAAGTTCAGAGTTGCACTATGCAGTGGCAGCGCCAGGAATTTTTTTTTCGAAGGTTGAGGGTTTATGCCTACCCATGGCACACTATATCACTGATTTATCATTATTTTTTTTTATTTATCATGTTAAACAAGAGTCAACTTTAGGAATCTGATTACATTAAACTAAACTAGTATGCTTATTTTAACCCTTTATCCAAGGTTTTCTCTTAGGAGGTCAGACAACATCTCATACAAGTCCATTCCATGCTAATGGGCAAGAAAATCAAACAATAATGCTACAGGCCATTGAGTGTGCGGTCTGTTGCCATACCCTTGACAAATCATACACTTCAAGTAGAACAACGTCATGATGTACAACGACGTAATGCATCATAACTTAAAGAACAATTCTCATCCTTCGGAAAGCAATTTGTCACATAATAATGATTTTTTTGTGACCTACAAACAATAAACCTTTTGGGAAACAAAAGATACACAAACTGTGTGTAGGGTTCATTGAACTGTTATGTACGTAATGAAATGACATGCACCTTGTCAATTTACAATTCACTGATTATGATCACAACCAAAACAATATTTTTGTACATCAATGCCAATTGACCGAATAAATTGCCCTGCGTCTTACAATGGGCCAGATGTCATTTTGATTATAAATGCAAAATCAAATTGCTCTAAACTGGCTTTTAACAATTTTTAAATCTACTGATAAAGAAACACAGAACCTTAGGTCAGGAACTGTTTTTCCATACTATGACAAAATCAAGAGATTTTTCTGGAAGCTACTAGACTTGTGAATCATGCAATTATAATTTACCATCATAACCTATCTTTGGTGAATCACAGTTAGTGCAATATTAGCGGAGAGGGGACGTTGCACCTCTTGGCTTGAGGGTTCATACCACTAAATCCGCCTGTGAAGCGGTTTCCAGTAAAAGTTTATCACGACTATAGTCCCAACTTTGCATAAAAAATGTGCAAAATCGGTACAATATTAACAATTTTAGTGTTGCAAATCGTGTTTTGCTAGAACTTGTGAATGTGATCTCTACTAATTTGAACAGAAAACGCGAAAATTTGAGTGATGTTTACGATGATGAGAGCATGAACACACAAGGTCAAAACGCTGTTAGCAGTCGGACGTAAACACAGGAAAATTGGGTCTTTTTATATAGCGCTATTTTTTTCAAAAAGTAGACCTAAGATATGGTGTCATTTTCAGATATGTTATGCAGAATTTTGTTCTGATTAAGATGATATCAAATATATATTTCAAAGTAAGACGTAACTCGACTTATAGCCTAAAACGTGACCCCTATTTTGCACGTAAAGTCTATGGAAAGCTAGTTTGTGGCATGTACCCTTTGAAATAGCAGGATAAATGTGACCAGTAATTTTAATGTGTGTCTTCATTTGGCCCAGTATTTTAAGCTACAATTGTCCTCATTTTTGCCCATTTTAGCATTAAAATTGCAAATTTCCACCTTTTTAAAGAACAGGCAAATGTTGCCGACAATCGGGTGTTACCCGTAAATAGAACAAACTATGATGATGTCTTTATCATGGGTTATCTTTTTTCAGATGAGCCACTCAGGAGAGAGAGTAACAGCATTTCAATGGGTGCGCAGTGGATTTGAAAGAGTAACCAAGCTTTCGTCAGGTGTGACTCGGACATTTTCAATCTGACAGTGCCACCGATTAAGGGTAGACGAGGTATTGTTGGTCGAAGCAACCTAAAAATTGATTTTCATTATCTAGATCAATATATTATTGAAAATTAAAACCTTGATGTTTTGTAAAAGTTCATTCTACAAATCGTATACTTTGCAAACTTGCTTAATTTATTGTTGTTAATGAGTTATGTACGTTTTACAAAAGTGTTGTTGTTCCAGCCCTCTTTACAACGTAACTCAAGAACCGCAGCACCTATAAAAGTATATCTGTGATATTTTAATTCTTCTACACGCTCACTATGAATTGAGCAATGCAGTTTTTGCCAAAGCTCACTACTATTCGTAAGATGCATGCTCTGAACTACCAAATCACAACAGTTTAAAATAATTAATAACCGTAATAAAACCGTGTTGCTTCTTGTATTATATTTTATCAAATAAAATTAAATCATATTTTACATCCAACATCTACAGGTGAGAGTTCATTTTAAAGCATAAAAGCACCTCTATTAAACTAGGTTCAGGAATTTTGAAAAGTTTATTTTTGTAGACAACTGCTGTGTTTTGATATGACGGGTCACAAATGCTATTACAATGATTGAGAAGAAAATGATCAATACATTAAACAGTTATTGGTTACAGTCACATTATGTGTACAATTGTAGGTACATTCACATGAAAAAGAGCAGTACTACATTCAATTTACCCTGAAGGTTTACTGGGGGGTTCTTCGAAAAAAAAATTTGTACGGGGTGTGCCACACAGACTTATGGATGCTGACTTTCTCTATACCTACTTTTTGCTGTTTTTGCTACCCATCAGTATACCAATTTTCAACAAAATGCACCCAAATTTGCCATAACTGGGTATTTTAAAGGGCACTTTTGCCAAAATATGGCCTCCACTGAAACCCTTCCCCCTATATACCAAAATCGCTGAAAACTAAGTGAAAAGGTACCCCAGAACCATGGCACATCCCTGAATACCTTCAAAAAATCAATATTGTCATACACTTGATAGTAAATTGTGCACATGCTTGAATCTCAAACAGGTCACAATTGGTGTGACCAAGACCTAATTGATAAGATAATAATGTCAAAAATAGGTTATCTTGTGTCTGTTTTAGCACCTGCTGGACTAAATGCGGGTGGATGGACTATGCCCAGTTTATGCATTACAAATTTATAGTATTTTACTTTAGGTGTCTGCTCGTTTGACTGTCTAATATTGAGGTTGCATAGAAATGTTACTGTTGCAGACGACAATTTGATAAGTTGACAATTTGAGGCATAGAAATGTCTCTGTTGCAGACGACAATTTGATAAGAAGAATAAGATACATGCTGTTATCAGGAAAATACTGCATGCAAAATGATATATTTTATTGGTAAGTTTTAATGCTCATGTTACACTAAGGACCAAATGATGCAAATTATCTTACATTTTAAATAACAAATAGCTACTGAGTTTACTTTCTTGGACTTTGATTAGAAAATCGGCCAGCTGAATCCAGGCAACTCATGGGAATTGTTGGCATTTCGAGGGAAATTCTGCTTTTTCCAAATTTATACGTAAGTGGAAATGTTGCTTTTTGGGGGAAATTTAGTGCACTTTAAAAGCTTGAAAATAAATGGAGCGTGAAAATTGATTTTAACAGATCTTCCCAGCAAATGAACATTCTTTTATGCTCTGTAGTCTGTGTGCTTTAATATCTCAAGAACCACTGAACCAATACCAGGCTAATATTTGTACTAATATTTATGCATTTTTCATGCAGATTCCAAATGGTCATGAAAATGTACAATTCTGAAATAAATGAATAAATTAATTAATAAAAAGAAATTTGAAACTTGTCATCTGCAGTCGACATCCGCGTGATGAGAGTTAACAGACCTGGGAATGACAAACTTAGCAAGATATCAATTTGAAGACATTATTATATACCGAAATAAGATTCTGTATGAAATTCTTTGAACTTGAAAAGAAATTTACAAATCATGTTAATTAAAATGAACATTTGAACAACTGTTTCCACGTCTCACACCGTGTGATATGTAAAGAAAACGGTGTACTTGGGAGAAGTTTTGTCCATATCCGTGAGTTGGGTGCATTCCGTGTCATTAACACCACACATTGAAGTCAGGTGCTTGATTGGAAAACCTGTGTGGTTTCTTTAACTGAAGACAAGCCCAGATCTGGTACAAATGTACATGTACTTGTACTATAAGGGATGGGGAATTTGCCCTTCCAAGATGTATTCCCTCCCTATAAGGATTTTGGTGCTGGGCTAATTTGACCATTTATTGAGATTTCTGGCCAACAAATTGAGCCAAAAATCTCAATAAATGCTCAAATTGGAGTGAAAACCTTAGTTTTCTGTTTCTTTTTCCTGTGTGAGGCTTTGTACCAACTATGAAGTCCTGTGCCAACCGTCGGCCATGTATACGTACTTAGCGGGAACACTATAAACTTGGACATTGGACTGAAAACTTTTTTTTTTCTTTTTCCTTGGAGGCTTTGCGCCAACTCGGACAAGTCCTGCACTAATCGCGTGCCATAGGGCTTTAGCTGGAACACTATAAATGTCATAGGACGTTCCTGTGTTAATCAAAGGAATTAAACAAGGCAAACTTTATGCTACTACAGGCCTACACTGGTAAAATATGACTTAATAAAGACTTAATAAATATATAAGTCAAAAAAAAAAAAACTTAATCCAAATTAACTCTGCACATGCATATAGGCCTCTACTGTGCTTTGCTATGTACAACTACAAAGTACAAGCTATTAGTATGTGTTACATGCACACAGTGGCGGTGTTGATGGGGGGGCATGGGGGCAAATGCTAGTCAGAACTCTTGCCCCCCCTGTTGCTCCTCCAGAAAAAACCCAAAATTCCACTTTTTGCAGTAATTTTGCGTAAAATTTGTTGTTTTTGCCCCCCCCCTGAAATTAACTTTGCCCCCTAATACCCTCCCCGAAAAACAATTTCTGGCTCCGCCACTGCATGCACAACCTTAAAACATTCATGCTTTAAGATGCAGATTGCCAATAATTTTATTCAGAAGTACCTTACTGAAAAAGTAAGAAAAAGTAAGGTAGAAATATTGAAAGGAAAGGACATTATTTTGAGAAGAGAAAGAAAGAAGGGGAAAATTTGGTTTGTCAAATTTCATGACTAGTTTTCAATTGTATGCAATGTTCGCTACCCAACGTAACCATAGGAACACGTATCACACAACCAACTTTGAAATTAGGCCGGGTTCACCAAGCATGGATGGGATTTTTTTCTCTGTATGATTCTTATTAAATAGGTTAGCCTAATTCACTACTTCATTCCCCCATGGAAATGCATGCTGAATGGAACCATTCCCCAATGAATATCCTGTCCATCCATCCACATGATCAAAATCATATCATAAGTTAAAAACTTTTCATTACAAAATAAGTACCTACTAGAGGCAAATGGTGGTCATAGACCACAAACCTAGCTGGGGCATGTTGGTGTTGTGGAGGTATCTGACCCCTGCAAAATGTTCCAAAAATGTTCCCCTGTCATGAGGTTTGTTGTCACCGAGTATTGAGTCCTGTACTCCTCACAGATGTCCAGAAAATGCAATTCTAAGATTTGACCCAGATGACCTTTGACCAGACCCCTGCAAGATGTTCCATAATTCACCCCTAGTCATGAGTTGTCACCGAGTTTGAGCCCTGTACCTCTTACAGATGTCCAGATAACGCAATTCTAAGATTTGGCCCCAGAACTTAGTGATGTCTTTTGAGCTGACCCGTGCAAAATGTTCCAATATGTTCCCCAGGTCAATTGCAAATCCACAGTAGGGTTGCAAATATACCATATGTCACTCGGAGTGCGACAATTTGTACAGATAAATTTATCACAGGTATTTTTTATTAATTTGACCATTCGTCTGCATATTACCAAATATAACCCATTTTGGGCTACCGTTTTGCCGCGAAGGTCATTTATGTCGACAAATTGTTCACAAATCCACAGTAGGGTTGCAAATATACCATATGTCACTCGAAAGTGCGACAATTTGTACAGATAAATTTATCACAGGTATTTTTCTATTAATTTGGCCATTCGTCTGCATATTACCAAAAATAACGCATTTTGGGCCTCCGTTTCTCCGCGAACATCATTATGTCGACAAATTGTTCGCAAATCCACCACAGGGTTGCAAATATACCATACGTCACTCAGAGTGCGACAATGTGTACAGATAAATTTATCACAGGTATTTTTCTATTAATTTGACCATTCGTCTGCATATTACCAAATATAACCCATTTTGGGCTACCGTTTTTCCGAAGGTCATTTATGTCGACAAATTGTTTGCCAATCCACAGTAGGGTTGCAAATATACCATATGTCACTCGTAGTGTGACAATTTGTACAGATAAATTTATCACAGCTATTTTTCTATTAATTTGGCCATTCGTCTGCATATTACCAAAAATAACGCATTTTGGGCCACCTTTTCTCCATGAACATCATTATGTCGACAAATTGTTCGCAAATCCACCACAGGGTTGCAAATATACTATACGTCACTCGGAGTGCGACAATGTGTACAGATAAATTTATCACAGGTATTTTTCTATTAATTTGACCATTCGTCTGCATATTATGAAATATAACCCATTTTGGGCTACCGTTTCTCCGGGAAGGTCATTTATGTCGACAAATTGTTCGCAAATCCACGGTTACTTTTAAGGATATTAATACATGGCATAAAATGTGACAATTTATCAAAATAATTTTATAATGAACGCTTTTATGGATATTTGCCAATACAATATACCGTACATCTGACATGTACATGGTATATGAGGTATGCTAGGTGAATTCAAATTTGCCATCAAACTGCATCATTTTATATATCAAATTAAAGCTCTTGAGTCTTGAGTAAACAAAGCCAAAACTGAAAACCTTTTTTCATAGCACTTTCCGTAGCAAAGTTACATCTTGTCAAAGATTGACTTTCATCAAAAAGATTCAGCTAGCAAAATTCCCCAAAACGGCATTTCGGGTTTTTTTTCTAGATCTTAGTCTCATTATGATAGCAGCTTTTTTTAATGGAACTGCTATCAAAATCCTCTAAAATTCCTTGTGCGATTGTCTTATCACCATAAAAATCATATATTTGGGTCAAGTGAAGTATAGAAAACATATTTATGTAGGTTTCCTTCTTCGCCAGTTGTTTTAAATTTCTATGTAAATATGCACATAGATGAACTCCTGGATGGGGCAGCTTTAATTAGCATGAGGCCACATTGATATGTAAATAGCGTGTTGTTATTTAAATTTGTGCCCAGACGTATTGAGGGCGACAGTCATGTTACCCAGACGGAGAATGGCTGCATATGCCAGGCATGTCAATTTGCTGAGTGAAGGCTGATAATCACCTTTCTGTATAGGTAATAAGCTAGTATATTTCGTGTACCAGTTGGTTATAACAAAAAATTAGTATCATATTAAATATATTAAATGTATAAACTTTGAAATTTACATGAATTTGAAAAGCAGAGCTTCAAATCTAGCTAAGTCAGGTGATGTGAAATTTGCTGCGTGACCCCCTCTGCGTGGTAGAATTATATTCATAAAACATTGAATTTAACAGATATCATGGGCAGCCAACCACGATTTATCAGCATTTAAAATATATGTTAATTAACAAAGATAAATAATAAAGAGTACAAATGGCAATTAACTAGTAAACAAGCCTGAAATCTTAAAATGTTGCCACGTGATTTTAACACATGATATTTCAACATGTGACCACTATTCAGATTTACCGTAAATATTTGGAGTATGCTTGCACATCATGCACATACACTGTGCATTTCTTTACCTCCGTATAAAATCAATAATTCATGCTGGGAGCCAAGTAACATTGTCTACTCAGTGCAGATTGGTATTTTATTTTACTTGAGAGCATAATAGAAATACATAAGACTTAATAAGGCGCCATGATGGAAGGTCAGGTCGGGTATCAAAGGTTATTATAACTTAAATACTACTTGTATTTCCCACATTGCCTCTGTCACATATTTCCTTCATATTATTGCCAGCAAGTCCTAATTTTGACTTTGCAAATTGCAAAATGTCATTTCATATCAAATTAGTAGACTTTCTTTGAAAAAAACATATCACTGGTGCCTGATGGGAATACCTGTCCGCCATTTCATTAAACTGGATCGTTT
Source organism: Amphiura filiformis (assembly GCF_039555335.1). Classification (NCBI taxonomy): domain Eukaryota; kingdom Metazoa; phylum Echinodermata; class Ophiuroidea; order Amphilepidida; family Amphiuridae; genus Amphiura; species Amphiura filiformis. The sequence goes on from NC_092631.1 coordinate 5,531,319, forward strand.
TCGCCTGGTTTGTGCCCAGATGTATTGGGGCGCTATACTCTCATTGAACAGGCAAAGTTCGCAAAACTAACAACGTTGTTATTTGCGAAACTCAATTAACATGATCCAAGGGGTCGAACATGAATTATTCATAACGAGCTTTAAACGGATCGATAACTGGCCTCACTTTCTAGCTAGTAAACCAGCTGAATTTTTCATAGATTTTACGTTGCTAATAGAACAACCGTGAATTTAGTGTCACCCCCTTGATTTGCATTTTGTCGGCGAATTTGGCCGACTAGCAAATGTGTTAACTAAGGTTTGCCTGGGATGAGTACATCATCAGGTTGTAGTAAGCTACAAATTTCAAATGTTTGAGGACTTGTTCTCATTGCTTACCTGTGTTTTCACATCATATTTTGTGGTCAAAATGATTAAAACTGTGTAATTTGCCCGGGGTCATTTGCAATCATTTCAGACGGCTAAGTAAGATGGCCTTGAACAGGGATCTCTGATTTGAATGCACACTAACCAAGGCCGTGACACTCATATTCAATCCCAGTATATCAGTAAGCTTAAAGACTAAATACCTAGGGGAAACTGGGGAAAAGTGGAAAAAAAATTTTGTCCAGCCCAAACAGGATTACTGAAGGCAAAACTTATTAAGGTTTACAAGATACATATTTGGTGCATACGCACCGATATGAACCTCAAGCGCCAATCAGGCCGTCTTCACGTACTAGAGGTAAAGTTTGACATATCAGATATCGCACGACTCTGTGGTATATTTGGTTAACAAGATAGAGGGTTAAATGCACAAAGTGCTATATCTCATTAACCAATGATCCTACAGATATGTGAGCACTGACTTTTTTGTTCTTTATGACCAGAGGAAAAGTTTGACATATCGCACGACTCTGTGGGATATTTGGTTAAAAAGATAGATTGTTAAGTACACAAAGTACAAAAAAAGTGACTATATCTCATTTACCAATGATCCTACAGAGATGTGACCACTAACTTTTTGTTCTTTATGACCAGAGGAAAAGTTTGACATATCGCACGACTCTGTGGGATATTTGGTTAAAAGATAGAGGGTTTGGTGCATAAAGTACAAAAAAGTGACTATATCTCATTAACCAATGATCCTACAGAGATGTGACTACTGACTTTTTTGTTCCTTATGACCAGAGGAAAAGTTTGACATATCGCACAACTCTGTGGGATATTTGGTTAAAAAGATAGAGGGTTAAGTACACAAAGTACAAAAAAGTGACTATATCTCATTAACCAATGATCCTACAGAGATGTGACCACTGACTTTTTCGTTCTTTATGACCAGAGGAAAAGTTTGACATATCGCACGACTCTGTGGGATATTTGGATAAAAAGATAGAAGGTTTGGTGCATAAAATAAAAAAAGTGACTATATCTCATTAACCAATGATCCTACAGAGATGTGACCACTGACTTTTTTGTTCCTTATGACCAGAGGAAAAGTTTGACATATCGCACAACTCTGTGGGATATTTGGTTAAAAAGATAGAGGGTTAAATACACAAAGTACAAAAAGTCACTATATCTCATTAACCAATGATCCTACAGAGATGTGACCACTGACTTTTCGTTCTTTTTATGACCAGAGGAAAAGTTTGACATATCGCACAACTCTGTGGGATATTTGGTTAAAAAGATAGAGGGTTAAGTACACAAAGTACAAAAAAGTGACTATATCTCATTAACCAATGATCCTACAGCAATGTGACCACTGACTTTTTCGTTCTTTATGACCAGAGGAAAAGTTTGATATATCGCACGACTCTGTGGGATATTTGGTTAAAAAGATAGAGGGTTTGGTGCATAAAGTACAAAAAAGTGACTATATCTCATTAACCAATGATCCAACAGAGATGTGACCACTGACTTTTTTGTTCCTTATGACCAGAGGAAAAGTTTGACATATCGCACAACTCTGTGGGATATTTGGTTAAAAAGATAGAGGGTTTGGTGCATAAAGTACAAAAACATGTGCAATTTCACTTAGTTGCCAGCGGAAGAAAACGGGAAGATTACAGTGGTTTGTTGCCAGCGGAAGAACCCGAACGATTACAATACCTAGCTGGGGGGTGTAAACCCCCCAGCTAGGTAAAAACCTATATAAATATGCCATTACTGCTTCTGTCTTTCTAATTTAGAGTGTACTCCAATCACTGTCACTATTATTCAAGTTTTTTGCAATAACCTTTCAATTCCCACTGAGCCCTTCCAAAATCATATTAGCCATCAATCCTCTCATACACACATTCCCTGGGCTTGGATGACGAACAGATGATAATTGCATTTTGAGAACAGGGTATGAGTTTTTGTACCCATTATTGTCGAAGGTTATTCAATGAATATACAAATATATTGGGGTTCAAGAACTGTGCCCTGATAGATGAGCAAAAGAACATGTGCAATTTCACTTTGTTGTAGTTCGCAACACAAACTTAAAATAACAGGCAAAACAGACACATCATTTATCGGTATGACATTTTCGTATTGGTGCTGCCCTATCTATCTACCTATTGTGCAGAGCTACTACGGTATGGGTTCCTCGTACTAACTAACGGGCAAAACAGACACATCATTTATCGGTATGACATTTTCGTATTGGTGCTGCCCTATCTATCTACCTATTGTGCAGAGCTACTACGGTATGGGTTCCTCGTACTAACTTTGTTGCCAGCGGAAGAAAACGGGAAGATTACAGTGGTTTGTTGCCAGCGGAAGACCCGACCGATTACAATACCTAGCTGGGGGGTGTAAACCCCCCCAGCTAGGTAAAAATTGGATTCTACTCCATCATTGCAATTCTGGCTTTTGTTATTCCATTTGCTGCAGTCATTTTGTTGATAGCTATGTTTAGTTGAAGCACTTTTTGCCACTTTTAACCACAAGATCAACAGAATGAATTCCTTTTGCGTGTAGATTAAAGCCATTTTGTAACATTTGCTTTGGAGGATGCCCTCAATGCTTTTCAAAATTGTGATTTGTATACGATCGTAATTAGGGCTCGACCAATTATCAGATCGGATATTGTATCGGCCCGGTATTTTCGATATTTGTATCGGATCGGATATCAGTTAAAAAACAATGAAAAAAATGTTGGTTTTTTTTTCAAAGTTATCGGCAACTTTGAAGTACCACTGGACCTATTCTGAAGTGCTAGGATCATTCACAGTTAATTTGAAAAAGAAATTGGAATACAATTTAAATTTCATACAAATATTCCAAACAACAACACAAAAAAAAAAAATTTAAAAAAAATTAATAAGCCTAGATATATGATTTCAATAAATCTAGAAACAAAATATAATAAAGATATTCCAAAAATACATAAAATATATATCAGCGAGTAAAAATAAACAAAAATACAGTGACAATTGAGTCATTTGTCATCTACACATACCAGATTTCATGTCATATAGCCACATTGTCAATAAGTTTGAATTGAATATAAACTGTCGTAAACTAACACTTACTAGAGCGGGCTGTTAACTTTGTGTAATATCGGTATCAATCACACCACAGATATCACACTGGTAAGCAGTACGAACTAGCAACAACAATGATCATGGATCCAGGCTATTTGCCTAGTGAATTGGAACGGTGAATGCCAATTCAATAACGTCCAATCATTATGCCATTGTGACTGAAGGCAAGGGGAAAATGACTGTAGTACGCAATCTTGTGCCTGTCACACATGTAACTAGGTCTTCTATTCAATAACAATTATTAGCAAAATACAGTTATCCTATGTAAATTGGTAAACATTGACTTTGTTGGAGGTCTTATTGAAAGTTGAATAAGTAATGTCACTATTTCATTAAAAAAACATGGACTTTGATTCTACACAACCTCTTTTCAAAATAATTTTTCAAAAACATCAATTTTATACCTACATCTATATCTTAATTACACTCTTGTGTTGGTGTATGGCACCTTGGTCCAATCCCATTTGGTCAAATTGCACTCTGTCCAATTCTGACTTGGTCCAATACTGTTTGGTACAATTCCCATTTGGTCCAATCGAATGTGGGAATTGGACCAAATGGGTCCAATCGAAAGTAGGAATTGGACCAAATGAGAACCCCCAAGTCTGAATTGGACCAGATGAGAATTGGTCAAAATGGGAATTGGACCAAATGGGAATTGGCCAAAATGGGAATTGGACCAAATGGGATTGCACCAAGTGGTATTGCACCAAGTGTTAACTTGACCAAATGGAATTAAGACCAAGTGGGAAAATACAGAAAACAAAAACAGTGAAGTATGTTCAATAACAATCTGCAACCAAAATTGTAATCCAAGTATAAAAGCAAAATCTAATCAAGCGGAACTGATTCCAAGTTCACATTTAACAACTGACATACTTCCCATAAATGGGTTAAAGTCAAAATTTGTCAAAATTTGCATGAATAGACGGGAACACAATGGACATCCAGTTGATAGGCTCCACTAATTCTGGCAGCAAACTTTTGTCGGAAAAAGATGATATGTACGATAGCTCCTTTGTTTCCAAATTCAACTAAATATCCTGTACGCAAAAGAGCATGCACTGTAACCCGCTTCTGAAGCACTGAAGTTCAGCACCAAACTTGACTACAATTACACACTTTACCCAGGTGGCGGATGACATGATCGAGCCGGCAACTCGTGAAACCGCCCGGCCGTATGGCATTTTCCATATACTCGGTTAGTTTTGTGGGGTTCATTATCGAACCCCAACGGTTTTAGCTTGTATTTATATTATTTATCAACATAGGCCTATTTGTTTGTGATATTTCAAGCGTTTTAAAATTTCAAAATAATCCCATTCAATTACACGGTTGATTGATGAAAATTTACTGAATTTAGGGACTGCACGTCATACACCACCTGACTTTACCCTAGTTATCATCCAAACAAAACACAAATGACAAAAAGCAAAGACAAATTGTTAAATTTTGTTTTAAGCCACACAGGGCAGCTATTGGTGCTTTTTTATCATTCTTTGTAACCTGGATTTGCTTGCCTGTCTTTTGATTAATAAACGGCATATTTGAGGCCCACCTATAATAAAGACAAATATGCAGAACTAAAAACCTAGTTTTCCACAATGCTGGTAGTAGTAGCCATTTTGTTGCAGAAATTCCGGCAAAAATCTGGGATTAACGTGTCCAGTTTTGATCTTACAGTTTTGATAGTATGGAATTTGAAGATTACTGATTTGATGTGGAGTCTGTTTCTACACACATTGGATGAATATGTGATGATAACTGATAAATAGTAAATTCAACAGCATGTGAACTTCCAGAGAACTTTTCTCATGCATGTTTCAATCTGGTGAGTTTTGTAGGGTTCTGTAGTAAACTATCATACAAAGAGATATGCGCTGTGTGTAGTAATATAGTGATAGTGCACGTTGCATTGTGGATGTCCATAAAAAGCTCAATTTTTATAACCATGTGTTCTGTGATTTAGTCAATTTGGATATACAGCGCATTAGCATCAATCTGTCTTGAAATGTGTGTGGGGGGCATTCAGCTTGAATTGTCAAAAAGTGCCTGAAAAGAACATAAACTGGGTCATATTGTTAAAAGGGGGAGGAAACATCCTCCCCCCCCCTCCAGGATTGGCCCATGACACAGGTTGACAACTTCAACCTATTCAAGCAAATACATCAATAGCAAACCATTACCTTGAAAGGCATTCTGTTACCTTTATCTCTCACAGTGGCATATATTATTAGGTGAAGTAGAAGGAGATAGAGTGCTCCCCCTTCCAACCAGATAGCTCCATCTACCACACAAAAAATAAACCAAAAGTGTGGTGTGCATCTTCTTTGTTATGTCCTTTAACCATTTCACAAGAGTTAACTAGCCGGTAATCGAGATCTGCATGATAAGAATGTTGAGTTCGGAAGCTAATTGCAGGTGTTTAAATTCTTGGCAACAAATTTTCCTGAGTAAAAAAATAACACATTTTCAGCAAAACTTTCATATTTTTAAGGACACACAGATAATCTATGCAAACAACCTCCATTTTTCAGACACTGCAAGTAGCAAACATTGGGCTCTTCTAGTTAAAACAGGCCTTTAAATGAGGCCTACGGTTGAAAGCTATTCACAGAAGGGGTGTAGATTGCAAATGGAGTCACCCATTCAGGTAATTCCGTTTGAAATTCACACTCCCTGTGAGGAAGATTAAAGTCATGTCATACATAAGGGGTGTATGGATTTCAACTGGAATAACCCATTACTGTGATAACTTTACAATATTAAAATGAGAGGCAGCCATGATGATCCATAAGAAAACAAACTGATGGCATGGGAAGGAAATCATTGTAAGCTTGCCTCTATCATTATTTGGGTTGTTATACAACATCTGTATTCCGGAATTAGCCATGACATCATAGCTTATGTCACATTCAATCTGTTTGATTCATGTCACCAATAATTGTGGTACGCCCTTGGAAAATGACTTGAAGTATACTTATGAACAAATATTCAGAGAAGGAGTAAATGTTCATCTTACGAATTCAGAAGTTTTTGGGAAATTGGGTTTTCCTATTAACAATGTGCAAGGGTATGTTTGCGAACTGTAAGGCTGTTGATATTAAATGTTTCAGGGTGAGTAAAAAAAAAAACATGTTTCTCGTCCGCGCCCTCCTCCTTTTTTGAAGATTTTTCAATTTTTTTTATATTTTGTAAACTTTCAGTTATAACTTGTTGAAAAAGATGTTTCAGAAGTTGAAACTTATTTTACGGCTTTGCAAATGCATAATACATCATTTAAGAAGAGTTTTGTGATCACTAGAGGGGCCTACCTCTCAAAACAATAAAATAAAAGGGCCTCCTCCTTTTCTCAGATATCAATCTGTATGTAGAATACCCCAAATATGGTGCCAAATACAGGTATTTAGCGTCGTCTTCCAATAAAAAATAGAAAATAAAAAGCCGATCATCCTCCTAATTTTTAAAAACCCGGACGAGAAACATATTTTTATTTTTACTTGGTTTAAACATTTGGGAACTGTGAAATTGTTCAGAAAATTCTGTGAATGTGTAAACATAAAATAACTTTTGCAGTTCCAAAACAAGTCAACAACAACGACTGGACCCTTTATAAGAATGATAAATTATTAAACATAAGTGGACACAAAATTTGAAAATTGTAAACAAAATTTTCAAACTTTAATAATTCTCGCGATTCCAAATACAGCGCGCCACCAACGACGGCAGTGAAAATTGGCATTTCCGTGTCTGGGGAATTCGACATCCTTTTCATCGACCATAGCTGACCATGTTTGTGATTATTAGTATTACTCTAAAAACACAATGTTTTATAGTACTTTTTGAACTTTTTTTGAGACTTTCTGTGTTGAAGTGAAATACCGGTATTGCAGTTTGATATTTACAGATGTCCTTTTCTAAAACTCGCAAACTTGATGTTGATACTAGGTGTTTCCTTTTTGTTATACATTTTCTAAAACCGCCCTTTTTTGTTTTTAAACTTTTCAGCCCGATACGCTGTGAGCCTAGTCAATGCAGTAGGCCCTACCGCCCTAGGCCTGTCCTTTTTAATGGAAAACGCATAGGTTTTATTGTGTTTATTAGAATAAATTGTTTGAATTCTCTTTGAATTTATTGTTTGTTCAATATGATAATAATATAACACCAGCATAGGCCTACTTAAGAACATCCATAGGCCCTACTAGGTGTTGCGTTTTTGTAATCGGCCTTCATTTTCTAAAAAAGTTTTTTTGGTTTTTTTTGCACGAAGGCGCTTAGCGGCCCGCCGCGTGGGATAGGCCTACGGCAAAGAAATCCATGTAAATATTCTTAAAATGTCTCATTACGTGTATAAACATTCATCACATTGGTTTAAAGTTAGAAGACAAGGTTGCTACGTCGGCACGCATAGTAGGTGATAAAAGTGGTTTTCCAAGTAAAGTGGATTTAGATGTTTTTGCTGACTTCGAACTTTTGCCATGTTCAAAGACTTTTGTCTGACACGGCGTTTATTTTATAGGCCTATTGGTCTAACTTGGAAAACCACTTTTATCATCACATTGGTTTGCCGTTTTTGTTATTATTGTAATTGTTTGATTTGTCTTTATTTTATTTTTAGCCTAAATTTGTATCTTTAATTATATTTTACTATCAAACATTAAAAAAATTACGATCGCAATAAAAACACTTCGTAGGCATAGCCTACCGCATAAAAATAACATTTATTTTTTGTTAATATTTCAATTTGAGACTTTAATGCATAAGTTCAACAATACCTCATAGAGTTCTAGCATTTTAATAAAGATGAAGAAAGTTTCAAACTGCAAAAGAGTACATGAATTTTAAATTACTTATATATTTTTTGGTTTGTTTCTTGTTGTTGTTTTTAGGCTGTAGGGCTATATACAGTTGTTTTTTCCCTCAGCATAGACTATATTATTAATTAGGCCTAGTTTGACTAGTTTGACTTTTTTCTTCTTTAAAAAAAAAAAAATTTTCCCATCTTCTCTCATTGCACCTTTAGGCCCTTTTTAATTTTATTTTAATGCACCTTCCTAACTTTATTTTTAGTGCTATAAAAATTCAGCCTCTTGTATGATTTATTTTCATATTTCTTTTTTCTCCCGTATTCGTGATACTATTTTACAGAGAATGATCATCAATGAAAAAACCTGAAATGTTTCAAAAATCTGAAAAAGCGCGGGAAATTAGGCTAAAAAGGCGAAAAATTACTGAAATTAAATGAAAGTGCGAAAACGGGACAAAAAACCTACATAAATTCAGGTTTAAATTTGACAATTGTCATGCCTGATTTTAATATTAATTCATGTTTCTTTTTCATATTTTATTGTTTCTTGCATATGCCATGCCATCTTTATTTCTTCTTTCCCCTTTAATAATTCATAACCCAAGGAAATTTACTCTTAATATAGGCCTACTCCCAAATAGCACATAGCACACGTAGGTTGGAATGAGACTGAAGGGGCGAACTCAAGACACCCCCCCCCCACACACACACACCCACCCCGATTTACGGTGAAGCATACATGTACTGTACAATAAGGAACAATTTGCAGTTGATGTTTTTGACAAAAACAAGATACATGCATTAACAATGTAATTTGGAGGCCATATATTATAGGCCTAAATGAAAATGAAAACGTGCCTATACAGAAGGGTAATCGAGCCCCCGCACCAAATTTATTGAGGGGGCTGAGCCCTCAGCCCCTGGTTCATAAGCCTATGTAATTTTGTTGACAGAATTGCACCACGAAAGTTTATTTTAAAAATTAACAGGTTTATTTGTTTAGTGCCAGTATATATTTTCTCCCTACATTATACATTGGGGCCAAAAGTGTTTTGTTTATAGGGCTAGAACGAAATGGCTTCTACATTTACGACCTTTCGTGATACTGTACCGGTAGGCCTACATCATGCTACAAAGAGCGATCCAAAACATCACACGAAAAATGCTTTAAAACAATTAATTCATATCTATTCAAGTTCGTGAAAAGGTTATAAATGTAAAACATCTATAGGCCTAGGTTAGAAAAAAATAATAAAAATAAAAATAAGACAATCGTTCAAAACATTCATGAAAACCAAAAGCTTTTATCTTAATCATGTATCATGCATGGTAATAATAATGGGAAAAGCTATCCAAACAGAAATAAAAAAAGGCACGAATTTGTGTTGTAGATAAAATTTCCTATTTGAAATTGTCTTGCAATTGCATCAAAAGCATTTCGCTATTATCATGATTATAGGTCTACCCAAACCCGAAAATCGACATTTTGACATCGAGTTTATAGGCCTAGATGGTCGATCAGAGATATCAACATTTTTGACATCGAGTTAATACCGTAGATGGTTGAATAGGAGTAGAGTAGCCTACATTTGAAATTCGAAAACGTTTTAATCGTAGGCCTATTAAAAGTAAATGCTTTACGCTGTTCATGCTGTTAAAATATGTAGGCCTACCGGTATTGAATATTGCGTTATTTTACATATTACATAAGAGTAGGCCTACTTTACTTAAAACAAACACGGTTTAAAAATTGGGTTTTTTTTAAAGGATATAGCCCTATGCATGAGGGTCTAAGTATCCCCAATCATAATTTTTTTTAATCAAGTCTATTATAGGCCTACTTACAACAAAGCTTAAAGACCTTTAAAATGTTTTCTTTTCTTGTAAACGAGAGCCTAAACTTAAGTATTTTCCTAAGCGCCTCGGATCGGGTTCGAAAAAGTTTGAAAATAAGGGTTTAATTGATGCCCCGGTTGCTATCGATTACTCAACCATTTGTTTATTTACGTTGATGATGACCAGCTGTTGATTCAACGCTCCGACGATTTTGTATTTTTCTTTTCATTTCTGCCTCATTTTTTAAGTTAATTTCGACAGTCATGATTTAATCCTACCTCTGTGAATGTTCAGTGTTAGGCCTATTCCCACACAAATGGGCATCAATCGGGATAGCGTTTCCGTCTGAGACGAAAATACCTAAATTCGTCTCAGGTTTCCGTTTTCAGGGTCGATGGTTCATGCATCGTCGACGCGTCATGGATGTCGACTTTTACCCATGATGCTCTGCGCGAAGTAGATCAGCTAGGCATGATCGTAGGTGGCGCGCTGTATTTGGAATCGCGACAATTGTAAAATTTTAAAACTCCAAAAGTTCATATCCTATGGTAAATTCAATGTATACTTACTGCAAACTGCTTTCAAGAAATTTGTCCATTGTAAATTAATCCAGAACATTCTTCAAAAGCTTGTTTCTGTTTAGTGCCCTAAAAACTATAATTGTTTGCTTAATCAAACCGGAAATCATTTGCATCTTGCATTATACGACATCAAAAGATAATTTGTTTGCATCTGGAATTCTAACATTCTTTTAACATGAATGAAATTTACAAACTGGAAATTCTACTGAATAAATGTGTATGCTATTGCTAATTTTCCTTAACCTAACTTCTATACACATAGGTGACCCAATGGAACTAACTAAATATCTTTGACAATGCAATAGTGATTTTTTGCAGAAATATAAGAAACAAATAAACCTTATGAAAGTCCAGCACATAAATTTATAGTCAGAAGTTGTGTTCATATGGGCTGAAATTTGAAGGTGTTGGTATTTTCCACACCTTTAGTTCAACCTTTTGGAACACCCTATGTTATCTACTGGAGATAGCAGAATCTTTTGGAAAAAGAAATGGGAATAAACAGAACCTGCTAAAAGATCCAGAGATAAAAGTCTTGTTTTGTTATTTTCCTACCTTTTAAGGGGGGAGGGGTTAAAGGTAGGTCTTTCGGCTGCCTTTATAGCCATCCACCAAACGACACCCCAAGTGTGTCCGCACAAGTAACTGAATTCTCATGCACCAGGATCTGAAACAAGCTCATCTGCTGGTACACAGTTCTTAAACCCCAATAGACTCCTACATGCATAAAATGACCTTTGTGTGGGGTACAAGATTGAAACTCATATTCCACAATTTCAGAGATATGCTTGTTGAATGGGAAGTAACTGAACTTCACCATCAGAGATGAGATCATTTTGGCTCACATTAACATAATCAGCAGGTTGGTTCCCAGGTGCAGGTAAAAATGTGTGCATCACCTATTCAGTCTTGGTCAAGTGTGGACACTTCAAGTGTCCACACTTTGTCCGCACATTATGTCCGCACAGCACGAACTATTCCCAAGTTTCATTGCAGTGATTAGCTGATTATGCCAAGTATTTTTAAAGACATACGTGTACATCCCAAATAACACCTTGAATTTTCTGAGACTTTTAACTTGTCAGACTCCATGTGAATATCACTTGAGTCACCTACTTCTCCTATGCAAAGATGATATGCTTGCCCTTGATCCACTTTTGCCACATTCTGAAAACCCTTACTTCCTCACCTATTGTTATAATTCACACAAAAGTCTCAAGTCCTTGATCCAATTCAAATATTACCAGTGTACACTGAATTAGAAATTGATGTCAAAATATGACAAAATAATTGAAATAGGTTAATTCTATCCAGCCCATTAAACCAAAACAGTTTAAGAAGCCCTTGTTTCAACCCTCAGACGTGCTTATCTTTCTCTTTTTGAGGATTTATAAAATTGACTGGAAGCATTATTTTTAATATAATCTTATTTTGATGCCATTGTTTGCGGTACATATTTCCTCGTAGTATCGACACCTGCAATTTTGTTTGATATGGAATCAATAGTTCATTTATACATGTCTACTAATTTGATTGTCTCAGCTCACTGTTTATAGAAACATTGCCATAAAATGAAAATGTATGTCACAGTCACCTAGGCTGACAGCAAAAAATTATCCACTTGTACAGGATTTTTCTGGGTTTTTTTTTACAGAATGTTTCTTTTTCTTTTGTTTTTTGTTACAGAATTTGTTTAAATGATTCATTTCTACATCTGCAACCAACTAAACCATACTGGTTGAGTTGTCTGTCATTTCATTGGTTGGGAAGAGTGAGGAATCCATGAAGCAACCAATTTGCTTTCTCATAATAAAGAAAGATGTTTGGAATTGTGGGAATCTGTCCTATCTTATGGGGGAGATTTGGCTAATTATCTTCCAGGGAAATATTTTTCCTGACTTTACGAGACAAGATTGAAGGAGACATATTCCTGAAATCTATTAAATGAGCTCTTGGAAAATCTGAATCTTTGTGGTTGTTTCATGTTATCAGACTTCAGGAGGAAGTAGTTGGACATGCAGAGTGCGCTACTCACATATAGGCATACAGGATATCCAGTGCTGTACGGTGCAAAACCTGATTGAGGAGCCAATGGCTCCTAACTTTATAAATTTAGGCGCCCAAATTTTGCTCCCAGGTAAAAAAACCGAGGTGCCAACTGAACAGCCACGTGCGTTGAATGTTCATAGCTGCTGTACTCAATCTACATATTCCCATTGAACACTATACTCCATACAGCATGTAGCCTACTAGTGTAGGCCTATATGTTTTCCAGGAAGTCCCCATTGAGACATGATAAATGCATATTCATAGCATACATTCATACTCTTGAATGCTACATTACATACATGTTTTGCATTTGCTGGCGATTAAAAGCTTCTATAGTTGGTCGCCATTGGCGCCAGGGATTGAATATTTAGTCGCCATTAGAAAAAATCTAGTCGCCAATGCGCCTAAAATGGTCGCACCGTACAGCACTGAGGATATCCCACATTGCCAATAACGTTTATATAAGAAATTGGAATACTTCCCCTTCCAACTTTTCTCCCCCAGAATCCTTATCATAAGTTTCACTAATGATTAATTTCTACATCTGCAACCAACTAAACCATACTGGTTGAATTGTCTGTCATTTCATTGGTTGGGAAGAGTGAGGAATCCATGAAGCTCCTGCTTATGCTAATTTGCTTTCTCATATGTGTACATCCATATCAAAACGATGCACTTGTCGGCTGCTACATGTGTCTCATTTCACATAATGGCTAGGAATAAATACCAGACTCATCTAAAGAGGAGGTCACTTCAAATCATCCCCATGTCACATGGTTTAGGAATATAGAAGACATTCCTTAATCATGTGACTTGGGGATGATTTGAAGTGACCCCACTGAGATGAGTCTGGTATTTATTCCAGCTATTATGTGAAATGAGACACATGTAGCAGCCGATAAGTGAATCGTTTTGATATGGATGATCACATATAAAAAAAGACATACTAGTAATGAATTGCAGGAATTTGGCAAATTATCTTCCCGGGAAAGAATTGTTTTTGTGACTGAGACAAGATTGAAAGAGACAGAAACAGACATTCCTGAAAACTATGAAATGAGCTCTTGGAAAATCTGATTCTTTGTGGTTGTTTCATGTTATCAGACTTCAGGAGGAAGTAGTTGGACATGCTAGAGTGTGCTACTCACACATAGGCATGCATACAGGATATCCCACATTGCCAATAATGTTTATAAGAAATTGGAATACTTCCCCTTCAACTTTTCTCCTGAAGCATACAAGTTTCACTAATGATCAGGGTTCGATTTACTCTGAAAATTTGTGTCGCAATTTTAGCTCATTTAAAGCCATATTATAACATTTGCTGAGGAGAACGCCCTCAAAAAAAAATTTTAATTCAGGTTTTTACACGATTGTAATGTACTTTAGTAAACAAAGATTCTCTGCAAAAATCAAGACTTTAGGTGCTGTAGTTTTGTCAAAATCCGAGATTTAGAATAAACCGCCTGAATCAGCGTTTTATTATTACGATAGAAATATTAGTCGAACGCGTATGCGATGTCAACACAGTACTACGTACACGGCGTGCGGGACACACACACACACGCCAGAGGTCGTACCATATTACAACTGCAGATGCCGGCGTGACATGCATTGGCGCTAGTTGTAAATTCGATTTTCTTTGCTTTACCTCACTTGTTCGGCTCAAAATTAAAGGGACATATCTGACAGTAAATGCTAATATTTGTAAAAACTAAGACAATTTGGGTTAAATTCGGCCGAAAATTTTGACTTTTGGTATATCAATGGGTCCAAATTTCTGGAAAAATTGGTATATTTATGGGTCCACTTTCAAATTCTCAGCGGCACGTCCCTACCCAAACCAAACTTGAGTACCCCCCCGGGGGCACGTCCCTACCAAAACCAAACTTGAGTACCCCCCTGGGGTACGAAAGTACATAATTGTGACAAATTGATCAGATTACCCATCTTCAAAATGCTCTCTGAACATAGGCATGTGCATAATATAAACTCCTGGCAAAAAAGGACACAATGAACCGCCAAGTTCACTGCTACCACGTCAATATCCCCAATCTATACTAACAAACTCTGACTGTAGTGTGTTAGCCTGTAGGGTACATGGTCATGACCATCTATGACCAAAACATTGGGATTCACTTTGTCTATCCATTCATGTTTCTATAAATTCAATTGGACAGGTAAATGGGATCAAAAAATGGGATCAAACTTATACTAATCCTACTATATAGTAGTACAAGTAAATAAAGTACTCACAAAAATGGGTTTCTATCAACCAAACTGTGATTGTTGTAGTGTCTTAGGGCAACACATTTGATAAATTCCTTGAGTCTGTAGCATCACAAAATGGTTAATAGTTGTATTGATGTTGTTGTGTCTTCAGGTGAATGACATATAGACTCATTCAGTAACTACTACTACTATACTACTATCCGCTATGTGCTAAAAATAAATCGCTATGCCCTAGAAATACTATTCTTGGTTGTTGTTATTTTCTTTGCTTTGCTTTGCCACTGCTGCAGGTGTCCATGATGAGAACTTAATTTAATATCAAAATAATGGGGGTGGTACCGGGAAGAACCATGCAATAAAAAAAAAATTACCCATAATCCTGCTTGACCTGCCTTTAATTTGTAAAAGTCAGACAACCTCAACATTTTGACAAGATTTTCTTTGATTTTGATGTTCCTATTTGCCCACATTGGCAGACAACATGCTACTGAATACCCGGGCTGAATACCTGCCCACAAACCACATCTAGTTCACCTCAGAATTATGGTTTCCAATTCTTTAGAATCCTGGTTTTGATGAAAATCACACGATATTCGTTAATGGGCATTGCCTGACAATATCTCACTACCAGGAAACCTCTTCATACTTTCAGTCTAGTTTCAAGCCATGTGCCAGGCTGAATCTTGGAGGAAACTCCCAAGGATATTAGAACCATTCAGTCAGGAACATGGTCCATGCACTTTAAAGAGTTGACACTCTTGAGTGAAACCAAACTTCAACCCCCCAGAAAATGAATAGAAAGAGATTCTACAATCCTGAAATGATTATCATCGACTCAAGTCAATAGTGTGTATGGGAGTGGGGGTGTGGGAGGGGGTAGTTGTCGGTTCCCAATTACAAGGCTCCGGTGAACATGTTCATAGTTTCGATCAGTTTCATTATGATTGTTTGCAATGGTCAGTTGCATTACTTGTCAAGCCTACAGTCCCAAGCAATTGCCATTGACTCAGAGAATGTCCGAGGGGTCAGCAGTATTCACTGGCGATGGCTCCATCAGGGACAACGTGGATGGTCAGTGAGTTTTTCTCATTTAAGAGGTTCTAGTCATGTGCGGGATATGTTCAGGCGTTTCAATTGGGCTATTCCATTTAAAATCCACACTACCCCTGTGGAAGATTTTGGAAATATCTTTCACAGAGGGAGTAAGTTTTTCAAATGTAATTGGTCCGGGTTAATCATTTTGCAACTCATACTCCCTCTGTATTATGGCTTTACTTACATCTTTCACAACTGGAGTGAGTATTTCAAATGGGAGTTACCCAATTGTCTATTCTATTCTACACTCATACTCCCTCTGTGGAAGACTTTAGCTAAATCTTCCACAGGGGTAGTATGAATTTTAAATGGAATAGCCCATTACAGTTTCATCATGATTTTGTTTTATTATTGGTCACTTGCTTGCTTGTTATGTCAAAGCTACTGTTAGCTACAAATTGTTATTGACTCAGTGAATGTCTGGGGGTCCAGGGGGGTCAGTGGTGGCAGTATGTGACAGCACCATGGTTAAGGGATGGTCAATGATTTTCCTCCGCTACATATAGCTATCAGTATGTTTCAAATAAATAAGACAATTCATACCATATTTTGGTGCATTTAAACATTTTATCCAACAATAAAACGTGTTTAACTTTCCATGATGTTTCTTTTGATGATTGCCTTGTACTACGATGAAGTACTCTATCAAGTACTTTAGGTTCAAGTTTTATGCGAAACTTCTTTGTTTTAATATTTTTTCTTTAACAAATCCCAAATGGACTAAATCTGTCTAGTTTTATATTGTTCACTCTACTGCTACAATTATAAAAGCCTACGTGACAAAACGTTACCCATTTACCCCCAATCCGCTCATTTCCCCAAACAAACTTTCCCCACATGCGTCGATAATTGATGTGTGTAACCTGCTATTAAGTATGAACACATTACGATCAAATTTATTGACCAAAACATTGTGACTCACTCCCGTAAATTTTGAATGTTGTCTCCTCTAAGTAAATCGGACATGACCGGCTAAATAGGACAAACTCCAGGAGTAGTCCCGCAACATGGCAAGCCCTTTGCGCATGAACGCCAAATCAAGTAGTCACATTTAGTAGTAAAAAAAATAGAAGCATTCATTCAATTCACAATTTCAATCTTCATTTTAAATACATAGGCCTATATGATATTAATATGAAATCTTCACACAAATCAGTGGGTCGATTGACGCTTGAGATTTTTGAGGAAAACTACCGGAGTTCAGAGTTTTCATGAATGGTGATATTTGAACGCCAGCCTACTAAAGGATAATGTGTCTCGTACACACCACTGGGATTCCTGACCAAAACATGTGCTGCAGGGCTACATTCATGTTTCACATAACCAAAATTGACATGTTTCAATGTAGGGCAAAGTCCTGTAATAATCTTGCAAGTTTGTGCATGCGCAGTAGTAGAGGCTTTAAAGGAATGACGCAGGTCCTGAATCTGGGTTGCTTGCGTAAGTGAACAAAATGAATGACCTGTAAAGCTGATGAGACATTGTGTGGCTTTGTGCACTTTAACATTAAAATACTTTACTTTTTTTCTTATTTTTTTTTAAATATAACACACATAATTCCAAAAGAAATTCATGCAGCTGGCTTGCGTACTTTGTTGAATAAAGAGTTAGAAAGTTAGTGTTGTCATATTTGTTATAACCTCTTTTTGATGTATTAGACTATTTATAGGCGACGAAAAAAAGAAACTCTGTTCTACGGGCGGATGGACTTTTCAAGTAGGGTCGGTCGGCCAGGCTTTTTTTTGTTTTTTGGAAATGACCCAAAAAAGCACAAAAATCTGTAAATATTTTGCGATTTGGGAAAATACAAAAAAAATTTTGTTCCTGTAATTTTCTAAATTTGGGTCAGCATTCATTTGTACAGGAAATTTTTTATCCCAATTTGTTCAAAATCTGGGTCGGTCAGGCCCATAGAACAGGGCTTTCTTTTTTCGTGGCCTTATCCGTGAAATTTTTTCTTCTTCTTTGACTTGAACTTGACCCACATATTTGCAATGACAAACTATAAAGATGAATTATCTATTTTTTGTGGATTCCAATACAGGAAATACATTGTATTATCAACCTGTTGTTATCCCCCATTGCTTCAAAAATCCCATGGATTTCCATATGTCGCCACTTAAATCCAACCATTGTGATGGCTTGATTGAAATATGCTGTTTACCAGGTATGGTACATAGTGCAGAAAGAAACAAAGAAATACTCAGTATTAGTAGAGATAGTAACAATTAACCTGACTGAAAAAAACAAAACAACAAAAAAAAACTTGTGTAACCCAGCAAACACAAAACGTTTTCGACATCATTCGCAAAAGGTTATAAAAGGTTGTCAGAAAACGTTTAAATGTCGGGTTATATAAAGGGTACAAAACGTTTTCATAACATAAAAAAAAAATTTTTGATCCAGCAACACAAAATGTTTAACAAAAAACATTTAAACCACAGTGATAAAAACGTTTTAATAACATTCCAAAAACATTTTTGAAAACTTGATATAAAACATTCTAAACAGAATGTTATTTTGAGGTTGAAAAAATATTTTGCGAAAAATGTTTGCCCAAAACATTTCCAATAACGTTTTAAAAACGTTGTCATAACCTTTATAACCCGACATATAAATGTTATTAAAACGTTTTGAAAAAACATTTTAAGAACATTTCTGTGTTTGCTGGGTGCAATTATTTTCACATAATGTTATTTTTAAATAACACTTAAAAGTGTTGACAAAATATTTGGCAAAAAATGTTTGCAAAAATAGTTTGCAATAAAATTTTGAACACATTTTAAAAATATTGTTGTAGTGTGTTTTCATACAAAATGTTTTAAAACGTTTTCATGACCTTTACCCGACATTTTAATATTATTAAAACGTTTTTACCTAAACCAAAAGCCAAAATATAACTTATTTAAAACAATTTTAAAACGTTTTTTTGTGTTTGCTGGGAACAAATACCAATCATTTCAAATTTTTCATATTAATTTGATTACATTTGCTGCAGCACAAAGTGTTTGATGAGAAATTAAGTACTATTAATGAGCAAATTTAATATGTGATTAAATTTAACCACACAATCACATTGGATATAAGTGAGACCCAAACCATTTTAGACTTACAACTTCTGAGCCAGCATCAGGACTAAAACTACACACCATAAAGTACCAGTGACTCCAGGAATTGATACGACCACACCTAAAGCTGTAGGTAGAGCAGTCACACTTTATTTTCAAACTTGGTATGGTAAAAAGTGGTATATGAGGATATTTCTGGAAATTAGGAAATGCTCTGAGCATGTTTTCAATCTATAGATTAATTGAGTAGGGCAAAGTATACTGATCAATATTAGCACTACTTTCGGGCTCTGTTGCTAGTATACTATCCAGAGAGGTTGCGTCAGCAACCGATACGCTCGGTTGAACGCCTCGCACTACGCGCTCGCTAAGGCTGTGAGGGTCACAGACTGCGGCTAATCAATATATGCCTTTGATCATACGGTTTTCATTATACATCAATTTATATTTTCTTTGAATCTTATTGTTTTTATCAATAATCATAGTAGTTAATGAGCTGAAGTGCAGGTATAAGCCAAGTTTGGTTGCAACAGGATTAGAATTGTTCATACGAGACCAAATTTGAATTTAAAAGTTGATGTTTGACCTCAGTTATGTGACCTTGGATCAACACAAGAAGGTACCCATAATGCACCTATTGCAATACGATTTCAACTGTTCATATGAGAACAAATTCTCACAAGTTACAGTATCCGAAGGGACAGAAGCGCAGAGGTACGGAAGCATGGAGGTACGGAATTCGGACATCGCAAAAACAGTATGCCTTGCGGTGGAGGCATAAAAAACACATCTAATGATAATTTAGTCACTTATCCTTGATTTTTTAAATATTTTTTTCTGCTTTGTGTAGATGATCACTGATAGTTCCTTTAATTTATGTAGGCTATATTACACACTTGTAGAAGTACCAAGTCAGGCCTTGCCGTTTGAGACGAGCGATCGCTCTTGCTGGCCACCGCTCGCCCAAACTCTATTTCTAGCGAGCGATTTCATATTCGCCATAGACACTAAATATCGCTCCCTGCGAATCACCATTTTACCCAATTTGCATTCAAGTTTCAGCACTTCAATTTATTCATTCAGTTATTGTAATAAATTGGCCTTAATTCCTGAAAGCGAAAGAACGTTATTCAACACCCCGTAAGTATTTCATATTGGTATGAATGATCTTTCAGACTTAGAGAGTAATTCGACCACTACATACTACTAGAGAGTGATTCAACTACTCGCCTAGCATCATGCTAGCGAGCGATTGACAACCAAGCCTTGAAATAAGTGGGCGCGGCGAGCAAATTTGCTCTCGTAAAGCCATCAATTGCTCCTGGTCCTTGTTAAATTAACATGAACCAGGAGCAATTTTCTGAAAGAAATTGCTCCTGGTTCTAATTTTGCCCTTGATGCAATAGTGCTGTATGCTGTATTGTATATGCAGAAAAGGATTTACTATTTCAAAATTTGCTCCTGTTTCTTTAGAAATTGCTCCTGGTTCTTGTAAAATCCCAGTGAACCAGGAGCTACGTTCAAAAACAAATTGCTCCTGGTTCCAGTTTGCTTATTTCAAGGCTTGTTGACAACTCGCCTTTAAAATCTAGACGGCAAGGCCTGCAAGTTGTCTATTTATAGGCACTGCAGCCAAAAGCAAGTTTCAAATCATCTGCCTTACTGTTTTGCCTCCGCCTCAAATAGATGAATAAATAAATAGACAAACATGTAACTTCAAATACACATGTTTACCCTCACGCAATATCATCAATAAGTTGTACTATTTGGTCTCTAGCCACATCATTGATTTCCATAATATCACACACCCACAAAATTAACTATTTCAATGAGGTCATAGCTGCACTATGGGTAATGAATGTATTAGAGGGCGCACCACCAAATCACTCCTGATTTATGTACCAGTGAAATGTGGTTAAATAGTCCACCGCTTATTTGAGCTTGTTGCGACTTTATTTCCTAAACGCATAGTCAAAATTTGCCTGTTTTAAGCTCATTTGCTTCTGACAAGTGTCTAGATGAAGAAATCTGAGAAAAAGTCCCAATGTTTTATTTCAGAGATGAAGTTTTGGTGCAAATTTGAACAATGTTCGGTTCCGAAAATTTAGTGATTTTTTAGGGTTAAATATGCACAGTGGATGGGGGGCGGGCCGCAGGGTTCGAATTCGGCTGTATCGCATAGCAGTTTGCTCCACATTTTGAAGTAACTGCAGACCCAATTTTGCATTTGTATAGCACTTTTTATAGTGCTTTAATAGAAGTATCCTGATTATGATGAATTAGCCAAAAACTGCTACACAAAATTTTTAAACAAATTCCAACCGGTGGGTGGGTGGGGGGGGGGGGGTGCAACTGGGACTTAGTCTGAGACCTCCTTGAGTCTGGCAACCTTTAGGGTTCTAAAAACCTATATTCAGTCCCAGAACAAGGCCAAATATGGATTAAAAGACCTTTGACCTTGGATGTACAACAGCATGTTATGATCTAATGGGAAACTGTGCACATCAACAAACACCATTTCTATCAAAAAGGCAACGTCTGATATAATTTGAAACCACATAAATTACTAGAGTTGGTTCTTCTCTTGGATTTGGACCAAGCTTTAGAATATCGAATGTTGCGTTTTGAAATAAAACAAACCAGAAATTTATCACCCATTGTAAAAGATATGGCACATGTACCGAATACATGTACATACATTGGCTGACCTTGTGGATTTCCTGGCCCAGCCATGCTAACCACATAAGGAGATTATCCGATTAACCTAGTGCAGCTATTGTCATAGCAGGGTATTATTATGTAATACTCCTGATCCATATTTGGCGTTCTCTTGGACCTATATTTGGAGTTCATGCAGGCCAATTATGGAAATAATGGGTGAGGATTTGTCACAATTGAGTGAAATTTAGGAATCGGACTTGGATATTGACGACTCAGACTTGAGACTCTGGGATTGGCAGGGACTCAGACTCAGTCTTGGACACCAGAGACTCGCATGACTAGACTACAGCACTGTTTTTGGTCTGTTCTGGCAGTGACCTGAGAACAGCTTTTATTCCACGATGAACGATGATGTCCTGTTTTATTCATACCTTATCTTCAGACCGAATAGCAGATAAGATTCAAATCTGGTATAAATTACCTACTTGCTTTTAAAGTTTTTGTTTTTTAAAATCCACTTTTGAGGGCTTAAAAGTTCACTTCTAAAGAAAGCCTGCAGGTAGATGAAGAAAAAAACAAACATTTTGGAAGCTACCTCAGCCCCCCCAAAACCCAAACAATTAACCATTTGATCCTGTAGAGTACACATTATGCAAAACAATGAGTTTTAAGCTGATACACAGCTCTTCGTAGAATAGAAGTACCGAATCTCCCAGCCTTGAAATAAGTGGGCGCGGGGAGCAAATTTGCTCTCGTAAAGCCATCAATTGCTCCTGGTCCTTGTTAAATTAACATGAACCAGGAGCAATTTTCTGAAAGAAATTGCTCCTGGTTCTAATTTTGCCCTTGATGCAATAGTGCTGTATGCTGTATTGTATATGCAGAAAAGGATTTACTATTTCAAAATTTGCTCCTGTTTCTTTAGAAATTGCTCCTGGTTCTTGTAAAATCCCAGTGAACCAGGAGCAACGTTCAAAACAAATTGCTCCTGGTTCCAGTTTGCTTATTTCAAGGCTTGCGAATCTCTCACTTGCAATTAAATAAAAATTTTCGACCAACCGTGAACATTAAAAAGCATCCAACAACATGTATGATAAAAATAAAATATTCTCATTTCAAATCAACATATCCTACATTTGACAAATTTTCCCTGCTCAAAATTTGCCCAGAAAATATGATCTCAAGTTCTGGAATATGAGTTTTGGTCAGTGTTGCAGCCAGGTTTTCGGAAGGGAGGGGGGTGCTCAAACTTGTGAATGTATTGTCGGAAATATCATTAATTAACAAATTGCTGACCCCATTTTTGTTTTTAGCATGGTGCTCAAGAAGTAAAAAGTTGGGAAGGGGGTTGAGACCAATTTTTATTCATTTTTCGTTATTAACTACTTTTTAACAAATTTAATTTCCCTCAAAACGGGCTAAAAAGGAAAACACATTGTAGATTTTTGCCAATGTTCTTTTTTTTAATTCCCTGGTGGTGTACACATTTACCAAAGGACCATTGTGTACCAACCAAAATTCTGTGTCAAGACATAGCGATGGACCTTGACCTTGATGAACGAAAGGGGGCTAAAGCCACATCCCCTGGTGGTATACAGGGCCCAAGGACCATCGTATACCAACCAACATCCAGTGACATAGCAATGGACCCTGATGACCAAAGGGGGCTATACAGCCATATCAGCCCCCTGGCTATGCCACTGGTTTAGTACCAGAATACATGCTTGCTTGTCAAACTTTCTAAACTTGGCAATGTGGTCCTTCGGACCAAAAATGGTTGGCTACGCCTGAAAATTCTAGTGAGTACATGAGTAGTGAACTAGGGACAATAATCTTAAATTTGAAGCAGGCAGATTTTACTCCAGAGTACACTATTATATCTGCTAGAATAGCTATGGAGTGTGTCAACCAGCCACGTGATTCAATAATATCACAATGCACTGCAATTGGGTCTCATGCAGCCACCAAATTATTGCTAAACCAGTTCTTTGACCAGAAGTTGTTTAGCCCCATGTGTTGTGTTGAGGCAGCAGAGAAACTAATGCAAGAAAATTGTATTCATAAATAATTGACTGCTATTAAAGTGTTCTGAGCAAAAGGTTCATGACCATTAGTTCTGTGAACCAAGGCTGTTTTTTTTATGTGTGTATACACGAGAAAAAAAATATGGTAATAATGACTAGTAATAAGGTAAGCAGGAAATCAATTATTTGCATGGAATTTGTAGTATTGGAATGTTGTGAACTGAAAGGGAATTGGGTTGTTCATGTACTTTTTGTGGTAGGTTTTAAAGGGGTGCTGTCAGATCCCGACCTTCCAATGTTATTGGCTTTAACAAAGAATGGTAGGGAAATGGGTCATTGGCACAATAGAAATATGCCACAACAATCAATCCTAAATTATATTGATATATCTGTGTCAATTCATTATTGATAGACTCCCAAATAAAGGGTATATATGTTCAAATTTACTTATCAGCCAACATTATACACCTGTATCAATCCTGAATACAATGTTTTAATTTCCACTAACAATTGATGAACTAGTTGCTTTTCACAATTCATTTTGAAAAATTGCTCTATTCAAATCAATAATGTAGGCCAACATCGTTAATTTAATGCTATTCATTCCTGACAGGCCTGTACTTTGCTTGCTAGTTATATTCAGAATTAGCGCCAAAATTTGATCATGCAGCAAGTCCGGAATAATTAGTACAATTCACAATATCGGTTAATTCCTGTTTAACCTATTTTACGTCACTTCAATGACTGCACGTTCTAAAGATGCCTGTTCGGTGATAAATGGTATAATTGCGGTGCCAAGTTAATCTAGGCCTATTAATAAATGCAAAGAATAATGGTCTCACACCAAGATCCACAAATCAAAAGATGGATATCAAATACTTATACAAATGTCATTTTGATAATGACGCTTTAAGTAGGGTTAAGGACGGCCAAACATACACTTTGAGCAGGGTTAATGTCGGGTATCAAACACCCAACAAATTTCATTTGAATGGGGTTAAAAATAGGTATCGTAGACCCATACATTTCATGAGTATAAGATACACACACATTTCATTGTGAGTGTGAGTTAAGGATGGGTTAAGAGTAGACCAACAAATTTTATTGTGAGTTAAGTGTTAAGGATGGACATCAAAGACCAACAAATTTCATTCCGAGTTAAGGATGGTATCGGATACCAACAAATTTCATTCTGAGTGGAGCTAAAGAGGGGTATCAAAGACCTAGTACTATGTCATTTCAAGTGGGGTTAAGTCCACTAGTACATTCCTACTCATCTCTCCTCCTCCAATCAAAGAAGACTCTTCTACCTTGTAAGTTTAATGTTCCACGAATCACTTCACTTCATGTTTTAAGTTAAGCCTTGCAGCTATTAATAGTATTATGTTCTATAGGACTTCACTTGATGGTCCATTCCCCTGTTTTCCTGTATAACTGAGTGGTCATGACCTAAAGATATCATCGTAATACAGAGTGAATACATATGCCCAGAAGGGGCCAGAATGTTCTGCTCCAGTTTGGACTAACCCCATTTTTTAAAGTACAGAATGATAGAGATGTTAAGCATTCCTGTGGTTTATGCTCTGCTTTTTAAGAATGGGGGCAACCAGAAACTAGCTGGGGGCTTACACATAGTACATGCCATGGGCAAGATCTGACTGCGGTTTTCCTTGTGATTCTAAGAAGTGACAAAATGACCGGTGAATGGGTATATGGGCTGATACTAGGCCATAGCAAAAAAATCAAACTTGTTTCTCATTTATGTTCTTTTTTTTTCAGAACATGGACCTGATTGGGCCATGAAATTATAATAGTCATCAAGTTGCTACTGATCGGAGCAGATTCCTAATAGCGTACAAGCATTATCAATACAGGATTGAGCGCATACCATTCATCCACATCCTGCCTGGAAACTGGGTGTCCCTCAAAAATGTTATGTACCAGGGACTGCCTTTTGAAAATCAGGTTAAGAGCTGTAAAATGCTCTTCTGGTTTCTTCAAGAAGAGCTTTAGAAGAGCTGTTTGCACCTGTGACCATTAAAGCGTTAAGAATTAAATGAGTTATTAAGAGGAGCTATTAATAATTCTGGCAAATGCAACTTAAGAGGAGCTGTAGAAGAGCGATAGCTCTAGCTCCTCTCAAAGGGCAGTCCCTGATGTACTGATGGGAATGCTCACTGGACTGATGCCTAATGTCAGTGCATATCCTATGGAACTCAGAAACCTGGCCACACCACTGCCTACTGTTGATCAGGGAAACACATGAAACAGGGAACCTGTAACAGGTCCATGAAATAGTGTGTTGGGGCCCATAATCAAGCCCACAAAGTTTGATGTTTCAAAATCTACTGAGCTTGAAACTATTTCTAGTCGAATTTGGGCTCATATCTATCAAGGTTTGTTGCAGCATTTTCAAAAAGTCTGTCACTTACATAAGTGGTACGAGATGTCCTGAAAAGAGTCTGAAGCCAGTGTGTTACAAGTAGCTATGTTATGTAAACTAAAATGTTTTCTACTCATTGCATGTCAAGTAAGAACACCTCAAACAACTGACCGAAATAAACATGGCCCAACCAAAACATTGACCTTGACAAACCAGGATGATGGATGAAAAATGATCTAATAATAGCACGTAAGCGGAACTTTCTGGATTGGACTGGTCTAAACACATTTTCATGAGGTTACTGACCAGCACGCAGCATGAATGGCGCGTTTTCAGTTTAAGCTAGGAGAAATACAATGGAAATTTGCAAATTGCAAATTATGAGCTGTATTTACTTTTTAATTTTCTCCCCCCTTCCATCTCCTGTCTCTCTCTTTCTCCCTCTACATCCCCCTCTCTCCCCACTCCCTCTCTGGTCCCTTTCATCCACTATGTGACATAACCAGAGAGAGGGGGAAGGGACTTCTAATTAGGTCCCTAATGCCCCTTTAAGCCCCCAATGAACATACATACATGCAGTTAAAAGTTAACACTAAGTTTATACAATTACTACAATTACAATACAATGCAATGCAATGCAATGCAATGCAATGCAATGCAATGCAATGCATTGCAATGCAATGCAACAGGGCTAGTTCTTTTCTGATTATGTAACTGCATCCATCCCTATCCAAATAAAAATGTCATATTTGCCTCCTTCCTAGTTGAGAGCAATTTCTAGGCTTTCTCTTTTCCTGAGAGGATCTACAACTTACAAGCCCATCAAATTGGGTCTAATGTATGTATGCAGCAGATCTAGATTATGGCATAACAGTAAGCATTTTATTAGATCAATCACCTCCTATGGGATCAAACTTCTATAAATAGGAGCCTGTGAAATAGAACTGGGAATTTAACAGCTTTCCTCTTTTGCCGCCAAATTTCATGTAGGCCTAACATAATTTACATTTGATGTGTTGCTATAGTGCAAGTTTAATGTGTAGGAGTCATGTGATCTAAATTTGAAGAATGAATTTTGAATGTTATCATGACCAGGTGGTGGTCGCCGTGCATTCTCTAAATTCAGTAAATTTTCATCGTCAACCGTGTAATTGAATGGGATTATTTTGAAATTTTAAACCGCTTGAAATATCACAAACAAATAGGCCTATGTTGATAAATAATATAAATACAAGCTAAAACCGTTGGGGTTCGATAATGAACCCCACAAAACTAACCCAGTATATGGAAAATGCCATACGGCCGGGCGGTTTCACAAGTTGCCGGCTCTATCATGCCACTCGCCGCCTGATCATGACAGCTAGTATTTATTGTACATGTACCAATATGCTATGTAAATATTGAATAGAAATGTGTGCAAAAATAGCCCATCTGGGCCAATCAAAATCCCTCAAATCCTTGAGTTTCCAGGAGCACTGCCCATTGGACCTCCACTAAGCACCACCAGGATGGCAAAAATGATATGTTAATGAGACTTTTCAGTCATTTTAGCTCATTACCTTGATTGATTATTGATAAAAACAATAAAATAGAAAGAAAATATAAATTTATATATAAATTTATATATTTTGAAAACCGTATGTCCGATTTGCTTCAAACAAAAGGCATATTGAAAAGTATGCTTTGCTCTACTCAATCTGTTTGAAACATGCAGAGCACTTCCATAATGCCTCAAATACCACCTTAATAACTTAGTTGGCAAAGCCTGGTCTATAGTACAGGCTACACATAATCAAACCTGCCATTACCCCTATCTGACTATATGTATAATACTGGTCAACGGCTCCTACAGAATTACAATACACTATTTTATTTTCACAAATTTTGCATATGGACACCAAAACAAATAATATATTCATATATAAAAATAGAGTTACATTCAACTTAACATAGATTCTGTGAAATAAAAACTTGCAACGTTCCTCAAAGCATCAAAATCACAAAAATAGATATGCACAAAAATACCAGCCTATAATAAACTGTGAAGTCCACATGTTTGGTCAATTCATATCCTAAAAGTTGTCCTTAAAACCAAAGTTCAGGTCACCACTCTTGAAATTGCTGCCACAACAAGGCATTATTTATCACTTCCTCACAGTCACCTGCCCTTCACCCCATTCACCATAACAAAACACTAGCACCATGGGATTTCAACTGGATCCATGTACTATCAGCTTTTATTTTTGCCTACTGTCCTACTCAATGTAATCTCCCAGCCATAACAGTCTCATTCCTAATGACAGGGTTCAACAAGTTACTTTTATCAAGCATAGATTCAAACTTGACCCCAGGTTCTGGAGTATGAGTTTTTGTACCCAATGTAGTCAAAGGTATTTCTATATGTGTATAAGCATATTGAGTGTAAGGAACTTGGTCCTTGGTATTAAATTGAGATATTTGAGAGCAAAGGGACAGGAATAGGTTAGCACTTGTCCACATGAGGTTGGAATAAAATCCCTTGATATTCCAGGAAAATGAATGCTGATGTATCCTCCTACTCCTAGGATGGGAAGATAGACAAATGTATTTTAAATATTTCATGTACACAACTTCCTGAAGTGCTTTTCAGTTTGATTTGGTACAATTTATTGGGGGACCTAAGTTTGGTAGGAGCGTGGCTCTGAGAATTTATAAGTGGACCCATCCATATAGTCTTCATCAAGTCAGTGAAATAAAATAAAATTTTGAGATTTTCTCAAAAATTGTTTTTGCAAGAATCTGTTATGCTTGTTGGATTCCTTTCATCATATCCTTTCTTAAAATGTATATTTTTATATAGGCCATCATTACATTTAGAGATACAATAAAAAAAATCTAGGTATAGGATAGGGCCTACAGACTATACCAAGAAATTTTGACCCATCGCTATGCCAAATTTAATGCCAAATTTAAGTTGTTATAGTTAAGTTTTCAACTTGGGCTATTTTTCTGAAAAAAAAATTTGAATCATTTTGAAACAAATGACCCATCCCATACATATGTGACTGGACGCGGCGAATCAGCCGTAAAGTCGGCCCTGGTCAATTTTGTTTTATTTCGTGTTTAGAAAATATACACCATAAGCTTTAAAATGGTATATAATTTGACTTCAAACGATATCCAAAAGCGGGGTTATGATTTGTTGAACTCTGTCCCTTCGACAAAATTTAATTTTTTAACGGTTCTACATGTGTCTCTTTTTCTACATTTCTGGTAATAAATATCCAACAGTCATAATTGGCGGTCATTTCAAATAATACCCAAGTCAACGAGGTTCAGAAATATCCTCTCATTGTTCATTGTTGATTATACATACCTAGATAAAATACAATGCTTTGTTATCTACCACTTGAACAGGATTTAGCCAAAGCAAACAAAGACAAGAACTATTCTATAGAAATAGGTAGAAGCTTATTATCCTCTTCAGCAGTAGTATTATTGATTGATTTAAACAGCGTTTGATAAGATACTTGTCGCAACTAATTGATACACCTATGAAAACGACCTTCACATACATTTGACACTTTAACTCAAAATACAATTTGCCGAGTTTACGGCTGATTCGCCGCGTCCACTCACATATGTCAAATTAGCCTAGAAAAAAGGGTTGATGATATGGTCATTTCTACTGAGTACCCCCCTAGGAATGTGTACTCAAAAAAAAAGGACAAAACCATTTTCTGCATAAATATAAATCACTTGATTTTATTCAGGTTAATATACATTAGTGACATATAATGTGGCATGGGATAATGTGGCCTGATATAAATGTGGTGTGATACAATGAGGTGGTGTATCTAGATGGGGTTGAATACCAACAGAGTGCAACAAGCCAAACCATACTGATACACTAGAGGGTTTATGACATTGATTATAGGTGTCAATCTTGTGGGGGGGCATGGGGATGTGTCCCCCTACTTTTTGGCAAACTGACCCATTTTTGTGTTCTTGGCCAAAGATGGATTGATGCAAGGATGTTGATTACAATTACACTATTAGCATTATTTGCAAAACAATTTCATCTTTTTGCCTATCATTATCAAAATAGAGCAGGTAAGCAAGCCTCATTATGTTACATACAATTCACCTTTTCAGTAATCCCATAAGCCTTTTTGCGGGCAGGCCTGAAATGTCGTCAGTTGACGTCACACCAATGTACACATTGCTAGCGAACATTATTACTGTGCATTTGAAAAACCATGAAGTGTGCAGTAACAATATTGTGACCAAAACCCGAATTGGAGATCACAATGACCGGATTACTGAAACAAAAGCAAGTTATTGGGATGCGGTAGACACTAGATCTATACAATGAGTACTCCAGACAAAGTATATCGTAATCTATCATAAATAAATGTATCAGATTTATTTTATTTTTTCAACCTGATTCCAACTCCAATACAAATAATTCGAATTCGAGTACAAAAATATTATAATCTATTTCTATAACACCAGTGGTTATATTAAGTATATGACACAATAGTATTCTATTTGGATTTGAATTTGAAAATCATCCACTCAGATTTGAATTTAATAATAATAATAATGATCAACAATAAATGTCAATAAAGTCCAAGTGTATGAAAAAACAAAAAGTGGTTTCCAAAACGTAACGGTCAATCTATGCTCGCTTCAACCAAGCGCCATGTTGAAAGTGAAATCCAAAATTTAATATAAAGTGATTTGACCGATTTATAATCCAAGTTTCTTGCAATTTAGATGTGTTTTGAAATACCAAAATTAATATGTATAAACCTGTTTAATAATACACAACCTCACAAAAGTATACACAAACCCACGGCCGTTCAATTGAAGCTGATCCGAAGAATTGGTACCGATAAGGTATTCGCGATAAGTTCATGCGTAAATGACGATGTAAAAATGCCAAACGCTGATCGCGAAAGTTCATAAACCGGTAGAAAATGATGTTCTATATCCAATTGAAGATCGGGTCGTTGTTGTTGACGAAGTTGTGTGCGAGGTGAAGTTCAAGTGGTGAAAGTGATTCCAGTCGTTGGTAACCCGTAGCAAACGAAAATATGGTGAAAACCCCTTAACCCATCCAGTTCCTCAAATGAAAATATGGACTGGAATATAAACAAACAAACAACCCAAAATTTGAAAATACGTGCGCATTTTGAATAAATTTTAATACAAAATACCAAAACAATAAATACGCACTTTCATTTTAAAATTGATACACACAACCACTTTTAAACCCCATTTAATTAACAAGGGCGTGGCACTGACGTCATCTAATTTGCATACAGGTGCATCTCTTTTGTTTCCTTACTTGCACAACAGTACATTTTCTTTCCAAAACAGTTGCTTTCGCAATCCACGAAATTAAATATTTCTCAACGTCAGTAAATTCTCATTTCACGATTGTAAATTAGGGCCTACATATATACAAATAATACAAACAATAATATAAACACAGCAACGATATTATAGACTCCCAACATTTTACGGGAAGAACTATTCTCAAAACCGTTTTTTCTAATTCATTCAATTACAATTTCTTTAGCTGAATTTTTCTTCCAACCCACATTTTGGACATTCCCAGCCATTCATTTCTTTGAACGTGGGAAATTCTTTCAAGTTCAAGAATTGGTAAATTGATGAATCAAATAATTACCTTTCCAAAAATTGGTTAAAATTTTCCAACACAAACGTTTGAGATCAAACATGCTAAAAGAAACTTTCCAAATTTCCAAATTAAATATTTTGTCATAATTAGGCCCAAATTAATTACATATACAAAACAATATATTTTACTTACGTTGACTTCAGATATAGTTTATGCGGCGTTACATGCATCGCTCTGGTAGTCTCTTGAGAACACCACGTCCAGGACTGCCATCACAGTCTCAAGTGTCTCTAAATACCGCTACCGGTCTAACCTCAAAACCAGGAAATCTTACTCATCGTCAAATACATAATTGACCTCAATTGCCCATACTACGCATGCAATTGCCAAACTGAGTAATTACTTTCACAGAGGTACTGTGACCGCGCCCATTAATAAAGGTGAACCACCAAGGCGGTGGCGATGAACCCACGACTTTACACCGCAGAAATTATATCGAAAGTAAATGAAAACGCTCTTCCAATGCGCACATTAAAATCGGGTCACAATACTTCCATTGTGATTTAAAAATCCCGGTATAAATCCAGGTGGTCCGATTAACTTACAAAGGAAATACGAAAATATTGGCGGTGTGGCGCTATGCCTGAAAACTTAATGATCAAGTGAATCAGAGGCGCTGGACATTTACAGAAATAATATTTTTAAAAATGCGAGTTCTGACGTGACAATTCACTCCCTCCTTTCGAAGGAAATGTATGCAATACATTTACTAACAAGCACTTAATACATTTGTTAATAAGTACTTGATGCAACTTAATCTACAATATCTTAAAATCTACACATTTTCATCTAGGCCTTTTCAGTTTAGGCCTACAGTAATACATATTATTTCCACATACATTTTAAGGCTACACGTCAGCCTTATCTCACTTTATCTTGCTCTCGATATGACTCTACTCGTGGTACTACTCGTACTCCAAGATGGTACCAAACTGGCTTTGGAGTCGAAGCTGGGCGTATGATTCTGCCTGGAGTGATTTCCGACCAATTGATGCACGGTAGTGGCTGATGATCGGTTTGCATGGTAGATTCTCTGCTGTAAGTAAGTACCAACTTTACGCAAAACCCACACGATCACCAGGCATCCATCTTCGTTAGGGCGAGTATATTCAACTTCTGATTTCTTGGTGGTGTAGATATAAGAAAACAATATACCCATGATTTCTTGCATCAAAACCAGGAAGATTACGCTGATCCGCCTTTTGTCCTTTTGTTCCGATAATGGAGAGCCGACTTTCCTTGTCCTTGTTCTTCGGATTCTTCAACCTCCTCAATATGACGAAGTGGAGAATCATTCTGGTTCTGTGGCGATATATCTAGCTTAACGACCTCGCCATCTGTTGAATTTACCGTTGGCAGTTGGAGTGGTTCGGCTTTGGTCGTCAATTGCACACTTGCTTCTGCTACCATCCCGATCTTGACTTCCGACTGCGGAACTACGCCTGACTGCTGAATAACGCCTGAAGTAACTTGACTAGATGTAAGAACTGGATTGGTGTCCATTTCCTGATCAATCTCAGCTTTCTCTCGCTCGTCTGGTGGATTTGGAAGTTCCTCCGGATCATTAACACCAGGAATATTACCTACGACGAGATCACGGATAGGATTCTTCATAACGGACGCTAATACTTTGCCGACGAAGAATGGGGTATCTATGTATACCTCTGCGACTGGATATATTCGAATGGTCCTATCGATGAGGATACACCCTCTGTATCTACCGGTATACTGTTCTGGTTGCACATAGTCTGCTTTCACGACAACTCCATCACATCCACTGTCACGCATAGCTAACACTCGCTGATCACCAATCATTCCCATACGCAAGTATCTCTTACGACCTTCATTATGCTGACACGCTGCTGTTAATTCTAGATGATGTCCACAGTCCAGAGTTAAGTAACCATTCTGACATGCAGAGACTACGTGAGGGTCAACCTCTGAGAAGTAACCCATCACGTGAGATGAGTCAAAATTTTGATCCCCGATGTGACCGCTGTTCACTGCATTAGGCATACTTGTAGGCCGTCTCTGGTTGCCTGCATTACACTGGTTGCCAAAAGTCACTGCACCTACGTTGGACGGAGTGAAATTAGACATCAACCCACACTGGTTGTTGCAGCTGGCTACCTCACCTTCTCGACTACTAAGACTACGGGGCCTATCCGAATTAAACATAGACCTTCTGTCGGTGTTTGGTTGAGATGTCTGTCTAGAAGTTGCATTAGACATGTTAGCATTGTCGACTAATGCTGCTAAAGTACTCTTGCTGGTACAGCTGCGTGCACGATGTCCTTGCTTACCACATACGTAACATGTTATACTAGACCTAAATGGGGGACTTGATGTAGGCCTATTAAAGTAACGATTACCTTGACCTTGGTACCTTGTATTCTTCTGCTGCTCTTGATGATGAGTCTTACCTTGGTTACCATACTGCGCATTATTCTTAGGCCTATTTTCGTCTTGACTCTTCTTCTTGGGAAAGGCCCACCAACCATGGTGTGCTTCAATATACCTATCGGCAATTTTAGCCAACTCCTTACTACTCTTTGGATCATGCTCCTTGACATATAGGCCTAACTCCTTAGGGCAGCTATGAACAAATTGGTCCTGCACTAATAAATAAATTAGGCCGTCAAGTGTCTGTTCAATCTCAGAGAGATCAAACCACCTTTGTAAGTACTTTGATACTCTAGTGATATATTGAGTGGCAGTCTCACTGGGTTCAGGCTTTGAGTCCTTGAACTTGTTTAAAGCCTTCCTCTGTGAGGTCATAACGCTTCAACAATGTCTTTTTCAGTGACTTGTAGTCATTAACCTCCTCCACATTTAGATTATAGTACGCCTCAAGACCTTTGCCTGTTAACAAAGTCCCTAAATTAAGGGCCCAAAATTGTGGGTCCCAACCTTGTGAAGTTGCATGCCTTTCAAATCTTACTATAAACGCGTCCATGTTGTCTTTAGTCTCATCAAACTTTTGCAATTTTGGCGCTTTATAATTTCCAAATTTGCCGCTACCTTTACTTTGCGCACCATTAGGATTAGCCGTTTGCAATTCTAAACGCTTGAGTTTGGTATTTTCCAAATGAATTTCCATAGTAACTCTGCGTTCTTCGCGCTGCACAGCCTTTTCGCCAACATCTCCCATCGCTTCCGCTTTCCTCCTTTTTGCATTGTAATTCAAATTGCATGCGCTTTTCTTCAATTGACGCTTCCTGCTCTTTTGCGTTGACGCTCAATTTCTGCCATTTCGTGTTCCTTCTTACGCCCATTTCTGCCGCCTCTCGTTTCGCTGGCGCTCAATTTCTGCCGCTTTCGCTCGCGTTGACGCTCAATATCTGCTGTTTCTCGTTCGCGTTGACGCTCAATATCTGCCCTTTGTTGGTCATGATCTATACGCTGCTGCTCTTGTTCCATGCGCTGCTTTTGCTGCACTAAAAGTAGCTCTTGCTGCTGTTTTTCAAAAGCGCGCTCTTCAGCTCTAACTTGTCGCTCCCGATCATGCTGCTCCTTTAAATTAACCCTTTCACTTTTGACCCATTCTCTTAACTCAGCGCCTTCAAACCCCAATTCTTTTCCCAATTCTACAAGCTTCTCGATTTCCATTTCTACTGTCATGCACTTGGCCATGAATAAACATACAATATATACAAAATAAGGCCTATCTAAAATTAGGCCTGTGACTTACACTACAACAATATCATAATACAATCATAACATCAATATAATAAGCATGAACACTAAATAAACAAATACTATATTGTCACGAGAGAACTCCTACGATTTAATTGAACTTGAATACGCTAGCCGCCATCATATATCCCAAAAGAATAATTTTCATACGCGGTCTTAACGCTGCTGATAACCTCTGCCAATGAAAACACATAAAAGCAAACAGATTAGGCTAACATGCGCTGATAAAGAGGCAATTGTATTTGACGGTGAAGTAAAATGACAATGAGGCATTTAAAATCGAATTACTACCGCTTGTAGCAATTCGGACTCACCAGACCGTGGCGAAACACCGCAAAGACAAGCCTTGAAATCTGTATTGGCAGAACGGGATACTGGATGGTGTCAAGAGGCTACCTAGAGAGAAAATGTAATAAATAAATTATGAGTACAATTATTTTTCACCCAATATAACAATGTCTGAACCAACCCATCGTACGGATCACTCGTGTCTACAAACCTAGAATAACCTTGCACCCCTGCTTTTGTAAATTCCCTGAAGAGCCCCCACAAATTGTGACCAAAACCCGAATTGGAGATCACAATGACCGGATTACTGAAACAAAAGCAAGTTATTGGGATGCGGTAGACACTAGATCTATACAATGAGTACTCCAGACAAAGTATATACGTAATCTATCATAAATAAATGTATCAGATTTATTTTATTTTTTCAACCTGATTCCAACTCCAATACAAATAATTCAATTCGAAAGTACAAAAATATTATAATCTATTTCTATAACACCAGTGGTTATATTAAGTATATGACACAATAGTATTCTATTTGGATTTGAATTTGAAAATCATCCACTCAGATTTGAATTTAATAATAATAATAATGATCAACAATAAATGTCAATAAAGTCCAAGTGTATGATTAATCAAAAGTGGTTTCCAAAACGTAACGGTCAATCTATGCTCGCTTCAACCAAGCGCCATGTTGAAAGTGAAATCCAAAATTTAATATAAAGTGATTTGACCGATTTATAATCCAAGTTTCTTGCAATTTAGATGTGTTTTGAAATACCAAAATTAATATGTATAAACCTGTTTAATAATACACAACCTCACAAAAGTATACACAAACCCACGGCCGCTCAATTGAAGCTGATCCAAGAATTGGTACCGATAAGGTATTCGCGATAAGTTCATGCGTAAATGACGATGTAAAATGCCAAACGCTGATCGCGAAAGTTCATAAACCGGTAGAAAATGATGTTCTATATCCAATTGAAGATCGGGTCGTTGTTGTTGACGAAGTTGTGTGCGAGGTGAAGTTCAAGTGGTGAAAGTGATTCCAGTCGTTGGTAACCCGTAGCAAACGAAAATATGGTGAAAACCCCTTAACCCATCCAGTTCCTCAAATGAAAATATGGACTGGAATATAAACAAACAAACAACCCAAAATTTGAAAATACGTGCGCATTTTGAATAAATTTTAATACAAAATACCAAAACAATAAATACGCACTTTCATTTTAAAATTGATACACACAACCACTTTTAAACCCCATTTAATTAACAAGGACGTGGCACTGACGTCATCTAATTTGCATACAGGTGCATCTCTTTTGTTTCCTTACTTGCACAACAGTACATTTTCTTTCCAAAACAGTTGCTTTCGCAAGCCACCGAAATTAAATATTTCTCAACGTCCTAAATTCTCATTTCACGATTGTAAATTAGGGCCTACATATATACAAATAATACAACAATAATATAAACACAGCAACGATATTATAGACTCCCAACATTTTACGGAAGAACTATTCTCAAAACCTTTTTTCTAATTCATTCAATTACAATTTCTTTAGCTGAATTTTTCTTCCAACCCACATTTTGGACATTCCCAGCCATTCATTTCTTTGAACGTGGGAAATTCTTTCAAGTTCAAGAATTGGTAAATTGATGAATCAAATAATTACCTTTCCAAACATTGGTTAAAATTTTCAAACACAAACGTTTGAGATCAAACATGCTAAAAGAAACTTTCCAAATTTCCAAATTAAATATTTTGTCATAATTAGGCCCAAATTAATTACAT
The DNA here is from genome assembly GCF_039555335.1 of Amphiura filiformis. Lineage (NCBI taxonomy): Eukaryota > Metazoa > Echinodermata > Ophiuroidea > Amphilepidida > Amphiuridae > Amphiura > Amphiura filiformis. Next base: position 5,569,041 of record NC_092631.1, read on the forward strand.
ATACAAAACAATATATTTTACTTACGTTGACTTCAGATATAGTTTATGCGGCGTTACATGCATCGCTCTGGTAGTCTCTTGAGAACACCCACGTCCAGGACTGCCATCACAGTCTCAAGTGTCTCTAAATACCCGCGCCGGTCTAACCTCAAAACCAGGAAATCTTACTCATCGTCAAATACATAATTGACCTCAATTGCCCATACTACGCATGCAATTGCCAAACTGAGTAATTACTTTCACAGAGGTACTGTGACCGCGCCCATTAATAAAGGTGAACCACCAAGGCGGTGGCGATGAACCCACGACTTTACACCGCAGAAATTATATCGAAAGTAAATGAAAACGCTCTTCCAATGCGCACGTTAAAATCGGGTCACAATACTTCCATTGTGATTTAAAAATCCCGGTATAAATCCAGGTGGTCCGATTAACTTACAAAGGAAATACTGAAAATATTGGTCGTGTGGCGCTATGCCTGAAAACTTAATGATCAAGTGAATCAGACGGCGCTGGACATTTACAGAAATAATATTTTTTTAAAAATGCGAGTTCTGACGTGACAAATATTCACATCGGCATGGTGACATCCGAGGTGAGACTGACCTGCAAAGGTAGGAAAAGGTTCCAAAATGCCAATTTTGTTCTTTTAGAATCTAGAATAACACAATATTGAAAAATATTTATATTCAAGATCATGTTAAAATAAACGATTTTTTTTATTTTAGAGAGAAAACCATCATAATCGGAAATCGGTTATAGAGGAAAAACATGATTTCAATTTAAGAAAGTAGATTATCAAAGTCCGTAACCAATTGCAAATTGTGAACTTGATTCACCTGTTTCGGCCTAGAATGCACGCTATGTAGTCACTCCCAAGGGCAAAACCTGGGGACCTGTTTTTTATGTTGTTCATGCGCAAGACGCTGCCGCATAAATGTACTTAAAGTTCATCCTGCAGTCACCTACGGAACTAGATCTTTACTCAAGAATTTGGACTTGTGGAACATTAGACCTTTATATTTTATACATGTGTACTACATTAATGTGTAAACTTTTAAGACTTCATCAAACGCTACTGTTGGCTAACCTAACTTAAATGCTGTATCTAGAACAGAATCATATACTAGTACAAGTAGGTTTAAGATTGATGATAATAATTAAAGTCCTTTGCTACCTTTGAGAAATCTCTCTTGAAGAGCAAAATTTCAAACTTCATCACATTATAATTACCATTTTTTTAATAATTACCACCCAGAAAACTTTCATACATTGTACCTATGTGACTTTGTGTATTTGTATACAGTCCTGATGCCTTCCCCTAGGAATGCGATGAACATCATTCGAACCTAATACCTATAGATTATCTCTACCACTCTTCTCCAGCCTGCCTCTGTTGCTCAGTTGGCTAGAGTATTACGAAGGTCGCCGGTCCAAATCTGGCCATCTGCAATGTCTTTTTTTTTTTTTTAATGTTTATGTGCACTGGCTGCTCTAGCGAAAGATTAAAATTTGTTCAAAAAACTCATACTTAGCAACTTGGGGGTCAATTTGTGAGCTCTAAGGTTGTTCAATGTAGGTTATTGAACTCTGCCACTGGAGATGAAATTATTTGGGCTCATAGCCCTCATTAGCAGGGTATGGTCTCACACACACTGCAGTGTAAATGGTAAAAAATGCAGTACAAATTTATATATTTCAATTCACCGCCAAGAATATCAATGCTATGCAGATAATGCTATGTAATCCATTTTCGCTGTCACACGTGTACAACGAGGGTTAACGAGAACAAATGAAGTTTTCAGGTCAATAATTAAGTGAGCCACAACAACGTAATATACAGGTATTGCGTAGGTCGGCATGATATTTCACTACCCTACTGACCTGGATAATTCTTACGCTCTAATAAACAGAGGTAAAAGAACCACAGTCAGATTATGTGTTCCTTTTCCCCCTCAATTAGTATATTTATTTGGGTTATTCTGTTTTATCATCAACAACCCATCTACAAATTAGATCAGAAGAATAAAGCATATTTGATTTGCACACCGCATGAGTAGATTTGGGCTCATGTCCTTTTTCTCAATTCAAGCGTTCATTTGGGTTAATCTTTTGGCTAGATGGCAACCTGTCATAAATAAGATCCATAGAAATTTGACAGATACCTGTTCTTCTCAAGTATATTTGGGTTAATCTTTTGATCCACTGTCCAGCCATAGACCTATGGTCCAGCACACAAATAGGCCAATATGAGAAATTATGAATTACCAAAAACCGCTGGTATTATACTAGTAGTCTATAGCAGTGTTCAGACCACGGTACAGCATTTGGACCTGGCGGCATTGCTCATCTGAGCGAAAACGGATCGCTCAACTTGTCAGCGCAAACTTCCTTTTGGTATGCCCGTCTTATTTGCACTATTTTTGAGTTTGCCAATGCACCCCGCATTTATCATTGGCCTCCATAGGCAACGTGCCTACCTTCCACGGTATGGTTCAGAGTTCACACCCAGTGTTTTACACCTGGGGCACGGTTGGAGCAGGGTTGGAGGAAGCATGGGTTGGCGGAAGGTTGTGTGAAATGTTCGATTAGTGTCAATGTGAATGCTAGTCGTTAAGCTAGTCCACGGACCTACCTACTACCTACATACTGATCTCCAGATAATCTATGGACAAGGTTTTTTTGCTTGATATGCAAAAATTAAGCAAATTAGGTACTTAATTTCCATATTTTGTAACAAAAACCTACTGGAATTTGGACACCGCCAATTACCACCCCTCCACTGAATTGCATCACTATACGCCTTAGTACCACCTTACCAGTTCCAAGAAATTGAACTTGCAACCTAGGACGGACGGACAGACAGACGGAATGACAGACGGACAGAATGACAGACGGACAACCTGGAAACAAAATACCTCCAGTGGAGGCATAAAAACAACTAAGAAGTGGTTTGACAATAAAAGATCTATGGTACATCCCTTTAACTGCACACAAAGAATTTGTTATACCAGTGTATTGCAATCCATTTGATGGGGCTAGATTCTGGAGCCATTAGTACCAATGCTGTGTTCAGAACAGGCCTAGCTACTAATTGCCCTTTGAATAGCTTAGATCTGATTGAGACATTTCCCTAGACATCAGATGACAAAGTGACCCACTTTAGTTATCAAGAAAGTTTCACCTTCCAATCCGGGTTAACAGATAACCCAAATGGAGGTGGGAAAATGACACCCTAGTATTATAAACCTGTGTTTATTACCATACACTTTTTTTCCTGGACCTATTCTGTGTGTTTACCAGGGTTCGGGAACCAACCTCAAGTCCAAATTCCAAAAGCAAAGGACTAAGTAAAGGAAGCACACATGTGATCATATTGGCCTGCAGGCCTATATTTGGTATATAGCTCCCGTTTGTAACATTTCAATCTGAATTAGACAACCAAAATTCAAACTTTTTAACCTTCTGATTAAAATGACAAGACAATTCAGTTTCCCTGAGGAATCATCTCTAAAACGATTATAGTTGATTAAATTAATTAAACGGATTCTTTGTTATACGATTCAGCCATATGGCAGCCACTGAAAATATAACTTTCCCTGCACTCCCAGCTGGGGGGAGGGGGGGGGGGCTGATGAAGAGGAGACTTGAGGAAAACCGGGTGATATTGAGACGGCACTTTAAAGGTTAAATATAGAGGATTGGCATCTTACATCACAAGAAGTTCTTTTCAACAGAAACCAGCTATACAGATTGGCATGTATCTTGTATGTAAGACATTTGGCTTACTTTTCAGATGACATCCAGAGATGATGTAATGGACATGTCCATTTCTTGTTTTTTCAGCTGGTCCATAATTCAATGACATATCATCATATAATAATTTAATGATAGTAATTCAGCTCATTTCTTGGTTGAACACTCTTCAATGGTTTTTCTCTCCAGTTCTGTTCCATGTCATTCATTTTCAGGACATAATTGATTAAACCTCCCTTGGATGATAGTGTATATGGATGATGACTTGATGAGCATGATTTCCTAATTTGACTACCTCACTGGTACAAAGTTTCTTGTCCCTGGCCCAGGAGAATAATTGAACTACCAACCGCTTTGTCCTCTGGTTGTGTCACCAGAGGTCCCACTCCCCACTTCCTATAGCCTATACTCTGATCATGTGTCAGGTCTTCCCTACTTCTCCCTCTACTCTTAGACCTGCTTGATCTTTCTATGTGTCCTACATGTATGACCTGCCCCACGTGTCCGGTTGTGTCACCAGTAGTCCTACTACTTTGATCATTTAGACCTGTTTGATCTTCCTATTTCAGCCATTTGTCCTACATATGACCTGCCCATGTGTCACGGTTGTGTCACCAGTGGTTGTACTTCTTACTCTCTCTATTAGACCTGCTTGATCTTTTTACGTGTCCTATGACCTGTCCTATGTGTCCAGTTGTGTCACCAGTGGTCCTACTATTTCTCTCATTTAGACCTGCTTGATCTTCCTATTATGTAACCTGCCCATGTGTCACAGTTGTGTCACCAGTGGTCCTACTTCTTCTCTATCTTACTTTATCTTCCCATGTGTCCTATGACCTGTCCCAAGTCAGATTGTCTGCAATGGTCTTGGATTTCTTCCCCGTCTTTAATACTACTTGATTGATCATTTCATTTAAATTAGTCATGAGTATCTTTACCCTTTGCCCATATATCCCCAATGCTGGTGTGGTTATTCACACCCTTTTGTTTGCTTGCTCCAGTTTCCTCTGTTATTTCAATTTGTTTTATATTCCATGCTGTCTAGCACTAGCTGTTCATCTTTTAATTTAAATTTTTGAGTTGGCGGTCCGTACAGTGTTACACATTATTCCATTATTTTATACCAAAATAAAGATTCCCCCTTGATAAAGAAAATGAAAATGGCTATAACACCTAAATAAGAAGCAACATCGTCAAAAGAATTTGATAAATACAACATACAATATCATAATGTAATATATCGCAGTGATCCCAATCCAATGTAATTCAATCAATGTCAACGATCACATTAGAAGTAAAGTCAAAAGATCCGTATCCCCTAATCATTCAAACTATTGACACAAAAATAGCTTTTCACCAATATTATATAGATCATTGACCACCACTAGTTCAATTGCACACACAGCAAAAAAGAACAGTCATTCCGAAAAGAGATAGTTAGGACAATTAAAGCCTGACATGGGCAACACTCCTGCCAACCTATTTTTCCAATACTATTATTATGTGTCTCTACTCTAATCCTTTGTGTACAAACCATGTGTAAGTGACTGTGTTGAGGCGGCACGCTAGCATTGACCCACTTAATAACATGACTATAGTAAAAGTCACTGATTATGTACAGTGCAATACTACACACATGTAGGCAGTCAGCTTAGCTAGCAGCGCAAGCAAGCAAGCCACGCACACGTTGTGTATTGACCTAATTTCACCAAGGTTGCTATTCATTGAGTGAGTAGAGGCCTGTGTCAAACCGCTATAGCCAGTGACTGACTTGCTAATCATCCACTCACCATGCTTACTGCGCTAAATCACTCTACTATTCAACAGCTCATTTGCATAGTACAGGACTTGGGACCATCCATACGCAGTGCTAGCTTTCTAATGGGGGTGTATCCATACCTAAACTATAAAAGACCAAGGCGGCGCTTGGCACAACTCATTACTCAATGGACTCACAGACTGACCACAGCAACCTTAGCTGGACTATTACAATTTACCTACACACATGCTAGTTGAACTTGGTCTTTCAGACCACTTGCCTATTTGGGACATCACATTTCCTTTCTGTGGACTCATGAGGACTGGTTGTTCTGTTTCCCAACTCCAAAGTTGAAGAACACCTCCAAAGAGCTTTTGTAAGTCACCACTTATACTTTTGAACTTACTCTTATTTATCGTTCAGTACGTAATTATCTCAAACATTTGAAAAAAGTTAATGAATCTATCATTTTTATAATTATCAATTAATACTATTATTATTATTGTTATTATTATTGTTATTATTAATATTATTATTATTATTATTATTATTATTATTATTATTATTATTATTATTATTATTATTATTATTATTATTATTTCAACATAATTGAAAATGTAGATGTTACTGAACATCAACAGAATTTAAGTCATCACATTTTGTAGCAAGTTATTTGAAAATCGTTAATGTTTCAACCATGCTAAAAGTTATAAGTGCTTCAAATTAATGTGCACAGTTATACAGCGATTACAGTTTTTCAGCGATTACCGAGGTAGATTTAATTAATACGTCAAAAATGTGAAATATGGAACTTTTCGCTACACTTTTGACCCTTCCTGGGTAACCAACCACAAGACCAACTGAAATGTAAACAGTATGATCTCTATCACACCAATTACAGGAAAGACTGCATTCACTTCAGCAACTTAAAAAAAACAGCAAAACATAGCTTGTACAGTTCGTAAACATGACCTGCCTAATGTTGTCGCTGCGCATAATTTACGCATTGTTTTGGTTACGAACAATTTATAGTGACAGTCGGGTAAAGTGTGTCACAAATTCACCGCGTGCCTAAAATTGCTTACCAAGATGCAATTTACGATTAACTTTTTCAATATGTAATAGAAAAACCACTTATTTGTCAGTGGTTAAAACATGGAATAATGTTCGACCAGACTTGCTTTGTTAGCGATACATACCATTATGTTCAAATTGCGACTGAGAGAGAAGTTACTTTTGCAAAAAGATGCAAATTGTTACTTTTTTAACCATAGTATTGTTTAACTGCAACATTAAAAGTGTGCAATCATGTGATTGCACACTTTGTCTTGGGATTTTATTTAATGAGTTGTACATGTAATAACTTGCGGCTGTTGAAAAAGGTCTAACTTGCGGCTGTTGAAAAAGGTCTCGCATGAAGGCAAGGTGGCGCTGTCCAGGACCACAAAATTAGTCTAGCTATTTGTGCACGCGGTGGCGCTATCCTGGATTATCTAATACATTAGTTCTTCATACAAATAAAATAAATTTTGGCCAAAATCAACCAAACAAACAAAAGTCAAGTACATTTTTACACTGGGATGCTATTAACACATGCATGTATCCATACTGTACCTCCTCTCTGTACATTAAATTTTTACTGTAAACCAGCCATAATGTCAAGTCAAAATAATTCCCCCCATCACTTTCCCTCCACAATCATGGCTTGCTCGCATCATTTAAATATGGGACATCATACTACTACTAGTAGTTGGAGTCATTGGGCCAGCATAAACACTGTGAACTAAAAACTTCCTATTGTTGTTGACGTACCCAAATAAATGAGCGAGGTGGATCTCTCTGGATGTTAAGAGACGGTGCAGTTTGGTTATCACGTGGAACCCAGTAGATGGTCCTGTGATTTTTACTATAGTTTGACAAGTGGACATTTTTGCAAGATTAAATTTTCACGGTTTCCCGATTTTTGAGCTGTTTCACATGCTTATAATTTGTGATTCTTAAGTATCCTTACATTAACCAATACATTGAAAGAATATATTTGCATGCTGTTATTTATGTGATAGCTTGGTAGGTTATCATTAGGGTTAGTGTTGGGGATATATGGTTACGCTACAGTTAGGGTCAGTGCTATGATTAGAATAAGGGCCAAGTTTAGGGTTAGCATCCATGTTAGCTTTAGGATTAGGGCTTCAGTTAGGGTTAGGGTGAAGTTTAGGATTTGGATTAGGGTAAAGATTAAGCTTTTTTCCAAGTTAGTGAGTTTTCAGACTAATGACAAAATTTGGACTATCACTGTTTAGGATTAGGGCTTCAGTTATAAGATAGGGTTAGGGTTAAGTTTAGGATTAGGATTAGGGTAAAGATTAAGCTTTTTTCCAAGTTAGTGAGTTTTCAGACTAATGACAAAATTTGGACTATCACTGTTTAGGATTAGGGCTTCAGTTATAAGATAGGGTTAGGGTTAAGTTTAGGATTAGGATTAGGGTAAAGATTAAGCTTTTTTCCAAGTTAGTGAGTTTTCAGACCAATGACAAAATTTGGACTATCAATGTAACTGATATACACTATGAACCACAATGGCCTCATCCCAATTGCATAGTTCAATAACCTCAATTAAACAATCATAGTGCAAAATTTGACCTCAGGTTGCAGAGTATGAGTTTTGGTACCCACATTTTCAAAGTTCATTCAATGAATGTACAAATGTATTGGGGTTAAAGAACTGTGCCCCTGATAGATGAGCATGTTGTGGATCCTAGTGATAGTCGCATCCCTTAGAAAAGCCAGTCACTGTGCTCTATTATTTTGAAACAATTTTATATAAACGCTGTTTCAAAACATCCAAAGTTGTGAATACAAGCTCATTCAATTCCCTCTATTTGGCAAACCAAACAATTTGTTTATGCATCTATACAAAATGATTTCATAATACTTCAACTTGACCTGTAACTAACGTGGCATTTCACATTTCTAAGAATGAATAAATATTATGAATGCTGCACTATGAAATAAACATTGATCATTCCCATAAAAACACCCATTCACAAACAAATCTTGGTTCACTATGCAGCAGCAGAGGGCAAACAAGTTCAGAATCAACTGAACTTGAAATAAGTGACAAACAATCACAACACTATGTTTTCAGCACAATAGTGTTCCAAATAATTAGTTCTGTCTATTGTGTAAGGACAATAGACGTCATCCTCACAATAGAGGCATGGATGCTTTACAAATTGAAAAGCACACATGTTTGTGTTTCTTCACTTGGTTGGGATTGTGTAAACCAATATCTCTTTTGTTCTCAGGTTTTTAACAACAAATGTCCTGACAAAAGTGTACATATTATGTAAAGGGCCAAGGGCACATATATAACATTATTTTTCCATTTAAGTATGTGAAATAAAGTTAATATTGTTAAAAAGCGCAGTGATTAAAAAAGCGCAGTGATTTATAGTGCGCTACGCACAGGCACAACGCCTAGACGTTGATCCACAAGCCTCAGCACACTTTACAGGTTGTCGCTGACCACTACGGCCCCACATCATTCCATAAACCATTAAACAACAATTCAGGGACTTTGCTGCTTCAAGAGCGCACACCCTAGACATTCCACAAATAACCATCGCAACCAGGATCAGCTCCCCGAGTTTCATGACGGGTTACAACGAGACAAGTTAGCAGTAAGTTCCTTGTCCAGGGGAATTTCAAGCTAACTCAATTTTTCCACGAGAACAAACTAGGCACCACCAGGGTTCGAACCCGCAACCTCTCGCACCATAGTCGTTATGTATAACAGTAGCACATTGTAAAGTTGTAAACAACTCCCCTCCCCACACTGTTACTCAAGAAATGAACAAACATCTGCAAGCGCGGGTATGCCAATGTGGTGTGATTGTGTCATCATGTAAACAGTCCGGTCACAGAAAGCTTGGCCGGCCAAGGTAGTCCCCTGTGCCAAGGTATGGCCGTGCATGTGTCTGGCACCCTAGGTCCCTGGTTCAAAACCGCACACAAGAAGGCTGTTAGAGTATGAGCACTATGGATAAGCAACTGGATAAACCATTCATGCTACTTGTTAGGGGTATTAAACAAGCATTGGGCAGGGGAAGAGTTAAATCAGGATGGGAATTAGACTGCATGTCAAATCGGTCCCACCTGCACCCAATTTCACCAAAATTTTGTAATACATCAGCTATGTGCTGCTGAGATTACCAAAAATGGTTGGCTTTTCAACTTGAGTGCGATTGTATGACTAAGTTGTCCAATTCATTGCAACAGTCTTGTAAACTATTTCCAACTCCTGTATGACATGTATGACACCATCTGAGCTCTCTGACACTGGGTTGCTATGGCCTCAATCCACAGCATCTCCGTCCAGGGCATCTCAGTGGACATCTGAGCAAGTTCTTTGTCTAACTATCTGATGCTATTGCAAACACTGGAAGAAATGGGTCAAGCCCATAATAATATCTTCTTGAATGACAGGTGGAAATCTGCTATCACTTAACACCCCTATTCTCTATCAATCTTCCATATGAACTGTGTATCCGGGTTTTCTTCCTGTACCTTGGTGTCTTATCTACCTCCTAAATTCAGGATGCTTAAAAGCATTGAACCATAGTATAAATCACATTATCTCCATTTATAAGTCAATTTGTATATTTGGAGAACATATCTTTGTTATTGTAACAGTGTTAGAGGTGACCTAGTACATTTTTCACTGTCAAGTGTTGGATTATCATTATGCTCCCATTGAAGCATGGCACTATTGAGGAATCAGCACGAATGTCATGCTCTATAATTATGTTCCAAATAGGCCAACAATTTTCGCGCTATTGAAAAGTCCACTTCTAGTTTTTAAAAACATCCACTTGTCATCCTTATTAAACATTCCAATTTCTAAATTTCTCTTCTGTTACACAATGCAATGTCTTCTTCATTTTCCATACATTTCATTCTTATTCCTTTGGCTTTAGCCATATAAAAATGGGAATAATTACAATAATGTATCCCTTCTGTGGGGTGGATGTGGGGGGGTCGAGTGTATTTGTGGGTGTGTGTGTCTGTGTGTATATTCTATTTTGGTTAGTATTTTTAATTTTTCCTGATATTTTGTGAAGATGTTTGGATCATCACAAGAGACTTTTTCGAACCACTGTATCTTTTTGTGATGAAATTTGGTAAGAGTAATTACCTTAGACACAATCTGAAGGCCATTTTAAGGTCATCAGGGGTCATCTGCAGTCATATATTTAAATATTGTTGGATTTTATGCAACTTGGGGAATACAAACAGTAAAGGTCATCTGAGGTCAAATAAGTAAAGATTGGATTTTTATGAAACATGATGAAAATGGTCAGCAATGAAAGTCAATTTTAATGGTTATTTCAAGGTCACCAGAGGTCAACTAAATAAAGATTGACATATTTTCATGAAATTGAATGTTGAAAGCCAGTCATATGCAGGTCAGCTGAGGTCAAATAAGCAAAATATTCTTAGATTTTCTTGAAACCTGGTGGAAATGTTAACCTTTGAGTACAAGGTGACAACCAGGGGGATCTTGCAGTTATTGACCATTGCATTTCAAATAAATTGTTGCCCTGAAAACTAACTTATCTCTTCAGGTAGGCTCATAAGGTCAGGAACCCTGTTTTAAAGCTAAACATAACCTACATATATGTCAGTCATCTTTACATACCTACTGGAGTAATAGAATTAAATGATTGCCTATGAATGTAAAAAATGTCAAACACACTAAACAAAAAGGTACAAAAAATAACAATGTGAACTTAATAGGGAATTCCCCAAACTCAGTGCCTGTCAGCACCAGTGCATCAATATTAACATTATTCTGCGCTCTACACATAAATACCACAGCTTGATGACAACATATGGCAGTATTACCCACCACTTTGTGATAGCTTCAATTTTTTCCAACCAATTGTACTAGACAAAAATGCATCAATTCCATTGTTATCTCCCACATCCACAAAATGGCACCCGCTGATAGTATATCATTGAATCAATAAAGCATCTAGGGCCTATTTGTTGTCAAGGGGCGAGTGAGATGGAGAAATCGCATTCCAGGCATTAGCAAGTTTCTCTTTATATATTTAATAGCTAATGTTATTTTGGCACTTTGGGAATTCTTTATATTTCTATACTATGTAAATCATACTAGTGTATATCATTTCTATTTTGTATTTGAACACATCTCCCTACAATGTACTTTATGCAATTTTTTTGGGGGGGGGGGGGGAAAGGGAAGGGGTAATGATTCAATCACCTTGAATGATCTTTGAGCAGCCAAGTTTCATGGTCAGTAGCATAACCAATGACTGCTTGTACAGGAGTCAATGGAGGAGCGGTGTATCTACCCTTATTTGTCCCCCTGGCAGACCTCCCCCACTGCTGCCCCTTCGATTGTGAAAGTCTTGTTACAACACTGAGTGACTATGGTTACTGCCTAGCTTTCTTAAGCAATCTTCCTAAAGCCCGATCCGGACTCCACATCGCAGCGCGATGCGATGCTGCGATGCTATAAAAACTGTAATCTGAGCCAGGTTTTTACGAGCTCAGCGGTGAAAATTCTCATCGCGCGGTGGAAATTTCGGTCCGTGATGGAGTTGAACAATGTTCAACTTTTTCGCATCGCAGCTGCGATATCGCAGCCGCACGCTTGTGATTGGCTGCTGGAAAATCAAGGTCGGTAGAATGACCTTAAAGGAGATGCAGACCACGTGCTTTTAAAACATCGCGAACATCGCGCGATGAAATTAAAATGTACATTCTAATTTCATCGCTCGATGCTGAGATGTTTGAAAAGCATCGCAGCATCGCATCGCGCTGCGAAGTGGAGTCAGGATCGGGCTTTAGCCTTTCTTAGTCACTTTAAAGTGGTCAGGTTTATCCCCTCACTGGAAATGTCACTATATAAAGGTATGTGTACTTGACATATTTATTACAACTGTATGAAGGAACATAATCCAGGTGTCAAAAAAGGAACAGGATCTGAACAAGAGATGTGCTTTGTTCATCCTGTACAAGACCATTTGTATTCAGAGAATGAATTCAAAATACTAGTTTGCTTCTGACGTCACATGTCAATCAAACTCAGCAACGATTTGCATACGATTTGTCGTGATGATTGAAATTGCTGAACGCATCGGTAATACAGCATGCCATGTTGTTAATTCTGCAGGTTCACACTTACAAACCGTCTCAAAAGTTAGGTCTTAGTAATTGGAAACTTTCTTTCATGTTAAACATCATGTTCAAAATGTCTGGAAAAGTTGCTATTGCCATTTTCAGTGATTGACATGTGGAATCAATGTTTCACATTTATTTGTTTGTGATCAATAATTTGATCAAGCTCTACACATGCTGTATTTCACTTGATACTCATAGTGATGTTAAAATAACGAGTATTTATCAATGAACTCAAAACAAAGGTTTCTTTTGATCGTATTACTATCTCATGATGAGTTATGCATAACAATACATTGTCACTCTTTTCAAAATCACGTCTGGCTATGTAATGGGACTGGATATCAATCTATGACTTGTAATATTAGCTCCGCTAATCAATGTTGTTATTATTTGTTTGTATGTTTGGAAATACTCGTATATAAGTAATCATAAAACAACGGTATCTTTCTTTTATTTTTCTCCAGGCCATTACATGCTTGATTGCTTTGTCAGGCCACTCAACAGCAGGCTTGACCTCACAAACATTTCGCCGCTGGGTCGTGGTCGCTATGATAGTGACAGTTTCACTGTGTGGGGGCGCTCTATGCGCTTTCTACTACCTCAGAGAACAATATGACTACCACATTCGCAAACTGCCGCCTGGGCCTACTTCAATACCCTTAATTGGAAACGCCCTCAGCATAGATCCCAAATCTCCACACACATCGCTCATCCAACTAGCAAAGAAATATGGCGACATCTTCAGCATTAAACTCGGGTCAGAGAGAGTGGTTGTTCTGAATAGCACGGAAGCGATCAAAGAAGCGTACAGGGGTCTTGAAATATCGCACAGACCTGACATGTACTGTATGGACATTCTGGTTGGTGACAAAGGTTTCATGACATGTAAAGATCACACGCAATGGAAAATTCACACAAAGCTTTGTCGCTATGCAATGAGAGTCATCGGCAATACGAGCCTTAACAACAAGATCTCCGAAGAAGCAGACCATCTGATCAGTGAGATACATCAACATGGGTCAAAACCATTCGATCCACAAAGAGACTTGTACTTGGCTTCACTGAACATTCTCTGTAACATAACATTTGGCGATCGCTATTCAAGAGATGATCCTGAACTGCACGAAATTCTGGAATATTCGGCAGAGATCCTCAAGGTCATCTCGCCCATTCATCCCGTGAATGCGCTGCCTTGGTTACGACACTTCCCGAATAAGTGGTTTGACGACTCTTCAAGGCAAAGAACAAGCGAGATCAGTTGCTGATGAAGAAGGACGAGGCACATGTGGCAACTTATAAAGAAGGAGAGGCGAGGGACATGATGGATGCTCTCTTAGCGGCTGCCAGAAGAGCGGTGGAGGAGAAGGATGAGGATTCCTTGCTCTTGCTCACACCTGATCACATCATTGTCAACATGTGGTTGATATTCTTTGCAGGTAAGATAAAAATAATTCATCAGCAGAAAGCAATTTAACATCATAAATGACTCTATTTCATTTAACATCATAACTGCCTCTATTTAATATCAGTATCACTTTTACGACATTCTTTAGTTCCTACTCATAGTACGGGCAGGGGCAAGTGTTGTGCCTTCAAAATAGCAGGAAGCAACACTGGTGGCAAAATGTTCGCCAAACTTTCCAGCTTTTAGAAGAGCAAAGGTTCTATTCTATACCTGCGAAAGCCTGATAATTTGCTTCAATCTTGCCAGCCAATCTGCACAATTGTATAATTCTTATTTCAAAATGAAGCACAGATTACGCATGTTCTCAATTCCGTTTTGATACTGAAAACAGATGCACCAGCCCAATATGTTTAGCAGTAACTGAAAACACATAATGACAGGGACTGTGTGCACTCTATATACCTCAAGATAAGCAATACACACACAGCGACAATTTAACATACATGTATGTCATGAGAAATCAACAACATTTGCCAAATCATAGGTTACAAGGGGCGGAGCAGATTAAAGCCTAAAAACGACACGGCCCCAGAAATGTCAAATTGATTTAACCCAATTCATTTTGAAACGGAAAGTACCACACATGCGTTGAAACATGGAAAATTAAGAGCTAACATTGGCAAATTACTAATTTTCACACATTTAAATGTAATCTCAATTCTAGAGGTCAGGAAGTGACCCATATACATGCAGACAAACTTAGAAATAGAAGTAAAGAGGGTGTTTTCTTCTTTTCCTCAATTCCTTTTCTTTAGAATGTTTTTTAAAAGAATTGAAATATTTATTAATGCATGCACTTCAATTCCGACAGTCATGAAAATTAGCGCATCCTGAGTTTGAAGAAGAACAGAGGTAAAATAACCTCATAATAATCATGCATTGTACAGGTCACAACTTCAGTGTGAGGGAATGTCGCTTCAACACTATTGTACTCAACTGCTAAACTTCGTTCTGCAATGGAATTATATTCTCATTATTGTCTAGGTTGTTTAAGGTTAGCAACTTTATTAAACTGTTGTGATTTGGTTGTTCACAGCATTTTGCGAATGGTAGTGAGCTTTGGCAAAAATTGCATTGGTCATTTCATAGCGAGTGTGTAGAAGAATTCAAATATCACAGATATACTTTTGTAGGTCCTGTGGTTCTTGAATTATGTTGTAAAGAGGGCTGAAACAACAACACTTTTGTAAAACGTGCATAACTCATTAACAACAATAAATCAAGCAAGTTTTCAAAGTATATGATTTGTAGAATGAACTTTTGCAAAACCCACCCCTTGGCACAAACTACTGGCCTGAAGGAAAGAAAAGAAATCAAAATCACAATGTCCAGGCCTGTACCCAGGATTTATTTTGGGGGGTGCTGATTTTGAAAAAGTGGACCTTTTTTTCAAAAATGTGGACCTTTTTGGACTGGAGGGGCGGAATTGGACATTTTTGGACAAAAAAGGCATAAAACCCTCAATTTTTTCGCTCGCTATGCTCGCAAATGGGACTTTTTGGGCCTTTGGCATTTTGGGGGGTGCGTCCCCCCCCCCTGGTTACGGGCCTGACAATGTCTATGATGTGGTATGAACCATCAGAGTAAACAAGAAACATTAAAATGGATGAATCAAAAAGTGCATAGAGAGCCTCACTACTCTCTCTTGGGGAAAATGAGGCATGATTAAATTGAGTGATAACCCAACTGTCAACCTGACTGACAACCGATGAAAACCAGCATTATTTCAAGATGTTATGCTTCACACTATATTAATTAATAGGAAGCGTACGAAACAAGTCAATCCGATTTCAACAAGGCCAAAGGTGCCATTGTTTTTATGTTAATTAAGATTTAACTCCAATAGAAGGTTGAGGAAATCAATACTGACATGCAGTTAAAAGTGGTTGTTCCTTCGACACGCATCATCTCCCTCTATGATGCGATCGGTGCAGAGCGCAAGTGTCTGTGAACAGTAATTGTGCGCAAAGTACAAATTGCGAGCACGTAGCAAGAGACTGGATCAGTAATGCTATTGATATGGAGCTGACAGTGCTTTTGTCACAGCATTTTTTCCCCACCTGACTTTGGGTCACTTGGTACAGCATCCGTCTAGCTTAACTTACTCAAAGTCCCAGGTTCGACTCCTAGATTATTGTTGACAATTTGCCTCCCCTTTATGCCATTTATCGAAACAAGTTGTAGTTTTATTTCTAACACAAAATATCACCTTTTGTACATGTCTTCTTCAGGTACTGATACTGTAGCGAACACATGTCAATGGGGCCTCCTTTACATGGCCGCTTTCCCCAAGAAACAAGCCAAGGTTCAAGATGAACTAGATCGAGTGCTGAATAAGTCTGAGCAACTAACGCTACAACACAAATCATCGCTACCCTATCTCGGTAAGTTAGTGTGTGTAATCGTCACTCTGTAGTGTGTGTAGTACAATGTAGGGGTATGCTTGAGAATTGTATATCTCATGCACCATCATCATTTTTTGTTTCAGTTAGTCAGAAATTTCACATCAAGTGTTTTGTGGCTATAAGCAGTGGGAGGCAAATAGGACCCACAATTCAATACAGGAAAACTTCAAATCCCAACGGCAGGTCGATCACCGAAAGTTGGACCTGCTTTTTATTGTGCAGAACAATAGAAAGCCGGTTCTGCCAGAGTGCCGGTGGTCAACAGGCGGTTGAGTTTTGAAGCCATCCCTACAAAATAATCCTACAAATTCAGTAACCTTCCAAATCTCCATTAAATTTTTATTACTATTAGTAAACACTTATTCATGATTTGACTCCCAAGTAGTGTCAAATCCAGTAAAATGTGAGTAATTTGGTATATAAGCTACAACAAACATGACAAAAAATAAAAACATTCTCATAAAATTTACTTTCTGTGTACAGAGGCTGTCATTTATGAAATCCTGAGATACAGTTCGTTGACCCTGCTCGGTGTACCTCATGCTGCTGCTGTAGACACCACAGTACATGGCTACTACATTCCAAAAGGTAAGGATCCTGAAGAAAACTCTGCAGGGGAGAGATTTCAGTTAAGATAACTGAATACACACTCACAATTTATCCCATCAAATGAAGTTGGAATTAGAATAGTCATCAAATTTGACCAAAATAAAGATAGAGAGGGAAAAACAAAAGCTGAAGCGATATGTTGAGCTACACATATCCAAGATGAATCTGCAACCAATTAGAGTTATCGGAAGTAATAGATCATGTACTAGGATACAGTCATCACCGATCAAGTCCCTGAAACAGATACTCCAGTGTAACCTAGTCTATGACCGGTAAATTTAACCAGGCTAAGTCTTCAAATCAGGAATGCCACTCAAATTAGAATGCACAAAATATGGCTCTGATTAGCTCAATTCGTCCTGCTGGTGAGGGTGTATTGGGTTGCCATGACAACATGTAGCTACCATGTGATTGAATGAAAGTTTCTTGGACTGAAGAGGGCAGCAGACTGATTTCAAGACCTGTCAGATTTACATGCCTGGTTATTGTGATCATCACAGCAGCATGTGTAATACTGCCCTCTATAGATCAGACTGATTGCTCCATTTCTCTCACAAAATGTTAGCCATGTACATGTATGAGGTATTCATTCACACAGTCATAGTTTATATCAGGACTAGACATCAGCCAAATAAAAAAGTCAAATGTTCTGGAAACTGACCAAATCTTTTCTTCACATGGATGAATAATATCATGAAATAAGATGATTTTAAGAACAATCAGTCCTAACCAGAGTTTGTGTTCATTTCTCTCTGTCCCTTTAGGTACGCAAGTCATGGCCAACTTCTGGGCTGTCCACCACGACAAAGGCTGCTGGGACAAACCTGGACCAATTTCTACCCGAGAGGTTCCTCAACGAAGACGGCAAACCACGCAGCCTCTTGGATTTCCCCAACTTCATGCCCTTCTCAACAGGTCAGCGGTCATGCATCGGCAAAGGTATGGCTAAAGCCGAGCTGTTCTTGTTGATGGGAAGACTGTTGAGAGAGTTCACATTTGAGCTTCCTGATGATGTTGAGGCAGATCTTGAAGGCGAGGCTGCCGTATCACTGATTCCAAAACCATACGACGTCATCGCCACACCCAGGTTTCCTATGATCTGAATGGCTACCAAATAATTGAAGGTTAGGGTCAGTTTGCCATGTCATGCTGGAAGTCAGGTAACAATGCAAACATACAACTTCCACATTTTCTTCTATTACAAAACTATGGCAAATTAAAGCTTCAGTGATTGTTGAATAGCCCCACACACCAAATTCACTATAACAGTGTAGACTTCATTCAAGTCCAAAAACATATAGAATATTTAAGGGTTTTAATTTACTGTGTCAGAGCTTTGAATCTAAACAAAGTGGGTATTTGACCATGGTATTTGATAGCCATCGATCCTGTAAAACTTGTAAGTGTAAGTGCATTTCTTGCTAATACAGGAAAATATATTGTAACTTAAATGCCTGCCTATCTATGCACATGAAAGACTTCCAAAGTCTTGTCTCGTCTCAAGTTGAGAGCAACGCCATATTGGATTTCTCAGTGGCAGATTTGAGTCAGTGAGTTTAAGCTGAAATTGCGCTGCCAGTGTACAGACAAGACTCATGTGTATTCGCCCCATGAGATTAGGTTAGCATACATGATTCTACCCGGGGGGGCACTCAACTTAAATTTTGGTAGGGGTGTGCGGCGCAGAGCGCCGAACTTTGGAAACTAAGAACTGATTTTCGGGCAAAATAGGGGCTTGAAGAACTGAAATTAGGGCCAAATTATAGGCTGTTGAGCTAAAAATTTCTAAATTATTTCCAAATTTGAGCTTAAAGAGCTACAATTGTCAGAGTTTGAGGCTCAAAGAACTGAAGCAGATCCAAATGTGGGGCTTAAGGAACTGCCGGAGAGCCTGAAAAAGGGACCCTTGACCGCCGCACAATTACCCGTACCACCTTAACATGTGAGTGCCCCCCCCCCCCGGATTCTACTCCTTACCAAGCTGCAAATTCCAACATGGAGTTATTACTCTCAACTTGACACAAGACAGGCTGTTAGTAGCCTTTCAACAAGGCTTTGCATGAGAGTGCCCCCCCCCCCTCTGATTTACCAATCCTGCTTCATGGGAGCATAGATTTTTCCTCTGGCATTCTCACACCTTTGGTGCTCGCTGCCCTCACAGACTGAGCAAAGATGAATCTTGCTTGAGGTTTTAACAAAGACCGGACTTCTAGAGGCAAATGTGAAAAAACAAATCAGATAAATAATGTAACACTTGAAAATTGTGTGCTACATATTTTCCTACTTTCCACGTTTCTGCGAAAAATAAAAAAATTCAAAATCAGTTCAAAATCTGCAAAAGCTTAAAAGTGCAAAATACTTCTAATTTAATAGGACACAGTTTTGAAGCATCATGATTATATAGCATTTGCTGGCATTGCAAGTGGTATTTTTTTTATAGTGAAATGTACTTGTATGCAAGTCTTTTAAAACATTCCATGCTTAATTCACTCAATTTAAAATCTGTTTTAAATAAATACTTGTATACCTTTTTTATGTATATAATAAAAGATATATTATAATATTTCTGAAGTATATATATCCAATCTGTATCATCTTTAACAGTGCTTGTAGAATATTTAACATGTTACTTAAACATGTGCATCATTGCACTAATTAATTTAAAAAAATATGTGCTGGTTCCCTATCTCTTGATGTGTATAGCACCAAATAAAAACTGGCAATGGAACAATGTACCACATGTATGATATTCAACAAAATGGGCTTTACCCACAGCAGCTGAGGGGAGTATCCCATCATGCATTGCAGTCTATCTGCTTGCTCCATAGCAAATACATAAAAAACATAAGTAAGAGCCGCTTAAATATCGGGAGCTATGGATAGTTAAACAATGCTTTAGAGATCATATTTTTTCAAACAAAAGTCAAAGCTCCCCTGATATTATAAGCGAGTAATTGAAAGTTGAAGTGAGAGATTTTGTGTACTCTTTCTATGGGATGTGCAGTTCTACTATGGTACTGCAGAGCATGATGGGATACACCTATCAGCTGCGGTGGGCTTTACCTGCTGAAATCCACACACCTCTATGGAAGACATGAACTTTATCTCCCACACAGGGAGTATAGATTTCAAACGGGATCACCCATTCAGGTAACTTAAACTCCTTGTGTGAAACATTAAGGTTATGTCTTCCATAGGAGGGTGTAAATCCAGTGGCGTGCACATTGAAAGTGGGGGCCAGGTTGTTCAGTTCCTCCGAATGGGGTCTGATTAGGAGTGTGAGGGGGCAAATTTTGATGTTTTTCCCCCGAATTACCAACAAAAGTGGGGGCCTGTGCCCCCTGCCCACCCCCCCTCTTTGCGCATGCCACTGGTAAAATCCGCCAATTGATTTAGGAATTTTAGGCTTTTTCAAAGGCTATACTTTTGTTGACATGCAAATGACAAATGTATTTCATTTTTTCATCATAAATTTGCTCATACATGTACAATGTCATTTGAATTACAACAAAATTATACCTAGCCAGCAACATCTCAAGTTTGAACCGAATAAGCCAGGTGTGGATTATATAAACATTTTTGGAAAGAATGTACATAAAATGTGTCTTCTCTTTATTTCACTGTATATAAATGAAAAGCTCGATTCAAATGACACACACATTCATGGCAACATATTGTACTCAGGCATTATTTTGATGTTTTAATTATTTTGATGTTTTAAAATTGTGTGTTGTATTCATTCAAAATTGCAAAAAGTTCATGTCCAAAAGGTGATTAAATTTTAGGCCAAGTCACACACACACACGCAGTGACGAGAAATAATTGTATCATCTTGCAATTTCTTGAAAATTAAAGAGAAAAAAAATCTGTACAGTATATTTTTATAGTAAGTCATAAATTTATGTACAAAAATTGTATTCTGAATTATTATTGTATTGTGATTATTTAATTATAACTATGGAGTGTTGTATTTATTGAAATTATGTGGATAATTGAAACGGATAATGTACAGAGGTGTGAACAGTCCATTTATACGAGCGGTAATTGTTTTTGAATATAAGAGGCTTAGGGGTACTACACCTGTGGTAAATTCGATGACTATTTTTGCATTTTTCTCAAAAAATAATACCACACTGGTAACAAAAGTTATGTATACTATTGGCCCAATAGTATTGGGGCAAGGAATCCAATTACTACATTGAAATTTTAGTGACTCAAGACAAGCAGTTCAGTTTATATGATAGGAAATGAAGTACATTCGAGCGGTACCTCTTTTCTTATCATAAATAACGAACCGCTTGTCTTGGGTCACTGAAATTCCAGTGTAGTAATTGGATTCCTTGCCCCTATAATATACATAACTTTTGGAACCACTGTGTTATTAGTTTTTGAGAAAAATGCAAAAATAGGCACAAATTTATCGAGGGGTGTAGTACCCCCTTAAGAGCACTGATCTCTTATCATTTTTGCTTTAACTTTGATTGGGTGCTACTCATTGGTTTTAACCTCAAGTTTGGTAGTGACGCAGACCTGTGCATATTTTGCTAGTCGCAAAATCAAATCGCCTGCGTAAAGTTAATTGCACAAAGCATACATGCATGTGTGCAAGGCGATTTGGCGGCACGACTACAAAAAAAATCATTGACGTCACCACCAAACTTTAGATGAACCAAAGTACAGGCTATTATAAGTGCTGGCTCAGTGTGTGTCTGATTCTGATACCCTCTGATGGAGTGTAAAAAGAGATTATCTCTTCATTCCATGCTCTGAGTTTTGCCCAATTTGCACGCTGCGATTGGTGCGCTTATTCGAGGGCGCTGTTGTCAAACTGGGCCAGTTCTATCATGTTGTACTAAACCAAACCATAATATAAACACTTTCACTGTTCATTTCCATGGTATATAATTCAAATGTACAAATTTATAAAAATTAATGGTGACAGAGAAAATCAGGACCAAGATGGTATTAAGAAGAGTCATTTTAATACAAACAAGTTTCTATTCTCCCTACATAACTTGTATTCTCCCTACATAACTGTCTGGGCTGTCAGGAGGCGATATACTTGTATACGGGTTAAAAACAGAAAAGGGAAAAAGATGTTTATAACGCCAGGAGCATTATTTAGAGAGATACAGTGAATAGGACAAGAAAGTAAAGAAGGTTCAATTAAACGTTTTTGGAATGGATAATTTTAACAGGAAGGGTATATTGAAAGGTGACGGTCTTGCCAAAGTATTATTTTTCGGATTCTGACAAATGTTTACTTCTCTCATACGCTAAGAGAAGAATCATCAGCTATTAGGTGACGGGATTGGTGGAATTATTACGAACATTTAATAGAAAGAGTCAATATAATAACAGGAAAATCAGTTTCAAAATTTAGAAGAAATTTACTCTTGCAGCCTCCCATATTGTCTAGTGTTAAAATCAAACGGCATACATAAAATGAGAATCAGAGACAAGTGCCTGACGAGTGGGATCAACAAAGTTAGACTACATGCTATTCCCCATTTTGTTCACATGTGTGACAATCCAGCATGGTGGATTGGCCAGTGTTATTACACATGTAGTCTATTTGGAATGGGCTATTCCAGTTGAAATGCATACCCCCCTACAGAAGACATGGATCTTTCACACAGGGAGTGTGAATTTCAAATGGGGTTACCTAAATGGGTGACTCCGTTAGAAATCTATCTACACCCCCTGTGAGAGAGATTAAGGTCATGTCTTCCATAGGGAGTGATGGATTTCAGCTGGAATAGCCTAACCAGGACTCTTCAGTTTAACCTCAACAGTGAATGTAAATGTTTTCAGTCAAACTGAGAATTGCTCTTTTAAAATTGTAAGGTTCATCTTAATGTTTAAAAATGAGTGTGAGTACATGACTGTACAATACAAGCAAAATTAAATGTATGGAAAGTGGAGTAAGTTGCAAGTTGTTTTCATTTTGTCTGAGTCAATCTGTGTGTTTTCAAACAATAGGCAATTCCAGTTGAAATCCATACACCCCCTACGGAAAACATGACCCTAATACCCCATCTGGATTTTGGACACTGGAATTTAAAGAAGTAAAGGAGTAAAGAGAGAAAACAAACAAAAAAGTTTTTTGTTTTGGTCAACTGCTATGCCGAAATTTGATTAAGCCTTGCTCGTGTAATAAGAAAATTGGATGTATGAACATACTTTTTATTTTATTCCTTTTGATGTCCAATTTTGTCTTTAACAAATTTGTTTCATGTTTGCAATTTGTCCACATTAATAGCACATCTATGCTTGTTCCCACAATGCAAAAATCTGTGAATTTTGATTAATTTCTGGTTCGGAAAATCACTGTAATATATCTTTTCATGTCATCATATCACCCCTGATATTAGTCTGGTGTTATGTAAATGTTTTTGATTCGATGATTAAAATATTTGATTACTTTCATAGTAAACTTTGGAGTTCACTTAGGACTTGCATCAATACATAATTTTGCTATTTATGCATGGGAGACATCTCTGTCACACAGTTCAAAAACAAAATCTTTAAAATAACTGAAAACCAATCTTTAAAATAACTGAATTGTATTCTTTTGATTCAACAGAATTACTTTATTTCATTATTGTCGTAACAAAAAGCTTTTTTGGTATTTAAGTAATTTCATATTAAATTCCAGCTTTAGTTACATGGTACAGCTTATCATCATATCACAAATTGGATCAGTTTCCTTTTCTATATTCAAACTTCAAGTGTCACTTCTCTTCTATGTCAAGCTTAGAATTTGAACATGATAGTTACACATTCGAGGCTAGAGTGAGAGTCCCAAGCTATTGTTTTTCGGTAGATCAGCATTGACATTTTTTTGCAATGCATGTTAAATTTTCTGATGATGTTGATTTTGGGATGAAAGTTATTCATACTTCATCGATTTCTGCTCGATTTCGATAGCGTGGGACTCAAATAGGCAGCAAATCTGAAGCTAGACTTCTCAAGTAATGTCAAATATGAAATAAGGTTCACTATGATGAAGTTCCGCCATGCCGAATATAAATAAGATTCGCTATGTCAAAGGTCCGTATGATAAAGTTCCGCTATGCCGAATATAAACAAGGTTCGCTATGTCGAAAGGTCCGCTATGTAAAATAGGTTCACTATATCAAATTAAACCCTAACCAGCAACCCTAAACCAAACCCTAACCCTAGCTAACTCCATTTCATGATCCCCATTACAGTCATATTTGGAATATTCATATTTTAATATCTATAACAAATCCAATTTTAGTGTGTCACTGACAGAGGTTCCACAGTTTGGGTGTCAGAGGTTCCACAGTTTGGGTGTCCACCCTCCCCTGGGATAAGACAGACAATCAGACATGATGTGACTAAAGTATTGTCATTTTTGTGTATATATCTCAATGGAGGAAGAGGGTTCAAAAGATATGCTTTGTATGTATGAAAAAATAGCATAAATGTTGAATGTAAGATGAGATATAATCCAATATACCAACATAAAACATCCCTACTTTTTTGTAAAATATTAAAAGGGCATTTCGTGATCCACAGCCTCATCCCCCCACTTTTCTCAAAAAAAGTTGAGATTTTTATATCACTGGAAACCTATGGCTACATAATGTTTATATACAAAATATTTCTTGCAGATTATTTCGTTTAGCAAAGATATCGTGAAATTTGGAATAAATTACAACACATTGTCTATGGAGCAGTGTAATACACATAATCATTCATAACTCGCAAACGCAAAAAATCGGAAACAACTGAAATTTTGGGAATAAGCTTTTTTCGTGGATATCTGCTGAAAAGTGTCATAAAAAGAGGATGCTAGGATCACGAAATACTCCTTTAAGTTACATGTGAAGCCTGAATATTTTAACATATCCATGCATGGGATAACGAACACAATATCTTATAGCAGCATGGATACATGTGACCGGAGGATTGTAAACAAAACATCACTACGCTGAATGAAGACACTGTGATGGTGTCGCAAGCTATGTCACTGCTCAATGATTACTCTGAAAAAGGTAACTTTTTAAGCAAATGACAATATCTTAGATAATTAGATATTTCTCCAATTACAGGATATTGCATTTCAAATCAAATTTGCTTTTATTCTCCAACTCAACTATTCTTAACAACATCAGGTCCCATTCAAGCATAAATAACATAATTTCCTAAATAAATAATACAGATGAGAACCAAAACAAAATTAATTGGGACAAAGCAAAAAACATCAAATTTCTTGAGGCTGCACCTCAAGCTATTATTTGTAAACCGTGTCTAGCACTATCTGACTTGAACACAGAGGAAATGATGTGAGCCCTCTATGTAGTCAACAAAGAAATGACTTCACTTTGCATGTAGGAGGGCATTGTCACAGACACTGAATTTGAATACAGGTAGGGGGTGTTGTGTGTGACATCATCATCAGCTTCAATTTTTCAGATTCTTTTAGCCAGATCGCAATGTCGCTTATATCAAGTGATTAGTACCAGAAGGCTTTATCCACATAGACATTTGACAATTTCTGTGTTCCATATAAGCCTATTCTGATGACACTTGGGAGCTATTGCAGGGCCTTCTTGCTCTGAACCCTGCTCTGCCTGCATTCAATTTGGGTACATACATAAAATTTGGATCACACCCTCCAGAATTTCAGCAGAAAATATTGTCCAACTTAACACTGTACACAAACCCTACGGGTCTATCAGGCACAAGTAATTTCTGCTGACCAAAACTCTGGAAAATTCAATCTTTCTCAGACACATACAACTTTTGTACAATTTCTTAAAGACTTACCTGTACAAGTGTATCACATAGAAGGTTTTCCAAATTGCAGGTGCAACAGTGGATGAACATGACCAAGAATCAAGCACATAATAACATGGAAAAGGAATAAAAAAAAAAAAGAAAAAGTTAGTACCGGTAGTTTTCATTATGTTACATACTATGAAGATTTATAAGCAAGTTACTCAATTCTTGCTTCACATTCAGCGTGCAAAATAAGCCCACATTATTTCAAGGGCTAATTGGGCCTTAATAAGTCTGAAATTCTGGGAAATTTGGTAATTTACAGAAAAATTTTGCTTATTGACGTCACAGTGTACATTTAAATCAATGTAACCCAAGATTTGAAAGTTGCAGTAAATTGTATTGATTTTGTATTCAGTGTAATGGAAGGGAATGATATCTGAGTGTTTTTGTATTGTAAAAATTTGTATGTAAGTGCAACTTTCAAATCTGGACCTCACTACATTAAATTGACCGGTGTTTTATTGTTTTCTGGGCTATCGTATCAAACGAGGTATCAAAATGCGCAGAAATAAATTCTGCTTCCAACACATTTTACAGATTTGTAATACAATATAATATAGCCCCTTTGTGAATAATGGCCATTATTTAAGAGGGGTTAGTTACTTTTTTTATGATGTTTATTTCCCTTTGTTTCCTATTGTTTTTGAAACTCTTTAACTGCTCATATCTTTTGCTCTGGTTGTCCAAATTCAATGGGGTTTTCAGCAAAATGTAGCTTTGCAAATGCTGTTTACAATCCTATAAGAAACTGAAAATTGAATATGTCCGACTTCAGACTGATTTTGTTTGATCACACCACATAATGAGGATATTTCTGGAAATTAGGAAAGGCCTGAGCATGCTTTTTTAAAGATTAATTGCATAGAGCAAAGTACAATTATCAATATGCCTATTGTTTGAAGCAAATCGAACATACGGTTTTCAAAATTTATATATTCTTTGTATCTTATTGTTTTTTTTATCAATAATCAATATAGATAATAAATGAGTAATTTTTGCTAATATGTTGCTAAAAATCCATGCATAATGTTCAGGGTACTTTTATTTTGCATGGTCAAAGTGTTTCTAATATGTTCTAATACTGTATAGTCAAGCCACCCTCTAAATTAGAGTCTAATTTGCATAATTAATTAGCATTTATGCAAATTAGCTTACAATGAGCCTTATCTGTCATTTTAGCTCATTAACTACATTGATTAGTGATAAAAAAACAATATAACTTGAAAACCACAAGTCCGATTTGCTTCAAACAAAAGGCATCAGTGTACTACTCAATTAATTAATTAATTTCAAGAGTGGGTAAGTAGGACAGTTTAGCAAGTTTCCACCCCCCACTGCCAAATTTTGCCCAGTACACAACTGATGATACCAGCCTCATTCAAATGTTACTTTCAGATTGCGAAATTATACATTTCAAAATTGAGCCACTTGTTCCAACAAATGCATATTTATAGCGTTGCCTATGGAAACAAGGGGGAAACTTTGTGTTTAGGTCTATCTATAAAAATCCTAGAAAGAAGGAAATTACATATCTACAAATTCAACTAATTTCAAACTCCTTAACCCCACAGAGACTTCGCTTACAACAAACTATTTCAAAACTGTTTTCAATGCATTTCCCCCTAATTATTACAGAATTACGAGCAACTTTCTAACATCCTTACTGTTGACTATGGAAACAAGGGGGAAAATGTGTGTTTAGGTCTATCCCTAAAAATAAGGGAATTACATCTACAAATTAGACTAATTTCAAACTCCTTAACCCCACAGAGACTTCGGTTACAACAAACTATTTCAAAATTGTTTTCAATGCATTTCCCCCTAATTATTACAGAATTATGAGCAACTTTCTAACATCCTTACTGTTGACTATGGAAACAAGGGGGGGAAATGTGTGTTTAGGTCTATCCCTAAAAATCCTAGAATGAAGGAAATTACATCTACAAATTCAACTAATTTCAAACTCCTTAACCCCACAGAGACTTTGGTTACAACAAACTATTTCAAAATTGTTTTCAATGCATTTCCCCCTAATTATTACAGAATTACGAGCAACATTCTAACATCATTACAGCTCCTGGCATACCTGCACATAAACGTTCAACAAGTCTGGTTTGAGAAGCACATATTATATTTGTTCCAATAACCAAATCATCTACTGGGACATGGATATCCTTTCTACTCCTAAATACAACATATATCACCGATGTTGTCATGATAAATTTATTAGATGTCCATATTTATCACACCAGCTGATAATAGTGACACATATGGTTATTAGCTGACTAGTTAATGGGGGTAAACAAGTAGGGAGGGGATTGAGGAAGGGGAAACGCAATCATTAACAACTTGACATGTCCATGAAAAAACAACTTTCTTCCGGTAATGATGTGAAACATGATAGCGAGGGCGTCTCGGTGGACAGGAGAAGGGGGAAAACATTGCGTGCTTAGCAAATTTAAAGGAATTTGTCGAAATTTATTTTTATGAAGTGTAAATGTTTTCTGCTCATAATTCATAGGGTGCTTGAACTTGTTGTGACCCAGACACGGATACCCCTTCCTCTGACACACTTATGAGACATTTGCGCTACTATGTGCTTTGAATACGACTTAAGTTGCAATACACCTTAGCCTCTGCGTTTGACTATGTCTGATGATGACTATGTCTGATGATGACTACAAAATATGCACACTTTTCTTGACATTTTCTTGAGAAAAATACAATCCTGTGATGGCACAAGGGTAAAGATGATATGGGTAGTGAAATTAAGTTGGGGTCCAGAGGCAGAACCCCTTGATGGGGATCTGGCAATGAAGCCCCTCAAGATTTGATAGAAATAAACTTACAAGAAGCCTACAAGAGCATAAAATGTCTTTCTTTTAAGGCTATCAGTTATCATGTGACCATAGTGAATGATTCTCACGCACCTAGAAGATTCTCCAGCTATGAAAATGCAATATCACCATCTCACTTTTAGAATAACCTGGAATACTTAAAAGGGAAGGGGGATAAACTTAAAACCCATGAGTGTTGCATTGCACACCAGTCCTGCAGGTTTATGAATACCCCCTGCATCATGTATCATGCATTTTATTTTGTATTAGCACTTCTAGCAGAAGATAGATAGATAGAAGATAACTCAGAGATAGACTGAAGGAGCATAAGTCAACTCCCCCCAGCTTCCCCCAGTGCGGGAGGCCCTCCAGAGCATAAAACCGAATCTCGCCACAACATTGACTGGGAATCCACTAAGGCTTTGGCCAAGGATGAAAGAGAGTACCTGTTTAGTGCGGGAGGCCCTCCAGATCAAGAAGAATTGCTAGAACTAAATTGTGATCAAGGACTGGAATTGTCAACCTTATACAATGCCCTCATTCCACCAAAAGTCGGCAATAGTCAACAAAAGGGCAAGTCCATCACAACACCATAGGACTTTTTCTGATAAAGATGTGTGTCACACATCCGAAATTCAAGGTTAGTGGTGCTGAAAGTCAGTTAAATTTTTTAGAAATCATTTATAGGGGTATACTCCGTCAGTCCGAAACACCGTCAGTCCAAATTTTTCCTTTTCGGACCGACAGTGTTTTGGAGTGACAGGGAGACTCCACTTCTAGCAGTCCATTACAGTATCATCATCCAATTTGGCCACTGATGATGGCAATTGTGAAATTGAGCTAGTACAGGAGCCTAAAATAGTTTATTAATGCGTATGGTCTTTTGGCTTGATTGGATCAGATCAGTGTGCAAATTAAGTGGTCATCCGGTCATCCTGAAGCCCAGATTTGCTGGTGGATGACCAGAAATTCACTGCAGGTTATCCTTCGGACGCCCATACTTTATAAAAAAAAAAATGTTACAATTTTTGCTTTTGGATTGTTACTTGACCTGGAGCTAATTGCTAGGATCATTCATGGTTGATTTTTTTTTTTTTTTTAATGTGTTTTTAATATGCAAAGTTATAATTTAACTTTAAAAAAATTAAAATTCTAAATATATACGGATAACCAAAAATTTTGGCGGATGACCAGATTTCATGATCTGGTCATCTGCTGGATGACCTGATTTTTTTACTTAATTTGCACACTGGATCAGATCATTGCACAAACAAAGCTGGCTTTCCACAAACTTGCTCTATCAACCATCACCATACACTGCATTACTCTGGAAGGCCTGCAACATTATGATTAGTGCTGTTATTTTATTTTATTTCTCAATTCTTATACGAATATGAAGTCAAAAATGCAACACTTGTTCATACAGGACAAAAATTACCACAGATCATACAGGATCAAAATTTACTAAAAATCAATCACCATTATTTTGAATTTCGCTCTGAACAACTTTTTTAAAGTTTTAAAAATCTCACAGACTGAGATACATGTAGCCAGACAGAGCACAATGAATTCATTTCAAATTTATGTCATATCATTTCAAAATACCTGAATTCCCTATGTTAACATTATCTTTATTTTCTAGCATGTTTACTTCCTTCCTCTGAGTGCGGTAAGTTGACAAATCTTTCTTCCACCTTTTCATTTCTGACAAGCCTTTTATATAAGCTTTACTTACTTTGTTTCATTAAATCTGTGATATGAGTAAATTTTGAGCATGCCATGTCATAGATACCTATCATCACTGGCAGCTGAGAGTCACAGCCAATCAATACGCACATCCCTAATATCCAGTCAATAATCACAACACTAATACCCAGTGCCAAGTTCAACACTCTCTCTATGTCAACATACTCAAACCAAACTCTGCACCATGGTGTGGTACACTACATCATCCCTTTATTGTGATAGGTCACAGAGGTTACTATATTTTATATAAATCTCTGAACTTTGCACTGAAAATTGGAGATATATTCCAGAAGGGAAACAGTTGCTTAATGAGAAAACATTTACGTAGTTTTAACAAGAATGTAGTTATGTCACATATTTTCTCCGGAAACAAAGACACAATTAACCTTGGTACACCCCCTCTGTGAAAATTTGGCAAAATAACAATGCCCATATATTCACATTGGGTTTTGTTCAAATCACCTGATGAAAGGCTTTTTGAAATTTTCCTCAGCATCAAATTTTAATTCTTCATTTTTCTATGAAATTGCCAGGAACACTGCTATTAAATTATTCAAGGAGCATGGTCTGATTTTTTATGTCCAGTTTTCCACCTTAGATTGAGGCCTACCATTAAAACAACATGTTTCCCAATTTTGAGTTGTATTACTCCAGGGTTTTGATATGAGAAGCAAAAATGTGTATGATGTTGCCCCATAGAATAGTACATACACTTCCGGTGTGGTTACCACAATTCACCACATTTTTGTTCACACCATCTAAATGAAACATATCTCAGGCGTTTCATTTGGCTGGGGTAATATGAAAAATATAAGCTTTCTTCTGATACCAAAAGCTTTGAAAAAGGGATGGGGTATGAGGCTGTCGAAGTGTCGATCGGGTCAAGTATTTCACACCAAAAAAAAAAAAAAAATCACCAACATGCTAAGTTGAAACTAATTGTGACTCCAACCTAACAAATACATTTCATTGGTATACTTAGAGAATAAAGGTATTGTTTTTAGCTGCTGGAGTGCATCTATCGTCTCATAACACGGGCGACATCATTATTTTAAGTAAAACAACGAGGCGGAGCCGAGTTGTTTTACGTAAAAATAATGATGTCGCCTATGTTATATGAGACGATAGATGCACGACAGCTGCTAAAAAACAATACCTTTATTCTCATTCTTAAACACTTTAATTCAAATAAAAATATCATATGTATTACAAATTTTAATCAAATTAAATTCTACATTTTACAAGGAATTATCTAGGGCTTAAAATCGACCAGTCCCGTTGTTGCAGTGCGCCTCCGATTGGTTCAAATAGCGAGTCCGTGTATCGCGCCGATAATACGGCAATCGATAACACCTTTACAACATCGACTATGTTTTTTGACGATCTATGGTAACAAGGTGTGGTATGTCCACCGCACCTTTACCATATGAGCCATGGGGAGAGTGGATTTTTATTTTTTTTGTCCTGCGGGGAATTGAACCCAGGACCTCTTGCACCAGTGTGGTGACTGTATGCGGAGAACAAATTAGCCCCAAACATGAGGCTGAGATTTAGTTTCTCTCTCTTCAAGGTATTTTATCGTACAGTAATATATTCTCCGCATTATTTTTTGCTGCAGCAAACAGCATTTTCCATGGAAACAAACATCAAGAAGAAGTCCCTTGAAAGTTGAAACAAAACTAATCCTTTGAGCAGAAAATAGGATACATGAAACCAAAAATCGCTGTGGAGAACCGAAAATGCGATGTCTGTTGGGGCGGAAACACACCAAGAAAAACATCAAGATTATTTATAATACTGGCCTCATCTATATCAGTAGCAGTGATCTCCATAAAAAACCTTTTAAATGGCATATCTTGTGACAAAGTAGAAAAACAAAGTATTGGATAACATTGTATCATCCCGAAATCATTTGTGTAAATGTCAATATACTTTTATGTCACCAGTCGCATAGTTGTTAGGCCCTGGTCATACTTTAGATTCAATGTCGAACAAGTATTCCTTATTCATTCTATTTTGTTTTTCACCTGGGAACTAAGGAGAACACTGCCAGTGCATTGGTCATCTCAGGTTAAATAAATAAATAAATAAATAAATAAATAAATAAATAAATAAATAAATAAATAAATAAATAAATAAATAAATAAATAAATAAATAAATAAATAAATAAATAAATAAATAAATAAATAAATAAATAAATAAATAAATAAATAAATAAATAAATAAATAAATAAATAAATAAATAAATAAATAAATAAATAAATAAATAAATAAATAAATAAATAAATAAATAAATAAATAAATAAATAAATAAATAAATAAATAAATAAATAAATAAATGCTATTCAATGTCCAGTCTTGTTTAACTTCTACCGCAAGTTTATT
Source organism: Amphiura filiformis (assembly GCF_039555335.1). Classification (NCBI taxonomy): domain Eukaryota; kingdom Metazoa; phylum Echinodermata; class Ophiuroidea; order Amphilepidida; family Amphiuridae; genus Amphiura; species Amphiura filiformis. The sequence goes on from NC_092631.1 coordinate 5,602,027, forward strand.
GATAAAATCGCTAAAATATTACCACCAGACATTCACCATCAAATATAATTGATTTTTTTATTAACCCCCTGAGCACTTCTGATGATCTAACATTGCCTCTGATTGGTCAATTACATGATATCTTCATTTTAATCACCAATCAGAATGGAGCTTTGCAAATACTTCACCCCAATTTTTTTGCGTGGTGAAATTATTTAACAATGTCGCCGATTGGTCCAATTGATAGCGAAAACCTCTTTTTGACCAATAGGCAGGTAGTTCTCATGGGGTTAACAAACATTCGTCTGAAGATAAAAATGAATTGAAAAAGATTGAATAACGAATAATTGTTGAACGTACATTTGACATCAAAGTATGAACCATCCATTACTCTCTATGGTACACTTTTGTGGCGTATATTGCCTTTGATGTTCTGCTCACTGCAATGCACCAGTTCAGTGTATGATAATCAAAAAGTACAATAAATTGTTTCAAACTTAATCGTTAACCTTTCCCTATGAGGATTACACGATTGAACAAATTTAGAATCCCACAATTGATATCAGTTTAACTGCACAGCATAGTGAATCAGTGTGATAATGGCAATGTACAAATCATGCACACATGTACGAGGGATATCCAAAAGTTTTTAAAATCACCCAGAAGTGTAGGAGCTATATCGATGAAATTTTGTCAGTGTAATCACTGATCCTTATGTACATTATGCTCCAAAAATGTTCTCAAAGGTATGTTTACTTTCTTTACAGGTGGCGCTAGATGGGCGGTAGGTGCATAACCTGCAAAAAGGAGAAAATTGAGGCACGCAGCTTGATTAAGTTCCTGTATTTGAAGGGTTAGGCCTACAATGCTCAGAAAATCTATGATGAAATGAAAGCTATCTACGGTGATGATTGCCCATCATATGGCACTGTTGCTTTTTGAAAAAGGAATTTCCAAACTGGCCACATGTCCCTCACAGATGAACCAAGAAGTGGACGTCCATCACTTACGGATGATGCGGCCACAGTGAAGAAACTCAAGAAAGTGGAGGATCTTATCATGAAAAGGTTATGCGCCTACTGCCCATCTAGCGCCACCTGTAAAGAAAGTAAACATACTTATGAGTCCATTTTTGGACCATAATGTACATAAGGACCAGTGATTACACTGACAAAATTTCATCGATATAGCTCTTTCACTTCTGGGTGATTTCAAAAAGTTTTGGATACCCCCTCGTATTGTGCATTCACGAACACAGAAAACCCCTTGTATTATGCATATTTCCAAGGGCCTGAATTATGACGAACAAAAGTCCTCTCTCTTGCCAAGTCCTCAAAACATTAGTATTATGAAATGAAACGAGTCCTCAGGCCTCACAAGGTTAACACACAGAGGATATTGGCTAGGGACCTTATTTTTCGATGTTTTCCGAGGACTTGCATTTCAAGGATGCGGGAGTCACAGGGCTGTCGCTAGACTAGTCGGAATGGGGTGTACAGTCCTTGTTGTTGATTTGTTGTCCCAAATTTTTTTTGGACGCAGCAATTTTTCAACAAACAAATTAATTTGCCAACTACATGTACTGTTTCCCGACAAAATCTATGAATAAGGGTGGGGTCACACCCCATCCCCTCTATAGCTTGTGAATTTATGGGTAAGAAATAAAACATGAAAATACAAAATACCTGCTTAAATAACTGAAACATCTCGACTATCTTTTGTTTACACCACAAATCTGTAGAACACTGAAATGTCACACTCATGCTATCAGCACCAACAAGCAAATGCAGTTACAGGTCGTGGTTACCAGTTACCGAACCAGAATGTCACACCGCCCTCCTTCAACCGAGTTACTCCAAGCCGCCGAGAACAGCGTCGACAGCCAGTCAGACTATCCCATCAAAGCGTCTTATGCAAACACGCTGATGATTTATCCCGGCTTAATATGTGTGAATGTGGGTGGGGCGAGGGAGGACCAAACAAATAACTGGGGATTTATCAGGCCGGGTGCTGGAGTGAAAACATTCGAGCTGAGAGCTCATTTTGACAGGCCGGGACAGCCAGCCAGCCAGCCAGCGCAGTGCTGGGGTAACTCACTAAATGGAGGGGCGGCGCCAGCTGTAATGGATTGAGCAGTGAAGACAGCTTGTATCTCTTTCACTTCACCTAACTGAATAAATGAGGAGCATCTATCTAGACAGACAAGCAGCATACTTAATAATAAGTTTTTAAGAAACTTTCTTGATTATAAATTTCTTAGAAAAGACAACTATATCTTCCACAAAAGAGCATTAGGACAATATTTAAACTAGTTTGGAATCATACACTAGTGAACAGACTCGACATCTAATACCAGTATACTATATGGTCCTAGACAGGTCTTGAACTTGTCTATCAGCCTCTAAATCCAGGTTAATCCATCCGCAAATGAAAAATCCACAATGTACGACAAAGAAAGTACACCTTTTTTTTTACCCAGTCTAGTAAAAACAACTTGTCTTGTACTTCATCATTTAGCCAAACTTTGAAAAGTTTTATGAAATGCTACTGATATAAACTCAAGAAGGAAAAAGTCAGACATTTAATTTTGTTCTCACTTGTAATAGAGGAGTATTATGATTGGCTAGACATTTTTATGACAGGTTGCCAATCAGCAGAGTTCATATAGCAACATGACAATTTCACATTCATGACCACATGTTCACTGTGCACTTGAGATGATAGCTAGGAGCCTCCCTTCAGGGTTGGACTAAGTTGCCCCTGACCTTGTCTCTCATGCCAGTCTTTAGTCTGCGCTTGTTCCCTATCGCTGATTCTCAATTTCTTCCCACTCTATGCACAACTTGAATAGGGAAAACTTTTGGAGCCGGATGAAGCTAGGGAGTTTACAAGAATATTCTTTTCATCTTCTTTTACCACTGGGCCCTGAGGCGAGAAGTGAGGAAAAATCCTGGCCGATCCCACCACTAATACTACAGACATATTGCATGTCAATTTGTCATTTGTGTGTGTGTACTTTATGAGACTCCTCCCTCATCTACTTCATCATTTGATGGACTGATCTTACAAGGATACACATCATTTTTGCGCAGATGTGAAGTGTCTGATTGGATAAAAGAATACTAAGTTGTAACAATCCGGGAAGATATTAGTATCGCTAGCCTCCTGAAACACACTCAAAAACTTGTGCACTCCGATTCTAACGGACTGAAGAAGTGAAGAATTTTCTGTCAACATTTTACAACGTGGATAGCATTGGTGATGACGGAACAAGTTAAAGCCAAGGATATTCAACCCGTAGTGGAATTAATAGGCGCTAAACTTTCTTAAGGTGAGTCATGCGATGTAAATATTTGTAACTGTAACTCAACGTACTTATGAAATATGAATCAATGTTTATTGAGGGAAAAGGCTAGTTTCGAAATTATTACATATCACTTTTACTCGGCTGCTTTTACTCAATGTCACAAATCCATCATTGAACTGGACAACAAAATCAATATTGGAGACTAAACTTGAAATGCAACAGTGCAACCAATTTTTGGCACATGGGGTCTTCCAAGTATATTATAGTATTTTAGTCCTTGACATTACGCCTCAATTTTTTAGTCCTTGACATTACGCCTCAATTTTTGCTTATGTTCTCAAATGCATGTTCCTCCGACTAGTTACAGAAAATCAATATTCGTCATTAGCTGTAAAAGTGTACTGAAAGAAGTTAGTTTTTCTGACAGCATCGACTAAAACAGGTTTAGGAAAGTTTTTTTCTAAATTAAATTGCACCACATACTATTCTATCCATTCAACTGGAAGTATTTCATAGTTTGCTCAGATAATGATCATGTTTGCTTCATAGTCATTATTTATGTTCCCTCGTGTCAATCAATAAAACACTTGGATTGGTTAATAGTAGTAATGCCTAAATTTATAACACTTTGAACTGGATCCAAAATATATTGTACCTTGCAGTTGCACTGAGTCTTACTATTAAAACATGATTTGTTACAAGCCGACGACAAAGTCGGCTTGTTCTGTTTTACGCTAATTCTTTCTTTCTGGCAATCTGCCTCTTCTTCTCTGAACAAAATGCGCTTAAAGCCCTTATTAATGCATGTTACTCAGTACTGGCATGGGCATTCAGGGTGTTCACAGCTTGACCATTGCTTGACCTTTAACCCCGTATGCAATACAAAAAAAATTTGAACAACAAGATATGTCAAATCTTAGTGTTGCATATGATAGACCTTAGTGAGACAAAACAAAAAGTTAATGGTGACCTCCTTGTACAATGTTTACTTTGGGGTCAAAAGGTCAAAATGTGTAAAATGTCAAACAACGAGCTAGCTCCGCCAGGGATTGACGATTTCAACCATACTTGACCCAAATGACCACTGGGCTAGGCCAAACCTTCCATTTGACTTTGACCTGGCTGTGACCTTTGACCTAGCTACAATGGTCAAAACGTGATTTCGCTTTAAAACGTATCTTCTTCTACAAACAACATGCGATGGTGACATGGCGAAGTCATGTGACTCGACTTTGGTCGGTGCATATAGGGTGTTCACAGATAAGGGGTCAAAGGGCATTAAGGGGTCATTTCCGATCAAAGTCTAAAGAACTTCAAAAATTCATATCTGCTATGTGTGAAATAGCTAGGTGAAGTCACTTGCACACATGCATGGCCATTGACTGATTTCTACTGGGGAGTCACAGATTTGGGGTCAAAGGTCATCTAAGGTCTTTTTTTGGCACTCGATAAAATGCTTAAAATTTAGCCAAATCGGCTTTATCTCAGCCTATGGAAGACGGATATGGCCCATTATTGCTACAGTGACGCAACATTAATGGTAGGGGAGGTCTGTGATAGTCTCGACTCCATAAGTCAAAGTTCAAGGTCAAAAGTCAAAATCTACAAATAAGCTCCGATTGAGCTGAAATTCACCAGGAATAATCCTTGTGACATCCTAAACACAAAACAAGTGCAGTTGACCCCATCCGTGACCCAGAGGTCACGCTATAGAGGTCAAAGGTTAAATCACCGACATACTTGGATTGGGGGACTTTATGACACTCTAAACACGAGAAAAATGCATTTAATGACATTTGTGACCCAGGGATCAAGTTATAGGGTCAAAGGTCAAATTTAAAATTGGTCCAATCGAGTTTAAATTCAACAGGAATAAATTCTTACGACATTCTAAACAGGTTAAAATATTTATGATCCCAAAGGTCAAAGTAGAGGGGTCAAAGGTCAAATTTTAAAATTGGTCAAAATTGACCCATTAATTTCTTTCTTTCTTTCTTTCTTTCTGGCTATGTGCCTCTTCTTCTACAAACAAAATGCGCTAAAGCTCTCATTAAAGCATGTTAGTCAGTACTGGCATGGGTATTCAGGGTGTTCACAGCTTGACCATTGCTTGACCTTTAACCCCGTATGCAATACACAATAAATTCGAACAACAAATTTGAAATTGGTCAAAATTTTATCCATTATTAATGTTATTCCTGGCCGGCGGCTTGTACCCAGAATCTATTGACTCTAGTTCAATCTGGCTTACTACTTTTGTTCCAAACTTTTCATAAAATTTCCATTTCTTTACATCTAAATCTTGCTCAATTTTACTCTGCCATTGAAACAAAATCTATAGCAGTACAGATGAGTGCGGCTTTTTGGTTCATTTTATGACGCCATTTTAGTATTTCGTATTATGGCACTTAATTTCTTACTTTTGTTCAAAAGTTCATATTTCTTAACATCCTACCATATTTCAGCATGCATTCATTCAAACAATTATCAGTAGCTTGTGAAGATGAGACGTTTTGGTTCATTTCATGACGACATTTTGACGGCCCAACTTTAAAATACCTTCCGAATCCTGTGTTTTAGGGTTGCATAGTGTTATGGGTTAGGGTTACGATTAGGGTTTATTGTGTTAGGGTGCAGAGGTTTTAATCTATAGCTTAAGTTATTCCAAAATTTCATTATGGCAATTGTATGTATTTAACTTTGTATTATCAACAACGATATTTTTTGCCTTACGCAATTTGAATCAAATTTTGATACAACCAATACGTACCCTATGTTATGCAGTAAGAACTGTGGGATGCCATCCAATGAGACTAAGATTAGGTTTTAGGGATTAGAGTAAAAGTTAGGATTAGGGTTAGGATTATGAGATTTTGAGGCTAAAATTAGCATTCAGGTTGCAGTCAGGCCTGGAAAAAATTTTAAATTTCCTAGCAAGCTAGGCAGAATCCCCCGAGCAGGAGACATTTTCCTTCTTTACCTTTTCCTTCAAATCATGAAATTTCCGGGCAAGGAGATTCCTGAATTCCTAATTTTTCCAGGCCTGGTTGCAGTAGGGATGGTGGTGGTGCTATTGAAAAGTTTATTACTTGCTACATGTATGATAATTTTGAATTTAATAGGTCTACAAAGACTTACATTGAAACGTCATAGCCTTAATTTTGAGACAGAATATTCACTTAATTGGCTTTAATCACAACTACATTCATTTTAGTTCTTTTCTTAAAATTTCATTTTTTGCAAACCAATTTTAACCTAAATTATCTTAGTGAAAACTGAAACCTGTAGCCCAGCTACATTTCATGATTTGGACTATGTTCTGCTATGGACAAGGTGGTACTACATTCATGTTCTTAGAACATGAGCCCATGCCGTGCTGGCTCACCACGTGTACCTTGCCTACTGAGTACCTCCCCTATTATATTAAGCACCGACAGTTAACCTTGGCAATGAGGAGAAGAGCTATTAATAGCTAACCTGAGCCGCATAATTTGTCTACAATAATTATGAAGTAAAAAAAAAAAGATACATTATATAGAAAACCAATTGCATTTGCATACAGAGCATTGACATGAGAAGGGGGTTACTTAAAGTCAATGTCACTTGAAACATGTATGATGATTATGTTTTGTCTGAAACGATAATTTGATTTTATTTTTAGTCGCTCCAAACCATCTCCCTTGACAAAAATTTACACTAAGGTAGATGTTAAGTTCCCCCTGTGAACAAAGGACAGACAAAGTCAAGGTCAACAACATCAGGGAGTCCTAGGGACAAATTAAGATGGGGGAGGGTTAATGCACTTCAAATCCTCTCAAATAATACAAATGATCTCCAAGGATTCTTTTTTTTTAATCCAGTGAACCTGGGTTTGGGTTTAGTATAGTAACCTTCCAATTATATATAAATGGTTCGATTCATTGCCAATGAGAATCGTACGATGTGGTAACTTTATAGTCACTAATTGAAGATGAAAAGAAAACAGAATAAGAGATAAAAAGCTATAGTCTGTATATAAAATGATGCAAGGAATTCAACTTGCATAACAGATTCTTGCAAAAATTAACAGTTTTTGAGAAAATCTCAATATTTGATTTTAAAACTTTACTGACTCGAAGAAGGTATACAGACTACATTGTAAAGGAGTCATATTGTCTAGAAGTTAAAAAACAAGGGATGTATGGGGGAAAAGGGAGACCTATCCCATCCACACACAAACACCTGCAACTGTGGACTAGCACTTGTTCAGTGCCTGTATGGGACCATGACAACCCCTCTGCGCCTCGCTGCTCGGCGCTTACGCGCCTCGCTGCGCATTTTGGCGCTGCACGCCTCGATCCCCGACAAGGAACTAGGGCTAGTTCTACTGTGGACATCACCCTACTCTATTGAGTATTTACTATTCTACTGCAGACATGCACATTTGAGGTTTTTTGTTTTACCATGGATATAGTTAAGTTTTCACTGTCAGATGATGATTAACCCAACAACCCCAACTACAGGCACCCCTCCCTTGCAACTATAATTGTATAAGGCTACTGAAAACTCAATTTTGAGTTTCCCATCACATAATTTCTGAAAACAAGATAGGTAACTTTTTTATTAGGCCGTATAAAATTAATGTTTTGGTTCTCGTCCAGAGGATTTTCATGAATTGATGAGGGAGGGAGGTGTTTTTTTTTGTTTTTGTTTTTTTTTCAATGTAAAATTAGCATTGTCAGTAGTTTTCGGTCTTCTCCAACAGTGCTAGAGGAAACGATGAGGCCCTTTTTTTTCAAATGTGAGATTCTGAGGGATACACCCCTAGAGTATTATAACAATACTTGGAAGTGATGCTTGTTCTCTAATAAACTTATTTATATGTATGAAGATTTCATAAATCATTCCAAAGTCTAAAAAATTGAAAAATCTAAAAAAAAAAAAAAAATCTGACAAATCCCAGAAATTGAGGAGGGAGGGGCGAGAACCAAAATATTAATTTTACACGGCCTTATATTAGCTAAGACCCTGCCAGGAAGGGGCACATCCAACAATGAATTACAAAATTCGTACATGCCATAGACAAACAAGCAGGTAACAAAAACAGTGAAACACTGAAAATTGTTTACAAACATTTTATGATGTTCTTCAGAATGGTACTTTTTGAAATATTCATTTGAACATAAAACTAGACATATTTACCTGTCACACAACAGTAGCCTAAGTGAGTAACCTTCCGAACATTATGAAATTTGGAAGGTGATCATAATACACGCAAACACATCAACACTGAATCAACATATCCGGTCGAACCGGGCAGTTCCTATGGGGTACTCCACCGCAATGACTGCCATCTTACACAAAAAAGAGTTTGGCAAAGTGGCCAACCACTATTACGCTAATAGGCCCTGGAATTTTCTTAGTTTTATAAACCTTGGGGATGGTACATGATATTTTTCACTGTATCTGGTTTAACAACTTTTCACTCAAGTTTCTTGCTAAATAATCTAATTAATTATTAGTTTGACCGCATGCTCACCGGGACTCAAAGTCCATTTTGGGCTGCTGCCTGAAATATTTCACAGTATCATATCAAACATATTCCTATGTCTAGTAATGTTGGGCTTTGCACTTCACAATGACAAAACTAGAAAAACATTTTGATGTCTCAAATATTCAAGTTAGCGTTTTGGTTCTCGTCCACAGATTTTTCATGAATTGATGACGAACAAAATTTTGTTGTATTGCCCTCAAGAGGGGAAAATGGCAAAGTTTGGTTGGTTGGTTGATTTTTTCCCCTTATTTTTAAACATTAGTTTTTAAAAATCCCCCCAAATATTAAATATTGCTTCATCCATTAGGGACATTATTAAATTTTGACTACTTAGATAACACTGCCCAACACAGTTTTTGGTGACTTTGGTTTGAGACTTGTTTTTAGGTAATTTGGGGTCGCTGATTTCAAATATAGCATTATATTTTGCATATAACGTCAAATTTTCACTCTATGGTATACCCTATTTATATGAGAGGGCGTATTATCTGGGCCCATAACGTTACTAAATCATATAAACCCAATTGAAAGTCAAAAGGTGAATGCATAAATATTGGCATGATAATATAAACTACAAAAAAATACCACAGAATATAGTCTTAATTTGGCAAGAAGATATACCTTGGAATGTTTGACACCCCAAAAATGACGGGTATAGTGTTGCAACCCATGAGAATAATATTTTTTTAAATTTTGATGTTTATGGAGGCCAAACTTAATTTTTATGTCAAAGTAATTAGTTTTATGAACATTTAGCAAAAAACTGCATCAAAATCGAGCGTTGCTAGCATTTTTGGTCAAAATCTATCATTTTAGCCATCTTTCAGGATTTTTTCAGATTTTCTCACGATAATGACGTCATTGTGACGTCATATGATGTATGTTGGTACTTATTTTGGTATCGTTGGATAGAGTAGACTCATAGCTATTCATAGGTACCCAATATAAGGGGTTTACTGTAGAAAATCCAGGGGGCTGCAACCCTTTGGTGGATGTGTTAAGTGATTCATGAAATTTCACCATTTTTCATAGAAAAAAACCTTGACGTGATAGGGCAAAACTGATACCATTTTTGAAATCAGCGACCCCAAATTAGTTAAAAACAACTCTTAAATCCAAGTCACCAGAAAAAAAGTTTAATTTTGTTGGCCAGTGTAATCAATCTAAAACTAGTCTTTCAATAAAATATTAATTTTAAATGAAAAACATTGATTTTTTTAACATATCTGTAAAAATCATCATTGAGGGCATCAAACAATTGGGGGGGGGGGGCACTATGCAAAGCTCAAATATTGGTGCTGCACACACACCAAACCCAACTGCATACAGTACACCACTCTAATGATTCTATATCCATACACAATGTATTCTAATGACAGATGATTCTATATAAATCCACAGTATGGGTCTCTGTCATTTATATATTGGACAAAAGTGTAGCTGCTGATGACTAGAATTGATTGTATTTAGGCCTAAAAAAGTAAGTCCTGGATTACATGAATTTAGTCAAGATCAGGATTCACTGTAGTCTTAAACAGGACTCACTGTGGTTTTAGTATAAGCCAGGAATTTTTGGGTAATTTTGTGCTCTGGTACCCGACACATTTTTCGTGCGGGTAAGGGTACCCGAAATTGCAAAAAAAGGGTTTTTTTTTGTTTCAGAGTGTCTCTGGACCTAGAGCTAAATGCTAAATCATTCATGGTTGACTTACAAATAATCTCGGGCGGGTACCCACAAGCCCACCCGAAAATCCCTGCCTTATTTTAGTAACAATCAGAATAGACCCTATCAAATAAACTCAACTGGTGGCAAGTAGGCCCTACATGTTGGTTCTAAGTAAGGGAGGGACAGGCCTCTAGTTCTATTCCACAACCATTCATACATATCATCTGTTTTATTCATTTGCCCTGTGGTACCTTATTGAGGGCAGAATTTTATCTAAATGAGGACGAGTGACAAAGAATTTAATAGGTTCTACTGACACCAAAATGCTCTACTATCCGATGGCACAGTTCAATAGTCTACTTTTAATAATAACAGCTCAAATTGCCCATTTTGATTCACCAATTCCTATTTCCTGGTATCTTAATATGAATAGACTAATGGGCTATAATTCAGGACAAAAAAGTATAGCCAGGTATTGTGATATTATCATATTCTAAATCTCAATGGGCTACTAATGGGCCCGAAACAAGGCCTGTAGCCCACTTATTTTCATCCTTGTTATCATGTCATTTGTGAATAATTTGATTGACTCGCATTCACACAGGCTGCATACAGCAACCATGCTCTGTGCATCCTAACAACCACATCCACTCTCATTACCTACAAGTTGATATGAAATGGCTTCCTTTCATATTTGTTTTTCCCGAAATAAAAAATCTGATTTCATAGTATTGTGTGCGAAACAAGCAGTGAGTAGAATGCCACTTACATGCCATTTTCTGTGATAATGATATGAAATTGACCCTAATCCAAGACCCTCAATGCTAATCCTTAAATCCTGACCTTAACCTCAATCCTCACTTGATCTTTCTAAATCCAATTGATTTCAAATTTAATACTAATACAATGTTTTGACTTGTGGCTATTTGTACAGCAACCCAAGATGACCAAAACATGCTAATTCAACTTCCGTTTGTGCACTTTCTAACACTTTGCAACGTTTCAGTAGCAGCTTATATTCTAGAATATGGAAGAGAGTAGAAGAGAAAGCAGAAGAGGATTGATTTTGATTGAAAATTTTCAGATTTTGTTCAGATTTTTCAAGCTTTCTGTGATTTTTGAGGGCTATTTATAGCATCTTCAAGAAAAACAATCCAGATCAACTAACCTTACTATCTGCCTGTAGAACAGGGTTTAATTTTTTGCCGTCCAAGGGACATAGATGTGATAGACAGACAGACAGAAGGACACACCGACAGATATAGAGAAAAAACAGACACAGATTGAGAGAGAGAGAGACAAAGACAGATAGAGACTCTTAGAAAAATGGTTCTATTATTAAGGGGGTACTACACCCCTGTCCAATTTTGTGCCTATTTTTGCATTTTTTTCAAAAATCATAGCGCATTGGTGACAAGCAAGATATGTATATTATCATGATTATAGGGGCAAGGACTACAACTACTGCACTGGAAATTTTATTTTAGCACAGACAACAGTTGTGGAGTTACAATCAAAAATGAGGGAAAACCAGTATTTGATCAATAAATCAATAACTACTTGCCTTGAGTTGCTGAATTTCCAGTGCAGTAGTTGTAGTCCTTGCCCTTATAATATGCATATCTTACTTGTCACCAATGCGCTATAATTTTTAAGAAAAATACAAAAATAGGCACAAAATTGGCCAGGGGTGTAGTACCCCCTTAAAGTAGAACCTAAATTGGTTCTTGATCTGTCCTGTATGTGGGACCTTAAATGGTTCTACAAAGAAAAGAAAAGGGTTCTGGAAAGGTTAGGGGTTTGGGAAAAGTTAACCATTTGGGGTTCTTTCAATTTCAAGAAACCTTTTCTCTTGATTGAGGGTTCTATACACAGTACAGCCAAGAACACCCTTTTTCAAAGGATGTATAGAGAGAGAGAGAGAGAGAGAGAGAGAGAGCAAGAGAAAGGAAAAGAGAAAGAAAAACAGTCAGACAGACAGAAAAAGAGTAGAATCATGTTTTAGATTCTCCTTGGCTTAGGCCAATAAGATATGCACTTTCAAGACAGGATTTGGCTTGTTGATCAGCAGTTAGACACCAGTTCTTTCAGCTTCGATATAAACATTTACATTGGTTTAAAGATTCAATTTATTTGATTTTGTAACGTAATATTTTCTGTGAATACTAGGCAGATTATTTTACCAGGGGAAGTGCAAGGTGAACTTGCAAACTACGCAGGAGTCCGTAACCCCAGTAACCCTCTCCCTACCAATGCTGATTCCGCTCCCCAACCTCTATAACTTTGTATTTCTCTCTAAAATACTCCCACATTACACATTTTCGTGACGGCTGCATGAAAATGCATTGCAACAAGTACGAACATGCCAAGTCTTAATGCAGGTTGTTCAAAATATCCCTGTTCACATTAAAACGGCCCAGAATGAAGTAATACTAGTGTGAAAAACAATACAGGTATGTAGACATATGAATAGGTAACATGGTAAGACACACATTAACCACTAGCTAGGTTACAAATTGATGGTGCTCTCTCATTAGTCAGAATCACACTCGGACCATGTTTTTTCAAAGCAGCGCTGGGGATGAAGTCATAACCTGAGTCCCCTTCTTACCTGCACCCGCCAGTCTGGATATGATGGGTGGCCAAGCTAGTAAAATCAAGGGATTCTTATCGACCAGCTATTTGAAAATTAATTTTGAGACTTTTGGACTATCTAATATGGGGACATATGTAGTCTCAAATTGGATTGCTATTCTCAACAAGGCCGAAACGCTAATTTTTAATATGAAAAACTTCTAAACTCTGTCGGAGAGAAATTAACCTTCAGGGACACTTCTCCAGTGATAAGTTTCATGGTTTACTTTATTATTTTATTTTTTTGTTCACAGATTTGCTTCTTCCAATGTTTGCCACAAAGATAGCAAGATGATTGTCACACTAGGAATCCTAGCTCTGGTAGTGTATCTCATTGGATATTATGTGATGGAATACTACGACTTCCACATTACAAAGCTTCCTCCCGGACCACCGTCCCTACCGTTTCTAGGCAATGTCTTACAGCTGGATTCAAAGGTACTGCACTTATCGCTCACCGAAATGGCCAAAAAGTACGGCGACATATTCAGCCTGAAATTTGGCCGCAACGAGTGGTGATTCTCAACAAGGCTGACATAGTCAGAACTGCCTATAACGGACCCGATATCACAAACAGACCGCGGATCTTTTCAATTGACTTTTTTGTGCCAAAAGGATTTCTGGCATCTTGCACGGACAGGAATGATTTCCGAATTCACACAAAGATGATGAAGCATGCTTTTAGGGTCATCACGCACAGCAGCCTCGGCGGAAAGTTAGTCGACGAAGCCGAGGATCTTATTAAGCAGTTCACATCATACAGTGGAAAACCATTTGACCCTAGAGATGACATCCATTTAGCGTCACTCAATGTGCTCTACAACATGGCTTTTGGCAAGAGATACACTCGCGGCGAAGCTGAACTCAAGGAGATCTTTGATTACTCAGAACAGATCATGACTGGCGTGTCGCCAGTTCATCCTGTCAATCTGATACCATGGCTACAGCATATCCCTAATCCATGGATGGAGTCGTTAGCCAAGGCCCGTGATAGACGGGACACTCAGTTGATGAGACTTTATCAGGAACATGTGGATGCATATGATAGCTACAGTGACAAACCAATGGACATGGTGGAAGCCTTATTACAGGCAGTACGCAATGCTAAAGTCAAAGAGGATCAAGACATGCTTAGACTGCTTACACCAGACCATATTGTCACTAATATCTGGACTATCTTTTTTGCAGGTAAGGAAACACTATCTTATATTTCATTAACTGTTTGGAGTTAGTAACCTTTATTTTTGTACAGGTAATATTATCAATTGACGGGCTCATTGACTCCACACTATGCAGTTAGGAAGAGATAAATAATAAAATCCAATTACCTAGTTCGGATAATGGTCAAGTATGACTTTTCAATCTTTTGGCATGAAAAATTTTGATTTCTTTGAGCCATTAATCCTGTTTAGAAAAGGTGCCTGCTGCACTAATGTAATGGAATTTACACACATTTTTAAAGTAAATTCAACTTCCTGAGTGTTTCCTAGTGTGACTTTGGTGGTATCTTCTCAATAAAAACTGGTATTTCCTATCTGGTTAATAATTCCACAAAGCATTCTAGGCACTTATCAATGCACAATTATGAATGAAACATAAATCTTCACCCACGGCACCGTCTTTTTTAAAGACAGTTCTTGTTTGACATTACATAACTACATTCAGGTGCAAGGAACTCTTTCGCATGTAGAAACAATTTTGTGACAAACTTCTGTAGATAAGTGCAGTATTTTTAATTGACTTATTAGCATGGGACCCTACGACTTCACCATTTATGTACTAACAGGATCGCTGAAGGCATCTTTTGGAGAACTTTATCAATAAATTTCAAGAATATATGGAAATAGAAGTAGCTGATATTATGTGCTACATGTATTCCACTTTAAATCCATACACCCCTTATGGAAGACATTCAACTTAATCTCCCACACAGGTGATATATATTTCAAATGGAGTCACCCATTCAGGTAACTGAATTTGAAATTCACACTCCCTTTTAAGTCATAGTACAGTACACATTTCAACTGGAATACCCCAATATGTTGAGTCCCTATATATGGAGTATCTCCTTAAACCATTTAACTATTAACCTTCAACTCAAGTAAAACAGTACACAAATTAAACAAATGTTTTGTGTCGTTCATCTCCATTTCATCAAATCCATGAGGCTAGTATTTCAGACTAAGTTCACCGAGTTAACCTGAATGAATCATGAATAACTCAAATGTGTAGTAATTTCAATAAAAGATCCTATGGGTATAACATTTTGGCTAAGTGTCCCACAGCTACATATATATCAACATATTTAAAGGTAAGGACTGTGTTTCAAATGGCAGTCATATTGAACATTATTTAACCTCCAAAAGAGCAGAGTAAACTAGCATGAAAGTGTGGATAAACTGTTTGCATTATGTTTGAAACCACAAAATTAAATTTTTTTAGCTAAGCTATGACCAGCTCTACAACAACAGGGTATATTCCTTAAACTGAGTATGAAGGTAGAAGAGACTTACTACCTTCATGAACTGAGTCACCTTTAGCTCCTGCGCAATATCATGTTGGTCTTGCATAACATTGTATCTGGCCCAATCCTAGCCCAGTTCAGACCCCGTTATACCACGATACTGCAAAAGCCGCATAGTCCAGCTATGGTGCGAGAAACATCCTACTTTTAATTCAGAAATTTACTGTACATATAGCAAATTTTCATATCCACCATGAAAAGGAGGGGGGATATAAATCACCAACATTTTGTGACACGCTCTGATCCACTTAGACTAAGCCGAAAAGTTACCATGCAGGTAACATCACAGTGGTAATATCAAGGGGTAAAAGACAAACAAAAGAAAACATCAGCTATCAGAAATTTCTCAATTTTTATACATGTACCATTGATCACACCCCCCCCCCCACCCCCCATACACACACCCACACAAAATGGTCAGACTGGATGAGATCATATTATCTATGCCCGTGTAACGGGGCATAGATATTGTATTTGTTGTGTTTAGTCTTCGGCTTCTCCTTCTCCGTCTTCTCCTTCGCCTTCTCAAGATCAGTCCTTTGCACCCCTCTAGCTCAGGAACTAAAGTAGCCCCTGGGCCCATACTTGGTACAATGATGGCCCATGACCCCTAGATACATCCTAGGGTACCCCGACCCCAAAGGTCAAAGGTCATGGGCTACAGGGGGCAATATGTGTAAAATTTCAAACAGCTCTAGCTCAACTACTATAAGCGCCCTCAGGGTTCATACTTGGTACAATGATGGCCTATGACCCTAGAAGTATGCTATGCTAGCCGCAACCCCAGAGGTCAAAGTTCATATGCTTTAAAAAGCAAAATAGGTACGACCGGTTAACACAGTGTATCGCAATAGGAAGCATTTTGGTAGCTACCTGTATTTGCAATGATGAAGGCTTCAAATATCGTCAAGGCGTACAATGGGGTTAAGAGGTTAACCACTTAAAGGGACACAATGTTTTGGGATTAAAGGGGTATTCTCCAGTCTGGTGGTGTTTCAGAGAGAGTGAGGGTCTGATGGAGTATAAGAGAGAGTGATGGCTTGGTGGGTATTAGAGAGAGTTTGGGCCAGCCTGGTGGTGTGTTAGAGCGAGTGAGTGTCTGGTGGATTATAAGAGAGAGTGAGGGTCTGGTGAGGTATTAGAGAGAGTGTGCGCCAATCTGGGGGTGTTTTAGAGCTAGTGAGTGTCTGGTGGAGTATAAGAGCGAGTGATGGCTGGGTGGGGTATTAGAGAGAGTTGGGGTCAGCCTGGTGGTGTTTTAGAGCGAGTGAGTGTCTGGTGGAGTATAGAGAGAGTGAAGGCTTGGTGGGGTATTAGAGAGTATGGGTCAGCCTGTTGGTGTTTTAGAGCGAGTGAGTGTCTGGTGGAGTATAAGAGAGAGTGAAGACTTGGTGGGGTATTAGAAAGAGTGTGTGCAGTCTGGTGGTGTTTTAGAGCTAGTGAGTGTCTGGTGGAGTATAAGAGAGAGTGATGGCTTGGTGGGGTATTAGAGAGAGTTTGGGTCAGCCTGGTGGTGTTTTAGAGCGAGTGAGTGTATAGTGGAGTATAAGAGAGTGGGGGTCTGGTGGGGCATTAGAGAGAGTATGGGTCAGCCTGATGGTGTTTTAGAGCGAGTGAGTGTCTGGTGGAGTATAAGAGAGTGAAGGCTTGGGGGGGTATTAGAGAGAGTGTGGCCCAGTCTGGTGGTGTTTTAGAGCGAGTGAGTGTGGAGTATAAGAGAGAGGGTCTGGTGGGGTATTAGAGAGAATGTGGTCCAGTCTGGTGGTGTTTTAGAGAGATTGATGGTCTGATGAGGTATAAGAGAGAGTGAAGGCTTGGTAGGGTATTAGAGAGAGTATGGGTCAGCCTGGTGGTGTTTTAGAGAGAGTGAGTGTATAGTGGAGTATAAGAGAGAGTGAAGGCTTGATGGGGCATTAGAGAGAGTATGGGTCAGCCTGGTGGTGTTTTAGGCGAGTGAGTGTCTGGTGTAGAGAGAGTGAGGGTCTGGTGGGGTATTAGAGAGAGTGTGGTCCAGTCTGGTGGTGTTTTAGAGCGAGTGAGTGTCTGGTGGAGTATAAGAGAGTGATGGCCTGGTGGGATGTTAGAGAGAGTGTAGGCCACGGGCATAGATATTCGTGTTTGGTCAAACACAACTGTGGTTTCTAGTTCTATTTCTGTTCCTGGTTTTGCCTTTCCAAGAGTTATTATTTAAAGTTACTTCTCAAATTAGGAATTCATTTGAGTGCTCTTGTCTCTTCCTTAGATTGTAAGCTCCCTCATCCACATTCTTTTCTTTTTAGCTTTCTATGTAACACCAAGCTAGATGCTTAGAAAATAGGGAATTCCCACCAAATTATTTCTTTGAATGGTTTTGAAGGAAATACTGCTGACTAGCAGTACAAAATCTACAGGTAAAATTGGGAATTCCCACAAATTATTTCTTGGAATAGTTTTAGGGAATGCTGCTAACTACCAGCATAAAATCAAAAGGTTCCAAAGTAATTATACCGTACTCAGCATATGTGAGTTTCTGCAAAAATTAAATATAAAATCAAAATGATGCATAAATGTATCAACAAACTATACTATTTCACAAAATAACCTTTATTTGAACACAAATGACTTGCATGCAGATGCAGTCCCACATTTCAAAAATCCTCCAGAAAAAAAAATCACACTCACATCCTCAAGGGGTTCAAATGCAAGGGAAGTCAACTTGCAGTTACAGTGGCAACAGACAATTGACAAATGTTTGCAAACAATGAACATAAAACTCTGAAAAAAATGTGCCAACAAATACATTGGATTAAACAATTGGATTGCTTTTCAGTGATTTATAGCTTTTGCCTGCCCAGCAGTCTAGTCAGATCAGATTTTGAAAGAAGAAAATCACATTTCACATTTAATATTCCTAACAGCAAAATCCAATCACCGACACCATGTGCTTTACATTTACATGTACGCTCTAGTTGGGGACTTCCCACTAGTCCTAAGGTTTGCGAGTCTGAGAAGAAAGTTTGCTAGTGAATCTGAAAATGTAATAGAGTTCACTGGTCCTGATGTTAAATTTAGGGTTATGGTAAGGGTACAGGCTTGGGTTTGGGTAATACTAGCAAACTTTTTAGATTAGCAAACTTAATAAAGTAATTTTTAATACTTCCGTGGTCCGTGCTGTGCGCCGAGCGTAAACACAGAAGTGATAAACAATCGCGCTAATTGGCTGATCAATGGTCAAGACAATTGACCCATTGGTCACCAGTGCGTAGAAAGTGAGGAGATCTCGCAACTTTTATGTGATCGCCGATCACCACCGTGTACCTGGACCATAAAATCTACAAAATCTACTTTAGGGTGAGCAAACCTTTATGATAGGACTAGCGGTGGTAGTCCTTACAGCCCTAAACTCACTTTATCCATTTTCTTTCTTTCATCCTCAACCAGGTACAGACACAGTCCTGACAGCCCAGTTGTGGGTGTTTTTATACATGGCAGCTTTCCCTGATGTCCAGGCTGACATCCAGAAACAAATTGACCAAGTAGTAGGTCATCACAGGATGCCAACGTTACAAGATGAGAAAGCACTCTCACTCCTCAGTAAGTTTCTTATCACTTTCCTTCTGGTTTAGTTTTCACAGCAGCTGAAGGGAGTATCCCATTATGCTTTGTGGCACCATAATAGAACTGAATGTGCCATAGAAAATGTACACAAAATCCCTCACTTCAACTTTAATTAACTCGCTTAAATCAGGGAAGCTTAGACTTTTCTTTGCAAAAATATGACCCCTAAAGTATTGTGGAACTATCCATAGCTCTCAATATCTAAGCAGCTCTTGTTTATATTTTGTATACATTTGCTATGGGTCATGCAGATATACTGCAATGCATGATGGGATACTCCTTTTCATATGAGAATAATTGGCTAAAGGCAGAAAACAACAGTGTTGATATTTCCATTCAGTTGCGTATGCATAGAGCAAGTGTCCATACTAGACTCCTCCGACATTGACTAAAACGGGAGCTCTTACCCGTATTAGGCAAAAAATGCACAAATCTGTTTTTTATGATTTTAAAGATTTTAATCAAATCACTGATAGAGCCTGTTTAGTGATCACTACTTCCAATAAGCTACCATGATAGTCTCTTAATCCTAAACCATTATAACTTGAACTTAACAATAATCTGAATCCTAACCCACAACTCTATCCTACTCTTTTTGGGTGGGATACAGTAGTGCCAGTTACTATAGTCTTGCTGAAGTAACTTCACCATACACTTCCACGGAGGTAACAGGCAAATTTGGTCAAATTATGCAGAAAAGTCTTTCAGTGCATTATAAAATCTCCATAAAGAAAACTTAAGTTCATACTGCTGACCAATACTGAAACGAGGCAATTGCATCTTAAAACTTTTATTTCCACGTCTTCTTTTATATGTTTAGCAAACATACCAGTAATAAGTCACTAACTGGAATTTCTTTCTTTTTCTAGGTGCATCCATCTATGAAACAATACGGTATAGCTCCCTCTCTTTACTGGGAGTACCACATGCAGCTACAGTTGACACCAAAATCGGAGACTATTTTATTCCACAAGGTAAATTAGTATTACAATATTTTATTAGATGAACTTAAAATGCACTTTCATAGAAATTTGAAATATTTGAGACCGAGGGGTGAAGATGATACATGTAGCAATTTTGAAACTTTTCCTCAAGCTTCTTTTAAGGGCTGGGGTATGAACGTTTGGACAGTATTTATTTTGGGACATTAGAGCACATCAGACATATCGAATTGCATTCTGAATACAAAGAATGTCATTCTGATATCAAATAATTTTGATTTTTGAAATTCGCAATTTAATACACATTTTATGGCAAATCATTAAAATTGAATTTTTGATATTTAACAGTACTTGAAGTAAACTTTATAAATCTGATGATTTATACTTAAAGTGTATGTAGGTGGGATGAAAAGCCGATGATCAATTGAAAATTTTGACCTTTCGTATTGAAGATATGGATTTTTTTCCCAAAACACCAAAAAAATTAGGTCTTTTGGGAAAAAATCCATATCTTTAATATGAAAGGTCAAAATTTTCAATTGACCGTAGGCTTTTCCTCCCTGCTACATACACTTTAAGACTATATCATTAGATTTATATAGTTTACTTCGAGGACTGTTATATATCAAAATTTTGAAAAATATCAAATTTTTATAATTTGTCATAAAATTTGTATTATATTGTGATTTTCAAAAAATGAAAATTATTTGATATTAGAAAGACATGCTTCGTATTCAGAATGCAATTCGATAGGTCTAAGGTGCTCTCATGACCCACAAAAAATACTGTCGAAACGCAATAAACGCTCATTTTAGATCCCTTAAGGTAAAGTTGAGAGAAACAAATTTGTATTCTAATAGACTGTAATAGTGCCCTCTATATGTTTTTAATCATGAAACAAATGAAGACATACAAAGCTTTCAATTTGGCAGTTGCACATTGGCAACTGAGAAAAAATTGTTATGCATTAGGCGACGAAAAAAGCAAATCCTGTTCAACGAGCAGAAATCTACAATATGGGCCTCATATTAATGTTATTCATGTTTTAAGCTGGTTAAGAATTGATAATAAAGGCAGTTTCATCAATTTGGAAGTAACAACCAAATAATCAGATATTTAAAAAAAATGTTTTCAGAAATTTTGGAAATTTGGGTCAGCATTCATTTTTACATGAAAAAAAGTTACATAATTATTTTGTATTCATGTAAATTAAGAACCTATCATAACACTGATTAAACTTTTTATACTTTTTCCCTATTTCTTGTAGGTACACAAGTAATGGCAAACTTTTGGAATATGAACCATGATGAATCTGTTTGGACAGATCCGTACACATTTAACCCTCGCAGATTTCTCGACGAACAAGGCAATTTGAGAAACATTTCGGAGTTCCCTTATTTCATGCCGTTTTCAACGGGACAGCGTGCGTGCCTGGGCAAGAACATTGGCAAGTCTGTAATCTTCATGCTCACTGCCTGCTTACTCCAAAGACTCACCTTTGAATTACCCCCAGGGGTAACCCCAGATCTGGAACCGGATATTCATTTCGATTTGGTTCCGCACGCGTACAAGATTGTTGCAAAACCGAGAGACACTCACACACAGGAAATATTCAGTAAAATATGATGAGAATTTGGTACAAAGGAAGAAGTCATATTGTGGGACGCTCTAAACATTCTAATTATCTGGAGCAGCCAGGGTTGCCAAAAGATTTCAGCCCGAATCGCGGGTCAAATAATCGAAAAGTCGCCCAATTTTTCTCTTTACCATTGGTTTCTATGGGGCAGGAAACTAGCGGAAGTCGCGGGAGCCAATGTTGAAAAGTCGCCCAATTTTTTTCTTAACCATTGGTTTCTATGGGACCGGAAATTGTCAGAAGTCGCGGGGAAAATCTTTAAAAGTCGCCCAATTGGGCTACCAAATCGCGGGTTTGGCAACCCTGGGAGCAGCCTACAAATTGGAAACAACTATGAAAATGTGCACACTGAAAGGCACATAATTATAGCATCATTAACAGAGCTAACTAATTCAGCTGTACACAACTTTGAAGAAAATATGCATAGTCTAACACTTAAGAGGAAAAAAAACTAGACCAAGTTGAAGGAAATAACATTGTGATCAGTTACTTGTATGGATAGCTATTGTACAATGGATATCAGTGGACATTTTGCTGATTTGACTATGCAAGCAGAAGATGATCAAACAGTCAATGGATTACCAGTTTGGTTTTATCTTGCACGGATGTGCTACAAAAACAGGCAATTCTGTCTATACTTTCGCCATGGCAACACATTACAACAGGTACTTTCACTGTTGATTTGAAAATTATGCAAAGAACTTGCTTACAATGATACCAAGAACATCAGCGGTTACTGAAATATATTTAAAAATATGTGTATGTCATAGAGCTCTTGAAATTTATATCAACATGGCAAACTTTACAAATTTTGATGAACCATTTCTGCCCCTACAGAGCAGTTAATTTCATTTATATATAAGATAGCAATTTATTTATTTGTAATTGTAAATAAACAAAAGATTGTCTTATTAACATTATTGTTATTACTAAGTTTATGACAAAGGAGATATCATAGCATTACTTTCTTTTGGAGTATTAAAAGGACAACTTTTCTTATTTCTAAATTATCAAGAATGATGAGCATTTTAACTTGTATTGTATTTTACATACATGTACATATATAAAATGCACTACATAGCCTGCTTCTTCCTAGCACAGACATCAACTGTTACCTTTGTCCATGGTTTTAGATTTTTAACCTGCTCATGTAGTCATTAAAATAATGAATATCATAAATATATGTTTTTATCAGCATAATGGATTTGGTTTTATGCAACATATTATTATACATGTATTAAAGTGGCACATGTCTGATGTGGGTACCGATACATGCTTCAACATCATTATTTTGAAGCTGTTTTTTTCTTTTGTACAGAAAAAAAGTTCTATGTTTCACAACTTGGGCCAGTGTCAGTGGAGGACACCAAACATTTTCCCTCTGTAAAACACAGCAAAGAATAGCCTGATTGGACTATTATAGTTCATATCCATATCCCCCTGAAAGACATGTCCTCAATCTTTCACACACAGAGTGTGAAATTCAAATGGGGTTACCTGAATGGGTGACTACATTCGAAATCTACACCCCCTGTGTGGGAGATTAAGCTCATGTCTTCCATAGAGGGTGTATGGATTTCAATTGGAATAGCTTTGTATATAGAGTAAACTTTTATAGTACATGTACAATATTTTGAATATTAGTAACGTGTGTAAATACAGAGTGTACTGTTTTTATATTATTATAATACAAAGATTTTATTTTAAATGTTTTTGTTAAAGAATTTGTGTTTGTATATACATGCAATGCAGCAAGCAACTGCCTAAACTATAGATGACAAAGCATGCAGCACAAATCGCCCAGGGATGGTATATTGTAGCATGGAAGGTGGGTTATCGGAAGGGCGAGTTACGTAACGATCCAATTGGTGGTATATCATCTCGTTTACTTACATCCACTCACCAGAAGTAGGCGCCATTTTGCTTCCAAGATGATATTATTCACATGTTGTGATACTTGGATACAAAATACATTTGTTTTAAACATTTTTACAATTTTAAATTATAAGTAGAGTGTACGATATATTCCCGACGCAGGATTTTTTTGGGGGGGTGCTGATTTTGAAAAAGTGGAATTTTTTTCCGGGGTGCGATTTGGTGAAAAGTGGACTTTTCCCCAAAAATTTGGACCTTTTTTGACCAAAAAAACACATAAAAACCCTAATTTTTTGGCTCATTACGTTCGCAAATTCTTACATTTTGGGACTTTTTGTATACTTTCACAAATTTTGGGAGGTGCTGTCACACCCCCACACCCCTCCTGCGTACGGGCCTGGGATATAGTATGTATTATATCCCTCATTAATATATTCTCGTTCATTAATTGGTTAAACGAGTATCATGTGACCAAAAATAGTTTTGCTATTTTGCAAACTTGTTAACAAGCCGATTGATGAGGAAGCGGGGTACTATTCAAAGTACTATCTCCCGGGAAATAGTTTTACTATCTCCTCTGAGCGCGTCCCGAGGCGTATGACCTCGTAACGCGTCGCAGTTCCTAGTGGTCAATGCAACTCGCCACATACGCGGGATATCAGTACCGGCTCCGGGGTATTAATGTGTAGCAATTCGTTTTGTCTTATGGCTTACAATTAAGCAGCACAGAAGTGCAGCTAAAATACGGCGGTTTAATGGCATAATCTGAGTTACATCAGGATCAGTATCTTAATATTGATGGTGAAATAACAGGGAACATGTTAACATATGGTTACTCGTTTCACGGCGGTATTGTAGAGGTTGTCACACATTTTCACGGTAAGCTTTAGCCACTCAACTGTGTGCGTGCTTTGTGCATTCAATCAAAACAAAGCAAGGCCGGCGTAGCCTTGACTAGGCCTAGCCTACATTTATGCCTAGGCCTATGCCTTGTGTTTAATGAACAAAGAATATATTAATGAAGGATATAAAACAAATATTTACTGCTCTAAATTAGGGATCTGGTGGAATCTATTGGTCCCCTCGGTGAACTGGAGACCGTGAGCCTACTATTTTCCCTCGACCTGGCGGCCTCGGGAAAATAGTAGGCTCACGATCTCCAGTTCACCTCGGGACCAATAGATTCCACCAGATCCCTCATGAGCAGTAAATATTTGTATACTGTAGTAAATTGAATCGAAGGAATTTAATATGACAGTGACTGTTGAGGTATTACATGTACCGGTATATGCTCAATAGAATAAAATTTTCTATTGTGTTGATCATTAGAACGAGAGATGATGGGTTCGATCTAGACTCTTGAAGAAATATTTTCAGAAAACATTTTACTCATGTTCAATATAGCTGTTGTGTGGTACAACTCTTTTAATCATTAAGTTCATGCACCTCATTGACCCTATTTTGTATCGCGTTGAACATTAAAATATGACTTAAAATCAAAATGTACTGTTATATTATATTACTAGCGGGAGACCCGCGCTTCACGCGGGTCCCCGCTAGTTGAGTAAACGGAGGCGGTTAGTAAGCGGGAGTGGTTGGTAAACATAGTAAACGGTGATGATAATCATGGTGTCTTGGTGTAGATTATTCATCCAGTAAAGACATGATCATGTTAGCTTGATAAACATAATTATCCAGACCTGTGATAATGTTGTTAGGCCTACTCACTCAATCCCTCAGATTACTTTTGAAAAAGCTCGTGACAGAATGATTGATTTTAACTTTATCCCAACAAACATAAAACATTAAGGTTAGAAGAGGTTGGTAGAAAACGTTTCAATTCCGGGTTATAATAGTATAAAATTATGTAATAATGTAAGAAACATGTTTAAAAGTTGCAGCAAAACATTTCCGTATTTTTGGACTTTCAGCCACCCCCTAACATTTAACCTTTCGAGCTAATACTGAACAGTTAACAACTAATTCGGTCCCTGTTGGCTACATTTTAACATTCCCTCTGAAAAGTGGACTTTTTGCAAATCTGTCACCCAATGACCCCCTTTTTCATCAGCTTACACCCAATGATCCCACCGAAATGGCTTCAAGGCCTTTACTTTGACCAAGTTTCCAATTCTGAGTGTAAAACATGTAAGATTTACTAAGAAACATGTTTAAAAGTTGTAGCAAAACATTATTTTGTGGACTTTCACCCACCCCTAACATTTAACCTTTTCGAGCTAATACTGAACAGTTACCGTAACGACTAATTCGGTCCCTTTGGCTACATTTTAACATTCCCTCTGAAAAGTGGACTTTTTTGCAAATCTGTCACCCAATGACCCCTTTTTCATCAGCTTACACCCAATGATCCCCGAAATGGCTTCAAGGCCTTTACTTTGACCAAGTTTCCAATTCTGAGGGGACACAACCCCCTGCACGGCGCGCGACACAATGGGGCTTTGTGGCCATTCAAGAAGGTGGCGGCAAAAACTTCGAGTGTGCCCCCCCCCTTCCAAAATTTCTGGATCTGCCACTCACAGAAGAGGTCAGTCACGTATCATGCGTACACATAGGCCTACGTAAGCCTACGCGCGGTAAGCCAACATTAAGTGCGTCCATACCATGCGCGGTAAAGCGCGTGAAACCATGGTGCCGTGTACGCGCAGGTGCGTGACTCGCCACTTGACGCGTTTGCTGTCATGACCTGACCCATAAGGTTATTGACCTCAACGGCCTAGCAACAGACCATTTTTTTGTTATTTCCATAGTGATTGAATAGTTTTGCAAAAATGAGCGTCAGATGGTTTAATGGCAATATGTACCCGATCAATGTACGAATAAATCAGAGCTGAAAGTGAAAGCATCTCGGAGACTGCTTCTGGACAAGATTTAGCGACTTCCTTTTATTTATATAGATGTTACGATATTGGAATTCAGAGCTAGACCCACAAACAATGCAATGGATGCCATTGGTATATTTGCCCATTGCACGGTTCCTCTATGTATGCAAGGATATTTTTGACTTCTATACAGCGCATTTCATGTGTATCATGTACGCTGTCATTAAAATCCGTCAGTGTCAGCTGCCATACAATCAGCGTTCAACAGCTCCCCATTTTACCCCTGGTTAGAGAAAAGCAAGTGAGGTTAAGCACCTTGCCCAAGTGCACAACACAATTAAGTTTTATTTCATTTTTTCAAAATTTCAACTCCCTTAATTTTATTATTTTTCCTCTTTCCTTATTTATAACCATGGTTGAGAAAACTTCTGTTAGAATAGGGATCAAATTAAAAGTACAAGTAATTTACTATGCCAACACTTTTTTGAACGTATTATTAATTTAGCAGGAACCTAATCACTTGGCTTTACTGAAAACGTTGTCAGATGACACATTAATCCATGGATACTACATGAAGCAATCATGTCCATGGAGTTAAGGGGTTTTACTTGTAAGTTGAGCTCTATTACCTTGCATACACCCAATCCCTCCTATTTTGATCTTTTAGCTTTCTAGATAGTAAATAAAAACTTACGGGACAATACCTAAATCTGTATCTAGTAATCCATAATCCTTCATGTAACCCTATGATTCCCGCTATTCCTAATCCTAAATCATAACCCTTGGACTTGGCAAGATCTTGAAACTTGCAAATGTAAAATGTGCCATGATCTGTGAAAAGCTGATGTTCTCTTTGAGTTTTATTTTAGACTTGATTTTTACAATCTCATTAAGGGGTCAGTCACCCACCTTAATTGACATTTTATGATATGTACTTAGAGTGTATGTAGCTGGGATGAAAACCCATCCATCATACATGTATGACAATTTTGACCTTTCGTATTGAAGATATACATTTTCCCCCACAAGATTTTAGGTGTTTTTGGGCAAATATATATACATGTATAGATCTTCAATACGAAAGGTCAAAACTTTCATTTGATGGACGGCCTTTCATCCTAGCTTTGCACACTTTAAGTTCATATCATTAGATTTATAAAGTTTACTGCAAGGACTGTTAATGTCAAAATTATAATGTTTTAATAATTTGTCATAAAATTTGTACATCTCACAAATTTTCACAAAAAAATCTAAATTATTTGATATCAGAAGGATATTATATATTCATAAGGATTATATATTCAGAATGCAATTTGGTGTGTCTGATGTGTTCTCAGGTCATGCAAAAACATGGTTAGAAACAGCCAATGTGATAGGTTTTGTGTCTTGTGAAGGTCTCAAATTTGTGCTCTCAAAGTGATTTTTTCAAACCTTATTTTATATTCAGACTAGAGAACTTTCTGATTAGCAAACTTAATTTGGTTTTCGGACTAGTGACCCTTCGGACTAGAGAACCTTCGGACTAGAGAGAAGTCGCATCTCAAACGTCTCCTCTACACCAGCTCACAACTCTTTCTGAAGGGGTCAAAAAAAATTACTTACTGAAAAGAGCAGAGCATAAGTCAGTTTTTATATGGTATAAGAAACTCACATTAATTTGAAAATTGATCCCCATGTGAAGGGCTTTCACAGATCACATCAAAAAATATTAACACTAACATAGTTATCAGTATATAAATAGCAATACTAATATCATTCATTTGAAACATTTTGTTAATACCCCTTCCCAAGAATTGTTCACATCTTCTTTTTATCCAATATTCGACATTTTGTGCACTTGAAGTTAAATAGTTAGGTGATAATCTATTGACAAAATCCAATGTACGAGGATTGCTTTTGATAATTAGTCAAATGAATGAGAAATACACTAATAAAACAACCTCTTTTAAACCTGACTTGATCAACCTTGTCTTAAGTCACAAGATTTTCATGAAGTGTACACAGCAGTTTGATTACATATACGTACAACTGGCTCTAATAGGTCCAGCTCAAATTCGGACTGACGTAAGTGCGTATTTCGGTGGTTAGTTTTTAATTGTGTACTCTACACAATATTAATCGCACAGAGCGTAAAAGCATGCATACAAGGCCAGTTTGTCAATATGCTTGCACTTGCAGCGCAACTGCAAAAAAGCATTGATGTCGCTACCAAACTTGACGTGAACCAAAGAATGGAGCAGGGTTATTGCAACAATATTTCACGAAATGAAAGAGTGACTCAGACCACTCATGTGAAAATTGTTGGGTTTGCTATGACCCCAATTGGGGTACATATTACAAATACATATTGCATGATATTTTTTGTCCACCCCTCATACTTTTACCATAACTTCATTTGAATGTCAGATTTTGTCTAAAGTTACCAATTTATCACATTTGCCATACAATGTTTATTAGCACATCTATGCTTGTTTCAAATATATATCGTTGAAAGAGTGCTACACTATCGTAAGTGCAATAGAATGTTATAGCTGCCATTTGCAACATTTCAATAAGTGTACTTATTTTTAACCAATAACACTAGAAAAACACCCAACTGCATGTAAAGGTGATATCTTGGGGTTAGCTTAGTGGCCATCAGGCAAGTAAAACAGAACATCAACACTTTACAATGAGCATGATGAGGGGATTGTGCTGTAAACAATAGGTGTTTTACAAAAGGCAGCTATTACATTCTACTGCACTTACAGTATAGCCAGTGCTGTACGGTGCGACCATTTTAGGCGCATTGGCGACTAGATTTTTGCTGATGGCGACTAAATATTCAAACCCTGGCGCCAATGGCG
Source organism: Amphiura filiformis (assembly GCF_039555335.1). NCBI lineage: Eukaryota > Metazoa > Echinodermata > Ophiuroidea > Amphilepidida > Amphiuridae > Amphiura > Amphiura filiformis. The sequence continues at coordinate 5,631,405 of NC_092631.1, forward strand.
ACCAACTGCTGAAGCTTTTAATCGCCAAAAACAAAACATGTATGTAATGTAGCATTCAAGAGTACGAATGTATGCTATGAATATGCATTATCATGTCTCTATGGGGACTTCCTGGAAAACATATAGGCCTACACTGTACATGCTGCGTATGAAGTATGTAGCGTTCAATGGGAATATGTAGATCAGAGTACAGCAGCTATGAACATTCAACACACGTGGCTGTTCAGTTTACGTTGGCACCTCAGATTTTTTACCTGGGAGCAAAATGTGGGCGCCTAAATTTATAAAGTTAGGAGCCATTGGCTCCTCAATCAGTTTTTGCACCGTACAGCACTGAGTATAGCACTCTGCCGACAATATGCAACTAACTGACTTTTGATGAATTATAGGAAGTTCTGATCTATCACTCAACAATGTTGGTGTATGGTACATACAGAGCAGGAGTTCTAAATAGGATCTGGTCTGCCAACCAAATGTGGCTGGCCCTTGAAAAGTTCTGGAATATGTACAGTAAAACTAAACATAGCAAAACAAGACGTATTTGGCCCTCAAACACAATTCTTTGAAATGATGATTGCCCTCCATCTGCAGGTAGCCTGTGAGCAAATATAATTGAGAACCCCACCCCCCACCCCCCATGTATTATGTCAAGACCAGAGTCACATGCTGGTGATCTTAGCTTAACCTTTCTTTCCTTTCATCTTAAAACTGCCATTTATTCTGTGGTGTACAAAATCTGTGTTACTCTTAAATTAAGACATACATTGTATGCCTTGTGAAAATCAATGATAATGTATCATAAATGCTTCACACTCAAATTTAATAAACAAGTTCCGAGTATACCAAATGCAAATTACTGTGTGTCGTGTACTATTATTGACTTCATAACATTATAAGGCCTCATATTGAAATTCCCTTACACAGGAAGGTGTGCGCCATCCTGCAGCTTTCCTGTACTAGCCTTCTTTTGTTAAAATCCTGTGTGATTATAATACTGCAATTAGCCACTTAAATTAGGAGCGCGCACTCCTGGGTTGTGCGATGAGCCGATTAGTTCAATTAGTTCAACAATCAATAAAATTGCCAGTCTTTGATAAACTTTTAGTATAATCCTTGTCACCAGACCACTTCAAAAGGCAGGGTGTATCACTGATGCATATAATCCATCCGTTTTATGACCGAGCTTTCCTGAGGCGCGAGCTTAGCAAGGGGAATCCTGCCTTCTTTCTGTGTGAAAGCATGGTAGGGTATTTCAATATGAGCCCTAAGAAATTTAAATTCTAATAGCATCTCCCAAATAATGTGTCCCCTTCTTGATGCCTTTGGCCTGAAACTGAAGTGTTTGTCTTTCAAAGGACACATAACTTTCCTTCAAGAGCCATGTTGGGCTTTTCCATTTAAAATCTACACTCCCCCTGTGGAAGATTTAGCTAAAGTCTTACACAGAGGGAATATAACTTAAGTTTTGAATAGAATAGGCAATTGGGTAACTTCCTTTTCAAATACTCACTCCAGTTGTGGAAGATAAAGGTAAAGACACACAGGGAGAGTATGGGTTTCAAAATGATCTGTGTAAGATATTTCAAAAATCTTCCACAGGGGTAGTGAGGATTTCAACTGGAATAGCCCATTTCTGAGGAAGGCTCAGGTTCTACATATTCCAGTTTTTAACTAGTCTTCTCCTTTCATCACCAGTGGTAGAGCTTAAGGTTGAAGGTGATACCACATCTACAATCAAGGAAAATAATGTTGGCACACACTGGCATATTAATCGCCACCCTCTTCCCCCAAATTCAATGTTGATGAAAGCACTAAAATTGTCATTGAGCTCTCCAGTCTAGCGGACATTGATTGATGAGGAATGGAGACAGATTTGCCTATTCCAGTTGAAATTCATACACATGATTTTAATCTTCCACATAGGAGTAAGAATTTCAAATGGGGTTAACTAAATGAGGTACTCCATTTGAAATCTACACGCCCTGTGTGGGAGATTAAGGTTGTGTCTTTCATACAGGGTATATGGATTTCAATTGGAATAGCCCAACTATCAGCATGAACCAGCATGAACCAGAGAGATGTACAGACTATCCACAAAACAGCTGAAGTCCATGTGCTTTGTATACTGTGAATTCTTGCATATTCATGAGGGCTGATCAATCAATCATGCAAGTCTAACAATCACACCAGCATTGGGCTATTCCAGAAATTAACGGCACCTACCCTATAGAAGACTTGGGATTCCCAAAATAATTTTTTTTTGATTTACGAGGTCAGATGTGTCAAATTTGTCTTCTATAGGGTATGTACCTTTTATTTCTGTAATAGCCCATACAGAGCAGGGTCACGTGACACAAAACTTCGGACGCTTTGAGAGGTTGCATATCAATCTTCTGTCACAGTTCAATAACAGAGATTCAAGAGTGAAGCTAAAGCAGCAGGCAGAGTTGGGGGTATGAGGCTATTATTGAGTTAGTTTCAATATTCTAATAAAGTTTGGTTATTTCTTCATCATGTAGGCCTTAATTTACGAAATTAGGATTAGGGTTAGGGTTAGGGTTATTAGAAGGATAATGGTTAGGTTTGGGTTCGGATTAGCGTATACGAAATCATTTACGTGGAGTATCAACTTAGATTTTTTATTCGTTTTTTTTTTTTTTTTTTTTTTTTTTTTTAAGTTATTAAGCATATATAAAGATTTTAAAACACGAGTTTGAAGAACATTTCTCTTCGAGTCCCAATTTTTTTTCTTGAGAAAAAGGCAGTTTTGTGATTTTTCTTCCATAGATGACAATGTTAAAACTATTTTTGTTTTTATCCGTTTGTCAAAATGGACACTCGGATGGCTTTCAAAATAGAGTACCACGTGCTTACGGATATGATGATTGATATAAAAAGTTTGAAATTGACAACCAAAATCCGAAATATTTTTCATTTTATACCAAGAGAGATTTTCCAATTCAGAACAAAATATTTGATGTGCATTTTACGAAAAATGTCAATTTTAAGCTGTTGAAATCCAAAACTGAAACAAATTTCGTTCCTTCAGGTTGCAAGAGATACGATGTGCATAGAAATGGTCAAAGAGTGTGCTTTTCTAGCACTTTGGAGAACATCATATTTTCAAATTAATGCAGATATCCCGTTTTGGCGGTTGCGTAGGTCTATACATTTTTAAACATTGGATATTGATAAACTAATGATTGATGATCGATAATTGATTATCGATAATCGATAATTGATTATCGATAATCGATAATTGATTATCGATAATCGATAATTAATTAGCCATAATTAATTCCACGCACAACCCCCCCCATACCCAGAAGGAAATCATCCTTAGCGATTCCCAGTTTTGTGGGTTGCGTAGGCCTATACGTTGAATAATTGTTAAATGATTGATTATCGATTATTGATTATCTATAATCGATAATTGATTATCGATAATCAATACCCCTCACCCCCCAGTATCCACAAGGATATCATCCTTAGCCATTTGAACATGAGAGTCTGTTTCATCATTTGCGTGTTAGGGTTTAGAATTTAACTGAACGTTGATAACTGATTGATCATTGATTATCGGTTATCGACTATCTATAATTATATCTCCTCCCCCACCCACACCAACTCAAACACTACTTAACTATGGCATCTACTAGCGTGGTCGGAAATGCATGGTTCTGCATTATGAAATATTTGGGGGGGGGGGGGGGGGATATGAGCTATTCCAGAAATTAACGGCACCTACCCTATAGAAGACTTGGGATTCCCAAAATAAAATTTTTTTGATTTACGAGGTCAGATGTGTCAAATTTGTCTTCTATAGGGTATGTACCTTTTATTTCTGTAATAGCCCATTGTGTGCCCTTGCATGTGATAGAGCATTGCATATCTTCAAGTTAGACCGGACAAATATGCAGTAAGTTTAGTGGCAAGTTTTCCGCTTTCGGCAAATGGGAACAAAATCCGCCTAAAACTTGGCTATTTTAAATGTATATTCAGCAAACGGCCCAAGTACACCTTTTATTAACATTTTCTTCAATTCCTTCACTTTACTTGCCTTTGAGCCCATAGTGATTTTAAAATCCAATGAAATCAACTTTTGTTTTTGCTCTCCGATATGCAGAAACATCTGCAGAGTTGCCATTTTGTTTGTTTCAGCATTTCTACAAAGTTGACCAAATTCCCAACAATTGGTGAATTTTATTTCCAGGGATTTTTTAGAAAACAAAGAAGAAAAGAAAACGGAAAACTTGCCACTCTAGATGACATACAGGTGATTAAAAACAATTCTAAAGGAACATAATTCTATTCAGTACGGGTTAAAGGGATTCTCCGGCAATCATAACATTATGCTGTATATTTTAATCTAGAAAAATAATTATCAAGCACGAATCACATGGTTTTATTTAAAAAAACAAACTCATGTTGACCATAAAAACGAATAAAAACAGTCGGCTCTAAATACGCGATATTCAAAAGTCCCGGGCACCGAAATTTCGAGTGCAATGACGTCCCAGTATTACAATGAAGGCTGACGACAATTGAACACAAATAACCATTACATCATTGCCCTTACAATGTAGACAATTTCGGCGTGGAATTTTGAATATCATGTGTTGAGAGCCGACTGTTTTTATTCGTTTTTATGGTCAACATGAGTTTGTTTTAAATAAAACCATGTGATTCATGCTTGATAATTATTTTTCTAAAATATAAGGCATAATGTTATGATTGCTGACGACTCCCTTTAAAACTTTACAATTTTGCAGGTTTAAATTTTTCCATTTTTTGTGCAGTCTGGCAATTTTCTGGCACAGCAAATAGTTGACACTTCAGTAAAATTTAAGAACCTTATTTTGTGACCAAAAAAGAAAAAAAACAAGGAAATCAAACTTTGCTTACACAACATGCTTTTAACAAAGTTGCGAAGTAAACACACTCGAAATATATTGTATTCAAAATACTTTTTGAACAATATACATTGTATACCAATCATATCAATATCAACTCCATGCAACATACAAGCGCCGACTCAAAGCAATTTACATTGTAGTTTTCATCAGCCTCTTTTTGAAGCCATTCACACATTTTTTTGTTTTAAAAGAAAATTATAAGAAAGCTTTCAAAACCAGTAAGGTTAACAACATTTCCAAGCAAATTCAAATGAAATAGTAACTGGTGTTCATCAACAGGTGTATATAGGTGGATATAAAATACTACACATACGAGTACACGCAACTATTAAAAACATCACATAACAAACAGGCAAAGTTAAGTATCAATTAAGGAAGTAGTAAAAAGATCAAAGATAATTCAAAACAAAAACAAATTTTAAAAAATAAAGTATATAAATCCACATCAACTTGTTTTAAATCATATCATCCACATCAGAATTTTTTTCTTTTAATTTGAAAGAAACAACTGCCAAATTCTATAATTCTGTACTTGTAGAAATGTCAAAAATGCAGCAAATTTATTCAAGAATAATTTACTTTTAAAATTGAGATTTAAAATCCCACAGCAGTTTTTGAAATATATGTACAATGTGTATAATCAAAATTGTTCAGCGAGGATTGCTTACAAATTTATGGAATCATATGATTTCTTTCGTTTTAATATTGTACAAAAGAAAAGGCAACGCTATGGAAGAGGTACATTCAACATAAAAGTGTTTATCGCAAACTGCAAACAAAGAAAAAGGAACAAATCATAGCTCTCTGAAGTCAAATTGCCTTCACACTTTTGTGCATTTATTTCAATTGAAGTCCATGCAGCTATAAATGGCTTTGTTTCATGCAGGTATTTTTAAGATCCTCACTTTGAGAGGCGATACCTGTTTTGAAGAAGTTGATGACCCAGAAGAAGAGGAGTGTGTAGCACTAGAAGATGTGGAAGCTTTAGTCGAGTCCTTGATGGATGGAAAATAAGTAGCAAGACAGAAGAACAGTGATTGATGAGGAAGATGATTACAGGTGGAGATGATTGTGAAAAGTACATACAAACAAACAATACACAGCAAACAATACATGTTTCAACATTTTGTAAGATTTTTAAAAGCACTATTTACTGACATTATTCATACCCAGGTGCAGTTTGATTTTGTATGTTTTATAAATAAACAGTGATTTATAGTGTTACATGCAGGCATAAACCTACAGGCCTCAGTACACTTTACAGGAATTCGCTGACTACTGTGGTCCAAGACACACCGTAACCATTTAGCACCAATCAGGGATTTGAAGTGCACACCCTATACATACCACAATAAGACATCACAGCCAGGATCAGTTCCCCAAGTTCTCGTGTGTGTAACCAAGACAAACAAACAGTTACTTCCTTGCCCAGGGGAATTTCAATTGAAATCAATTATTTACAACACACAGAGACTACGTCGGAGCTTGAACTCACATCATCAAACATCATCTTGCAAACTTCAGATAAAAATCACAGAATGTGCTACCTTAGAGGTTTTTTTAATTTTATTTCATTGATTAAATTTTTTTTTTTAAAGAAAAAAAAAAGTTTCAAGGCCTTCAGAATTCAGGGCTCGAAAAAATGCTAATTTCCCTGCAAGTAAGCTAAATTTCCCGTAATTTATAGCATGTTTTGATATAAAAAGACACAATTTCCCTCTACCAGAATTTCCCTCCAAACACCAACATTTCCTGGGAATGAGCTTCCCAAATTCCCCACTTTTTTGAGCCATGCAAGGACTTTATCAAACGCAATTTACAGCTTCAATGTAAAAAAAAAAAAAAAAAAAACCTACCGTCCCTATTTTTTTTTATGTTACGACAATCAAACAAATTTCTTTTTGTGGCCTAATTGAGAGACTCAGGTATTTCTAGAGAGGATAATTTTGGCCTCTGAGTATTGCATTGAAATAATCATGCCCCTCCTGACAGAAGCTCAGGTTTTACTGTGTTACGAGTCAAGACCAGTGCTAGATTTGCTCAGTGCTTTATCAGAAAAATGGTGTCAGAACAAGATTTATTTTTGTTAGGGTACCACATATGTGACCATCCACCACAAAGTGGTAGTAAAGTCGGCTCTATTTAGCAGACCAGCTAATGTGTCTTACTTTGCATGGTTTGTATTGCAAGGAGATCAGCGGCTTGTGCGATGCTATTTTGTGCCGTTTACATTGCAAGGAGATCACTGGCTTGCGTGTCATTATGTTGCACAGTTTCTATTGGAAAACTGATGTACCTGTTCTTTTTAAATGAATGTTTGAAAGGTACAACATTTTATGTTATATCTAAAGTTTTAAAGAATTTGATATTCCCTTTATATATCAGGTCACCTTCCTTTAGGTTGGAAATCATGCATTGCAATTGTTCAGTTATGTTTGAGTACAGCATATTGTAGAATTTCTTCTCACAGTCATTCCCTACACTGCTTTAGGACGTACTAACAAAAAACAAAGGATGTACTATGTATGTCGGACAGTCGAATGTTGCATGTTGTTGATCCTGTGAGTGTGACATGTACAGGAGGAAGACCGAAAGCCCCGGGGGAGAGGGACACTTAACACAAATGACCATTCGGGTACATGCTCCCCCAGAAAGACCACCCTTTTTGGATTTTGCAGCTCCAAAAGACCCCCTATATTTGACCAAAATAGAACTCATCATCAAGACCCTTGATTTTGATAATTTCAGCTCTAAAAGCCACATTTTTTCAGGCGATTTTCAACAAAAGTCAAGAAACTTAGGGGTACTACACCCTGCCCAATTTTGTGCCTATTTTGCATTTTTCTCAAAAATTGTAGCGCATTGGTGACAAGTAAGATATGTATATTATAAGGGCAAGGACTACAAGTACTGCACTGGAAATTTTATTTTAACACAGACAACAATTGCGGAGTTACAGTCAAAAATGAGGGAAAACCGATATTTGATCAATAAACCAATAACTACTTGCTGTGAGTTAATGAATTTTCAATGCAGTAGTTGCAGTACTTGCCCCTATAATATACATTTCTTACTTGTAACCAATGCACTATAATTTTTGAGAAAAATGCAAAAATAGGCACAAAATTGGCCAGGGGTGTAGTACCCCCTTAAGATCCTTGATTTTGACTGTTCACAGCTCCAAAAGACCCCCTTTAAATACAGGTACGCCGTCAGCTCCCAAAGAACCACCACCTCAAAATTCTGGGGGAACATACCCACCAAATTTTGTTGATGTACCCCCCCCCCCTCCACCCCAGGACCAAAGAGTCAAACCCAGGGTTGCCAAACCCCACAACTCTTGGCAACCCTGGTCAAACCTAGTGAGGAACACCCCACCGTCGCTCTTTTTTCATTGGATGTCTATCACGCTCCGTGGGAAATCAAGGCATATATATTTCCCGATAGCAAGTGCGTTCCCGGGGGCACTCCAACTTTGGAGGTGACGCATATGTAGGGCTGTTAAGACCCCCCCCTTTTCAGCGTCGCTGTCACCCAAAGACCCCATATTTTTTTACAAACACATGGTCTGTCACCCGAAGACCCCTTATTTTTTCATTTGATCTGTCACCCAAAGACCCTTACTTGTTCAATTTTAACAGCAACTTTCATTTATCACTGATTTTGTTACTTATTTTGAAAAAAGAAAGAAATTTGAAGCCATTTAGAACTAGAAATTCAATTTTCGAGGTTTTTGTTGCGCTGTTTCGGCTCTCACCTAAAATTTCCATTTAAAAAAAATGTTCTCACCCAATGACCCCATATTTTTTACATTTTGCTCTTACCGAATGCCAAAAATCATGCTCTCCTCTCACCCAATGACCCCATATTTTTCACATTTTGCTCTCACCGAATGCACCTTTAGTGCGAAAGTGCCAGCCCTACACCTATATCCATTTCAAATTGAAGTGCCCCCGGGGTCCCACAAATTCAATGGAGGCTGTTCCAGGGTTCACAGTTTGCTCTCAAATAACCGGGTCCACTTTTTTATGCTGGACCCATTCAGATCCCATTTAGTTGAAATTTGCGGGTCCCAAATTGATTTTTGTGGGTCCAAATTGTACTTATGTACTAAACTTCAGAAACACCCGGAAATGTATTTTCAGTCAAACTGGCGCAAACAATAAATATTAAAGTATGCTGAATTCGGCACCCAAAACTTACCAAAGTCGAGTCAAATTACTGGGTAAAGGACGACTTGCCGCGATCGGCCGACTTTCTCATAAAGAACTACAATTACTACCTAATAACATGAACTACTTTAATCATCTAATTATTTGGTTATTTTGTTATATTTGCTCGGTTGAAATATACAACTACCGCAAAAACGTGCTTTCGCGATGTCACCAGGAATTGACCGTTTTGTTGACATTTTTATTGTAACATAATATTTGCACGATCCGAAAAAAAATCGCAAGTCAACCTCTTCCACAGTTCCCCTCGTATCGCTGATCAAATATCTGTGTGTGACGGGATCCGAAATTTCCTAGCAAACCCGCGTTCGGTCTCCCCTGTAATTGGTTTGCTATATTGGCGATAGACGGCGCGCTTCCTAATTGCATGAGAAATGACGTAATCCGGAGAGAGCAGAGATTGACGATTTCATGAATTGTGTGTAAACACCCGGAAACGCGTGCTATTTATCACTAAACAGTGCTGGGGATTCAGGTATTTATATAAAATCCTTTAAGATTTGAGTAAACAAACATTCATAGCACATGATGAGCCCGCTGGCGTGTGTTTAAGTGCTCTCAAATGATAGAAATTAACGCTTTTCTGGTGCGCTGTGTATTCAGATTTGCATTCAAAAATTGCATGTAAACAAGGCATACCTGCAGATTTGCGTATTTTTGGCATGACCATCTTGAGTTTGGGCTCAAAATTGTCTATGTTTCTTAGTAATAAATGTATTTGTAATATTGCAACATAATGTATAATGCTCAATAGTGACCATGGGTGCGCTTGTGCTGGACGGTCATTATATGGAGAGTTACCAAAAAGGAGAGTTATGCATGGGGAGTTTCACGATATGGAGTTCGGAGAGAATGCACGCTTCAGAGAGGTGAAGCCGGTTGCACTCTGTGTAGGATTCAATGAGTCTTCGATGGGGAGTTAACAAAAAGTTCAGCAAGGAGTTTCACACTAGATTGTTCAGCAAGTCATTCAGTCACTCGTGTTGCAATGTTATATCATAGTGTGCGTAGATATTAAGTAGTTTATTATATTAAATAGTCTTTATTTTTCTCTTTATATCAACAGCCTGTTAATGTGTTATTGCTCGCCTTCTGTCCTGTTCTGCTGTTGTTTGCTCGCCTGGTTGTACCAATGGATCTGGGATAAGTTGCTCGATCGATCTCTGTTAGTCCGTTAGCTGTTATTCACTCCCGTGTACTATTGCTAGCGCAGTAGCTCGTGTTTACTTGTACTGCTGCCTTCCTTGACAGATCTTAACAGCCTGTTGTTGATTAGCACATGTGATGACTATTGGTTTTTGAAGATAGTAGTAGACTGAGAACCAGTAGAATGTTATAGTTATAGTAGTGCCAAGAATAAATAAGTACCAGTTGAAAGTAAAAACAAGGTATCACCGTAGATTTCTTTGTGGTCCATCACAGACTCCTCCAGTGCGTAGCCGGATTCCAGCTCCGGCAAACCCACCAATTAAACCACTTGTTACCTAAGTACCTAGCCGCTCGGTCCCGTCACATGTGCATGAAATAGCGATGACTATATCATGCTGCAGCGTTTTTTGTAATTGTATGTAATTTATGAATGAAAAGTGAGCCGATTGAGCTGGGTTATCGCACAATGGCGATTTATGATGATATTTTCTATTTCTTATATGGGATTTTTTTCCGGGTCCAAGCACAGCCTGCTGGACCCATTCAGGTTACATAATCTTACTTTTTCCGGGTCCAGTGAGTTCAAAAAGCGTCCTGGACGCGAAAACGCGATAAACTGTGAACCCTGGGCTGTTCACAAATGTTGCAGCCTGAATATATCAATGGATTCAATACAATATGTCTTACACATACCTAGAAGTTGTATGCTGCATCAGTTTTCCAAATTTATTTCATTTTCAATGAAAATACCGATAAAAATATAATTTTCAATGAAAAATCCGATAAAACAAGAGGCTGCTTTGAGCACGATACTCGATAGCCATAATGAATTCTAATGAGGCAGCGAGTCCCTAGCCTGAGTACCTTGGCCCCGATCTCGTAGCAGTGCGTAGCAGGAAGGACTGGTGGATCAAACCTACATCCTGGGCCTGTGAAAATCCTAATTTTGCTAGTGCCATAGACTTCATAGGACCGAATTTCTCTTCAAAATATCTCATTTGCAAGGATTTTGAAAATAAATGGAATCACTCAATCAGATTCAGATGATGACATTAACCCTAACACCAGTAAAAACCACAAAATACCACGATGAAAAATTCATAACATGCATGCATCCCAGGGTCTGCGATGACGCAATCACCCGAAGTGTGATATGCTCACGGAATTGCTGGCGGGCAGCAATAACCCGAGCAGCTACCGGTCCGCGTTCGTTCGCTTGGCATGCGAGGGGTCAAAGGTTCGAATCCGGGGTGCCAAGTCAAAAATTCTTCTTCTTCTTGAAAAAATCGGATCTTCTCTGACTTCCGATACCAAAAAGCATGGGTCAGTGTTAGGGTTAAAATACATGTATTTTTCCAGATTAGAGTGTCCTTTACCCCTAACACCAGTAAAAACCACAAAATACCACGATGAAAAATTAGGCATATTCGGTATACCGAATTTCGCGGTTTATATCGGTTTGAAATCAATACCGAAACCGATACCGACCGTTTTTTCATAAACCGAAAAAAAAAAAAAAAAAAAAAAATTTTTTTTTTTTTTTTTAAATTTTTTTATAAATATTTTTCCTAACCTTATAACCCTCTAACCCACCCCAACCTTACGACTACCCCTTCTGCCAAACCTTACTATAACTATACAAACCCACCCAAGCCCAACTAACCTAACACCCCTGCCCGAATCGGGAATTAGGGATGAAATTTATTTCACCTGAAAATCGGACCTATATATATTTTTTTTCAAATTTTATTTTGTTTAAATGTTTTTCCTAACCTTATAACCCTCTAACCCACCCCAACCTTACGACTATCCCTTCTACCAAACCTTACTATAACTATACAAACCCACCCAAGCCCAACTAACCTTTAACCTAACCCAAAACCCTTGCCCCCTTATTAGGGGAGAAATTGATTTCACCTTGAAAATCGGACAGGTATTTAATTTTGTATGTTTTAAATGCATGAATGTGTTAATAACGTTTTAATTACTTTATTTTGCCTCATTTCATCGATTTGATATTTTTATTGCTAAATTATAAAAGAGAAACCTTTAAAGAATTTTTGAATTTCAAAAAAAAATCTAAAATTCTGAAAATACAAAAAAATACATTCAAGTGCACAAGTTGTTTTCTTCTGGGTAGAATTTTTATCTTACATGCACCAGTTTCTTTCTTGCAGGTTAGAAATTTGATAAATAGGTCATCATATACAAAATTCATGCATGGGCCTATTTATCAAATTTCTAACCTGCAAGAAAGAAACTGGTGCATGTAAGATAAAAATTCTTACCTAGAAGAAAACAACTTGTGCACTCTAATGTATTTTCTTTGTATTTTCAGAATTTTAGATTTTTTTTTTTTTTTTCCAAAATTATGTGAAATGTTTCTCCTTCCTATAATTAGCCATAAAAATGGCCATTTTGATAAGATGATGCTAAATAAAGTAATTGAAACTTTATTAATATATATTCATGCATTTACTAAACATGCTAAATATAGGTCCGATTTTGTGGTGAAATCAATTTCACCCCTATTCCATTTTGGGGTTTGGGGCAACAGTGTTAGGCTAGTTAGGCTGGGTGGGTTTGTATATTATGTAGTACAGTTTGGGGAGGGTTAGAGTTTGTTTATGGGTAGGAAAAACATTAAAAACTTGTAAAAAAATTTTAAAAAAAATTTAAAAAAAAAAAAAAAAAAAAAAAATCGATTTTTTTTTTTTTTTTTTTTTTTTTTTCAAAAACCGATTTTTCGGTTTATATCGGTTTTACACAGACGGTTTATCGGTTTTCGGTTTTTACAATACCGATTATGCCTATGAAAAATTCATAACATGCATGCATCCCAGGGTCTGCGATGACGCAATCACCCGAAGTGTGATATGCTCACAGAATTGCTGGCCGGGCAGCAATAACCCGAGCAGCTACCGGTCCGCGTTCGCTAAGCTTAAGCATGCGAGGGGTCAAAGGTTCGAACCGGGGTGCCAAGTCAAAATTCTTCTTCTTCTTGAAAAATCGGATCTTCTCTGACTTCCGATACCAAAAAGCATGGGTCAGTGTTAGGGTTAACAATGTAGGACCTGAAATTTGTAAGTGAATTTGTGCTACACGATTTACGCAAGGTTATTGTACAACTTTGTGGAAAGCAGTATTCGTTATAAGAAATGTCATCTGATAACTGTAGGTATGAGAGGCAAACCTTAGTTAACACATTTGCTAGTCAGCTAATTCGCCTAGACTGGGGCCCAAACACAATACATATATTTACATAGGAATTTAAAAGAACAGATTGGACAGGCCAGTCAAGGAAACCTACATAAATATGTTTTCTATACTTCACTTGACCCAAATATATGATTTTTATGGTGATAAGACAATCGCACATGGAATTTTTGAGGGATTTTGATCGCAGTTCCCAGGTGGCCGATGACATGATCGAGCCGGCAACTTGTGAAACCGCCCGGCCGTATGGCATTTTCCAATATTATTTGTCAACATAGGGCTATTTGTTTGTGATATTTCAAGCGTTTTAAAATTTCAAAATAATCCCATTCAATTACACGGTTGACGATGAAAATTTACTGAATTTAGAGAATGCAATGCGGCCACCACCTGGCAGTATGTCTGGTTCCATACAGCAATACGCAGTATTGCTGTCAATACGCAGTATTGCTGTCTGGTTAGCAGGTACGAATAATTCCGCGTGAATTGAGACGTCGGAGCCGGTCAAACACAGAGAACTATAATATTTACAGTAATTTCTTGGCCAAACTGGAACATTCGCGTTGCATCCTTGTAGCGTACTAAGCGTGTACGCAATGTAAGGCGTGTGTATGCTTTCTTCTGTACCACGCTATATTCGCGTGTGTTTATCGTGGAGCCACTAGCGTTTATAGTGTTCCAGTTGGGCCAAGAAATTACTGTAAATATTATAGCCTACATCCCGTATCCTACTACCACTCAAACAAGCAAATCTCTTCACGAATTCAGTCACCTTGCGATCCTATATCATCAGTTGAAACAAACATCTAAGTTTCCAAAAACAACTTTGTGATTCCTCAAAACTACAAGTAACTTCATTAATAAAAAATTGAAATCCTACTATTACCCGTTATTGAAAATTTTGTTCGATTTATGTCAACCAAAAGAACACACGAGTCGAGTTCAGTTGACCAAAATGGTATCAGCTGCCTCCTGTCACCTCAGATATGACGTCAGTATCAAGCTGCATATTAAATATTCATGAAAAGGTCACAATCGGTTGAAATCAACGCCACGTTTTTTACCTTACAGGGGTCAGAGATATGCATATTCATGTATGAAAACAGCGATGCGGATATAGTATCATCACCAGGACTGAGAAATGCGACATTTTCGATGTTTGTACCAGGGAATTTCAGACACAGAGATTTCTGCAAATTCGTCCAAAGGTAACCAAAGGGTTGGGGATCGCATTTTTAACTATCACTAAATGTTTCGGAATTGAGGTCGGTTAAAAAGTAGACAGTTTCGGGGACTGTAATTGGTGTAGATGTCACATTTTGAACAGTGAGCGATAAGTGACCAATTTCATGCTCAGCACAAGTGTTTATCTTTACTCAGGGTAACCTGGCAGTTCCATTAAAAAAAGCTGCTATCATCATGAGACTAAGATCTAGAAACACCACCGAAATGGTGTTTTGGGGAATTTTGCTCTTTGACAAGATGTAACTTTGCTATGTACAGAAAGTGCTACATGTATGACAAAAAGGTTTTCAGTTTTGGCTTTCTTTACTCAAGGGCTTTAATTATATAAAATGATGCAGTTTGATGGCAAATTTGAATTCACCTAGCATCTATAACAAATTACCGAGTTGCAAAACTTTTCGTGATAAAAACTCGAACGGTGGTGATGCAACTGCAAATTTCACTTTTGCAAACCTATTCATTCACCGAGTTACGCTGCATATTCACCTCATTTTTTTCAATCTCAGTGATTAAAGTCTAAAAATGATCAAAAATACCTTAAAAAATACCCAGGGACCTCAAAATAGGGAGCATCAGTTACTATGTCCGCCTATCAACACACCGCGTCAAACAAAAAAATGTGTATCATTTAGTTCGCGTCATCTCACAACATCGCGTATCAACACGCTGCCTCTGAAGCAAGTGGGAATAATAAACACGGGAAAATCAAAATGAGTGAGGAGAGTGTATGGGTGCCATGGGTTGGCCATGATACTACGGACAGATAAGAGGCAGAGCGGAGAAGAGGGATGTGAACTAAGGGGGGAACAGTGGAAAGAACGGGAGGATAGGGGACAACACAGGGAGGGGGGAACAAAGAAGAAGTTGATTATAATGAAATGAATGAAATAAAACGACTGATCAATCGGTATCGGAAGTTGATAAAATTTTTCGCAATAAAATTAAAACTTGGAGGGTGGTGATGCATTTTGTAAAATTGTATAAATTTCCGAACCGCGAAAGACGGGTGACCGCTAGTCCCTATATTAAACTGTCTGCGAGTGGGCCCATGCCATGCCTAGATAAAGTTGCTTAGTTGGATGAGGGCAACTGCAACTAGGTCATAGCTATTCCACCAGCATTTGAACAGAGAATCCCGTGCGATAATACCCAAATAAATACCCAGTGCGTTTTAATATCTACAATCCCCGAAAAATGTCGTTGAAACGCTTTAGGCATCTTGAATGAAATCAAAAGTGTATTTTTAATGTGGATAAAAATGTTCAATATTTGGAATTAGAAGAAAGCTGGGCCATCAATTAACACTTTTCCTTCCCCACCCCCATCATTCAATGTTGCGACACTTTGGACACACGCTGAACACATTTGCACGTTTCAACATTGCACGGAGGAGTGGGGGACTTATTTTCACATAAAGACGCTTTTATGTTTCAAGACATATTTCGGGGATTGTCTGAGGCAATCGCTAAAATTAACATCTGATTTTAAACTTTTGGCTGTAACTTTAAAACTACTTGATAGAATTACTCCAAATTTTCAATGAATATTAGTTAATGCATAAGCTATGATGTGGATATAAAATAAAACAATTAATTATATCAATTTTGACTATATCGCCCTGCACTACAAGCAGGTTGCACCCATCACCTGTGTATGTCTTCAATCATAGATTGAATACAATAGCGCTATTTTCAAACATTACCAATCTTACAGATGTGAGTGATCAGCATGATATAGTTCAATGCATATGTATCGCGTGAAGGCTGCAGTGCATGGAAATATAGTCAAAAAACGACCTTTTTCACCTTTTTCAGACCAACGCCCTCCCCCAAAGCAAAAAAAACCCAAAACGAACCGATAAAAAAATCGCATTAGTACGCTCATGAAGTAGGCCTACTCATGCAGAGATATCTTTAAAATTTATCATTTTATTTGCGTGAAATGGTAAAGTCGATTGTAAATCGTCCCATTGAATCACATAGTGATTTGACGGTTTACCATAGTCTAATACTGAATATTAATACAATGAGTTTCTTTAATTTAGAAATGGTAAACCGTTGACAAAATTCATAATTTAGGCCGATTTGGTGTCAACTTTTATTTGTAAAGTGTTTTGTTTGAAAGCTTGTTAAAAACTACATCTAATTTTACTATTTTACGTTTTGTTAGCTCTAACATTATTTACATTTTACTGATTTTAGCAAATGTAAATCGTCTGTCGAGATTTACCATTTTCATAATCACGAGAATGCAATGCGCACCCATATATCACGGAATCCCGTAATTATTTCAACATGACAGCGTGGTGTAATGGACAGTACTTTAGACGGTGAAACTAAAGGCTAGTGGTTCGAACCCCAACAGTTTCACCTTTTTTTTCCTTTTTTTTTTGTGTGTGACTTATTCAAACCAGTAAACTTTTCTTCTGTATTCATGACAATTGACATTGTGAAACACGAAAATAAGTTTTAAAATCCTAATTTATCTATGGTATGATAATTGATTGGTTTTTTTTAACTGTAATAAAGACACAAATAGATCCGGACATCTTTAAATGTTATGAATATGGACACTATAGCAATTGTAAGATAAACTATTCTTCTGTATTCATGACAATTGACATTGTGAAACACGAAAATAAGTTTTAAAACCCTAATCTATCTATGGCATGATAATTGATTGTTTCTTTTTAATTGTAATAAAGACACACATAGATCCGGACATCTTTAAAGGTCATGAATATGGGCAATATAACAATTGTCAGATAACACCCCCTCCACCCCCCCACACACACCCACCCCCGTTCAAGTTTCATACGTTTCATAAGTTTTAGAGCAGGGCTCCGCAAATAGCTGGCATCACATGTGGCCCGTGAGCCCAGTGGCAGCATGGCGCCGTTTAGATTTTTAAAAAATAAAAAACAATGCGATTCCCATGTTATCCTTGTAAAGACAGGCTAATAATAGTACAAAATGTTGCACCAAATGGTGTCATTTGCACCTCAAATTTAAAAAAATCGATAGCTTCAGAGGGGGGCTCTGACTCCCCCGGCGACTTCGCAGCCATTGAGTGGCGCTTTGCAAGGTTTTTTTTATTTCATGTGGCGCTTCAACAAATATATTTGAGGAAGCCTGTTTTAGAGTGCTTGCACATGAGGTCATTAGTTCAAATCATCTCCTCTATAGGCACGCTCCAGAAGATATGCAAATGGATGGAGTACAAAAGAATTATTTGACCAATACCTAAATAAAAGATGAGTTGTTTTATTTTGTGCCCACATCATAGCCTATCTATTAATAAATAGTCATGGAATTTTTTTCACGCGGTACCTATGCATTGAACTATATCATGCTGATCACTCACATCTGTAAGATTAGTATGTTTGAAAAGAGCGCTATTGTATGCAATCTATGAGTGTAGACATACACAGGTGATGGATGCAACCTGCTTGTAGTGCAGGGCGATATAGTCAAAATTGATACAATTAGTTGTTTTATTTTATATCCACATCATAGCTTATGCACTAACTAATATTCATTGAAAATTTGGAGTGATTCTATCAAGTAGTTTTAAAGTTATAGCCAAAAGATTAAAATCAGATGTTAATTTTTGCGATTGCTTCAGACAATCCCCGAAAAATGTCGTTGAAACGCTTTAGGCATCTTGAATGAAATCAAAAGTGTATTTTTAATGTGGATAAAAATGTTCAATATTTGGAATTAGAAGAAAGCTGGGCCATCAATTAACACTTTTCCCTTCCCCACCCCCATCATTCAATGTTGCGACACTTTGGAGACACGCTGAACACATTTGCACGTTTCAACATTGCACGGGGAGTGGGGGGACTTATTTTCCCCTAAAGACGCTTTTATGTTTCAAGACATATTTCGGGGATTGTAGATTCTAGGTAGTACAAGGAACTTATACGATGTCCTCATTCACAAACTGATACTATATCTGTCCATGTATAAGACTGTTACCGCACTGCAATGTGGTGAAGGAATATTACACAGTCAAGAATAGGCTCCATCATTTTTTGATTATGATCCCTCCCAGTCTCCCGAAACATCAAAACATCAAAAGCGTTGCACTTATACAATGTACTTACTTAAGACTGTCCTTTTTCACATAACGCAGACAAAGTAGGGCCAACTTGCCTAGAAATAGCGAGATCAGCGCATACGATGATTTACGCAATTTGTATCTGTTTGTATGTGAAACTTAGTGAAAACATCTCACCGTTTCTCATCCTTTCAAAACTCCAAATACAATAGAAAATTATTTTTACAGAGTTTAAAGATGAAATTTTCCGATTATGTAAAGTTTTCCACAAAAGAAGAACATTAAGCATGTTTTTGAATGTCATGAACTTGTTGAAGTTCAGGAGTTGCACTGTAGCGACTCAATCGACGGGACGCCATTTTTTCGTCTGCTTGAAATTCACGAAATCTCAATTTGGATTTATCCACGAGACTCCACGAGACTTACCTGGATGATGTCATCATTTTGTGGGAAATTTTGTGACCTTTGCACTCATACCAAACACGACGGGGTTTGTTTTGGGAAAGCCCCTAATTTTTCAGTTTTTTAGGTCTATTTTTTTGGTAAGATTTTCATGGTTTTTGGCGTAAAAAGTTGTTGAAATGGAGCAGAAGGAGGTCATTACACCTATATTACACCCATATAATATGAAATTTTAGAGTATTTTGAAGATGTTTGTGGTCATTCTTCTGCAGAAATCCATCGCGCATAGATGCGCAAACGGAATTACTGTGATACCCGTATTTGCAATTGGCCGTGAAAATACGACAGTACGGGGAGAAGTGGTGAGGTGGCGGTGCACATGTTGTTCCTGATCGGGCTGGCACTGGGGTGGGAGATGTAGCGCATATCGGGTCATGTCGTATGTGGTAAAATGCAAAATGCACACTTAATTCAAGTGATATTATTTTTGTTACTACTTTTAATCAACTCTATGATACTTAAGAATCTGTGTAATTTTTTTTTCAATTTTTTTTCACTTCCTTTGTATTTTTTTTTTTTTTCAATACTAAAGTTGAGTAGTGCAGTGTCAGATGAGGTTGACAAGTAACTAATGGCACTGGCAGAACATGTTCATGTGCATGGGTCACATTAGATTATGATTTACAAATTCATTTGTTTGTTTTTGGGTTTTTTTAATTTATTCCAAATTCATTCATTCCTAAATTTACTTGTTTATTTACTTACAATATTTATTTATTTACTTCTTGGAGGCAATAATAATGCTGTATGTGGTACAACAAGTACACATATGGAATTGGACCCGATTGGCAGCAGAAGTCAGTTTACTAACTCCTACTCACTTATTAGGCTATGCAGTATAATTTAGATGTTTAAGGTGGGCGTTTTATAGGCTTTTTATAGCCTCCATCAGAGCCCGAGAAGACAGGTGAATACAGGTGAATACTGTATTGTACGCAAAAAATTGACTCACAACAAAACCCAGTAAACTTCATATGAATTTAAATAGGGATAACCTCCCCATATTTTAAGTTATAGAGCTGATTCTGGCACCATTGTCTTTCTTTTTTAATGCCATTTACAATGATACCAGATTTGTAAGTGTTACTTGTAAAAATATACAAGTGCTAGACAAATAAATCCAGGGTACCATTTTATAAACAAAAAATGACAGACAATTCCGCTACCCTTCACAACTTCAAATAGGTATAACTCCCCCATATTTTGAGCTATAGAGCTGATTTTGGTACTGTTTAAGTTTCTTAATGCTCTTTACAGTGATAGTGATACCAAATTTGTAGATGTTCCTGGAATAAACCTAAAAAGTGTTGTCCTCGCTACTAGAAATGGTCAAATTTTGGCAAGAAATATCTCTGTGTAATCCTATGTAAGCCTTATGTAAGTCCCATATCACATCGTTATCGGCGATCGAGGTTTTTTTTCTTCTGAAGTTTGGTTGGTTGTAATGGTACCCACCAGCGGCGTCATGCATGTGACGTGACCCAGTCGTTAAAACGTCAACAAATTTCAAAACACAGAAAGCAGTAAACTTAATGGCGAGCGGTCCGAATTTTGAGCCATACAAGTTTACGTGGTGAACTAGATTCTAGGATTAGGAAGAACATGAAGAAGAAGATATCGAACTTTTATAGGAAGTCAGCCCTTTGTATTCCTGTACAAACCAATACAATTTCTTTGTTCGGTCATTTAGGGCCGATACTTTATGCCCCAAAACGAAATTATGACAATGTATTTCAGAATTTCTTTGAAACAAATGTAATTAATGATATCTTACCGGGTATCCGCTTCCTCCATATCCTCGCATGGGTCCTCCCGGCTGTCCATGAGAAGGATAACGTTGTTGTGGAACTCCGCCCGGCATGTACGGATGAGACGCCATTTTTGAAGTGACCTTTTGTCCCTGATTGACCTTTAGAGCTAGTCCATTTTTAAGTAGGGTATTTAAAATTCTACCAAATTCATTTGAGGTTAAAATACCACTTGTATTTATAGTTTGTTATCTTACAAAAACTGCATAATATCAATTAATTTTCGTATTATTGTTATCTCATGTATGAGTTTGTTTCCTGGCCGTTTTAGTATTAAAAACTACAAGTGTTCACCCCTCAATCAAAGTGTTTTAGCCAGTCCATGTCAACAAATCGACTTTATATAGTCATGCTGTTTACAAATTATCTGTGCTTGTGATTGTTGTTTATAATAATACACACTCACTCACAGAATGTAACCACTTTGTATCTTTCTTAGACTGAACATAGCAAGAACTTAGTACAGAAAGTGAGAAAAGGCAAGCTGCAGCTACATGTAGATTGTGACATGACACAGGTGATCTATTTTTTTTAGAATAAAATATAAAATTTAAGCTTCCTGGTGTGACATGATGATGATCAAGGCCCAATGGGAATGAGTCACATCATGGTAGCTACATGCCCGGGCTACATGTACTATCTACATGTATTAGTAGCTCGATGGTCACATGTTGACCCTGGTAGAAAACGAGTTTTACATATGTTTCTAACGCGGACATTTAGAGCTTTCAGAAACTGAAAACCCCATGAAAACACTACGCTGAATGAAGACGCCGTGATGGTGTCGCAAGCTATGTCGTAGACCTCTCCGTAGTCCACTTGCCCATTTTGCATACTCTGGCTATTACATTTAAGCATAAAACTCTGATTTATATTGATTTGTGTGCAACTGATAGATTTGACTTACAAGAAAATTAGCGACACACGCCTAACCGGCGGTGCTTTCCGTAATTCCATCCCGTACCACTGTGATTTTAATCATCTTTGTTATCCCTGAATATAATCCCACCCCACAGCGGCAGGTAACCATAACCAAGTACCCTTAATTAACTCTTCCATGTAGGCCTACCGTATTTCATCAAATAAACGCCCCCGGGGGCGTTACATTTTCCCAAGGGGGGGGGCGTTTATTCAAGGTCAATTTTAGAACGATAATTCCCTATAAAATCATTAGGTAAACTAAAAACACACGCTAAAATGACGAACTATGAACTAGAAACACTGACTTCTGGCTCACTTCCGGGTTTCTGATCCAGATTTTCGCCAATTATTGACGCTATTAAAAGTATTATTGACCATGCTTAACTTGGTAAGCTTACTACACAAGATAGCATGGAAATATCGGCATTTTTGAAACATCTTGGTTGAAAAAAGTGGTGGGGGGGCGACTATTTGACGAAATATGGTATCTTTAACGAATCCCCCTTTTCATGCCTCTTTAGTGTTTTCCTTTCCTAATCACTGCCCATCCACTGTTATAGTGCGTCCTTTTAACAGACTCGTAGACTCCTGAAAGTTTGAACCTGCCCCCGTCTTTGTTGAGAGATGGTTGGTTGGCTTTGATGTGAAATTATATGAATTTGCCTAAAATTTAATTGTTTTTCTTCTAAGGCTATCTTAATTTAATAGTTTGTAAAATCACCTGCCTTTTTCATGTTATTCCCACTGGATTGAGTATCCAGTGGGACATCAAAATAGCCTAAATAGTATCTCAATAAAATTCTTCATCTTGACCACAGTGAAACCCCCTGGAGAGATGAAAAGGTGGTCTATTCTTGTCAAAAAGCTCATCCCACAGATCCAAAAAAATGTAAGGAAAGAAATTCTAAAAAAATGCATTTGGTATTAGGTTTTCAACTTGAGAAGGACTTTGAGACAGATTATTTTTAAGGTGGCCTAATGATATGATAATTCAACATTTTGCCCACCTTCTGTACGAGGGAAATAAAAACTGTGGACATTTATACCAATTGATATTTTGATTGAAAATATATACACATATTATGTGAACAGTGATGTAGCTACGGCGGGCGGTGGCGGGCGGCAGCATCCGGCACTCAGATTTAGAGCCCACCACTGATAAACAATTTAAGCTCTAGCACCCAGCACTCAAGTGTCAAAAATGGCAAAATCACAAAGAATTTGGCCAAATTTACGTGAATTTTCAATAAAATTGAAAATTTCACGAAAAATCCCTCAATTACCGCCCGCCACTAAAAATTCTCTAGCTACAACCCTGTATGTGAACGCTACAAATTTTCAATCAAAATATCAAAATATTTGCATATTAAAAAACCCTTATCATCATTTTTTTAACAGCCTTTTACTCAGCTTGAGTTTTATTCTTTCATTTGTTGGTGATTTAAAAGAAGATACACAATGATTGTAACAGTACGCCTGATCCGTTCTTTTGAACATCGGAACATCAAACACATTGTGTACAAGAACATAGATGGAGCAATGCTAGTGGAAGACTTTATGGAATTCATTAAGAATGGTAAGGATAAAACACTTTAAAATCAAAGGGCTTAAATTTAAAAATGTTTATAAGTTTGTCCACATCTGACCGACTCTTAGGCCCCCAAAAAATTGCGATTTTCCCACAAGGATTAAAATAATGTTGTGATATCCACAAGTCTACGACCTATTGCAGGGTTATAGCTAGCCCAAGTTGAGTGCTGGCTAATTTTACTATCCAATTAGAGCGCTCGCTTGGGACACAATCTTTTTAGCGAACATGAGGCATCGGGGAATAGGCTGGAGGGTATACCCTGAAATTATTTTTGTTATTTTGAGGTATTAAGCAATCGCTTTTTCGGTCAAACTTGATTTCTGGTGAGCGACTTTCCACTCGCCATAGACACTAAATATCAATCGATGCAAATCTCCCAAAATTCTTGAATCAGCCATTTCGGCATTTAGTCGATTCTGTGCCCCTCCAAGCCTCGAAGCTCTACTTGATTATACCCAAATAAGTGATATTTGTGAAAATTCAACCACTCGCCCATATCATGCTAGCGAGTGATTAACCAATCGCCTTTAAAATCTAAACGGCAAGGCCTGTTTTTTGGTGATGAATAAATCATTTCTGGGTCTGTGGCCCTTGAAATAATTTAGCTGTAGTTTGGTGAATGTTTCACAGCGTCATCATCCCTATATCTTCGTGTCAAAAATTGCCATGATAGTATGCGAATCCACTCGTTTTTCAAAAGCTATGCATGGCGATTTTGTTCGAGATAGGCCAAGCGACTCAGGCTAAGCATACCATTTACACAAAATGAGATACCACAGAGTTTCTATTCTACACATTTTTACGATCTGTGCATGCTTAGTGCCCCATATGATGTTGCCATTACAAGAAAATGGCAAAACCCAGGTTTTGTTTTCAATACACTAACTGGAAATTCATTACACTCAGCGGTGACTGCTGTTTTCATTAAACACATATATTTTACTGCATTTTCACCATAACAATTTTTAAATCGTACATTAAAAATGTGATAAATTCACCTATTTGAGAAATATAATTATAATCATACAAAATGAACACGCATAGCCCATTCAGCACAGATCCATGTGCTGTATAGCATATTAAATCACAAGTCTATATCGAGACACTATGCAACTTTCTTTATCTGCGTCAATAATAGAATATTGATTTAAATAGAATTGAAATACATCTCTACATTTTGAGTTTGTGCTTCATCACTGAGCGATATAGTGATTGATTTCTAGCTAATCAGATAGGGCTCCTTTTCTTGCATTCGGTGTAATACCAATCGCACAACGCTCACCAATGGAGTATTAAGTTGCAGGGACAAAATATTTATAATACAGGGTGTCGACACAGTGTGGTTTATCCGGGCGGGGGGTACTCAAGTTTGGTTTTCTTTTGGTAGGGACGTGCCGCTGAGATTTTGGAAGTAGACCCATAAATATACCAAATACTTCAAGAAGTTTGGACCCATTAATATACCAAAAGTCAAAATTTTCGGCCGAATTTACCAAAATTGTCTTAGTTTTTACAAATTTTGGGAAAATTTTGAAAATTTTGGCTAGATTAAGGAAAAATTGGGCTGTTTTCCGAAAAAATTGAGAAAATTTTGAAAAAAGGACCCATTCATATACCAAAATAGGTTTTGAAAAAGGGGTCATTGATATACCAGAAGGCTGAAAATGCTACCCATGTTTGCGGCACGTCCCTGTATGGTCATTTGTACTGAGTACCCCCCCCAGGGGTTTATCTTTAATAGGTTTTCCCTCTTCTATAAATTTCCATCAGATATCAAAAGCAGAAGTGGCCTTCCACCACCATTCAGAAATTATGCCTATGACCAGCTGAAAATACAACATCAGCCTCATGGAGCAAAGGTAAGATAAATGGATAGAAATCAAGGAGGAGTGCAAGAAGGTCCTATCTGCAATAGCTGCCCTAAAGGCATTTGACAGTTTCTGCATTCTATATTGTATACATCTGTCATCTGGCAGCTATTTCAGATGGTCTTTCTTGCACAAGGTCCTTGATATTTGGGAAACTGATATCATACATTACCTGTTTATACTATTCAGAGAAAAGATGAAAGAAAGAATACAAGAGGGAAGGGGGAAATAAAAGAGAAAAGGATGGGAAGAAAAGAATGAAACATAGTTTACTATAGAATATACCGTAAAACCCCGTCTACAAGCATATATGGTGTTTTTTATGAAAGCTAAATTAATTCGAAGCAAGCGTAAATATACCAATACAATAGATTGGTCTTAAAATAATACTTGTTTGTATATGCTTGAATCCGTAATTATTTGCTCAAACTCCATAATGGCGCCTGGATTAATGTAGCTTTCATCAGAAGCAGACTATATGCTTGTAGACGAGGTTTTACGGTATTGTATAATCTACTAAATAATATAATTTAAAATTGTAAATAGGCTGTTAATATATTTTTTATCCAAAATAGGCTATTATTGTATTTTGTATCCAAGTATTACACCGCATTATATCATAGAAAATGGCGCCTATGCATGGAAGGACTGACAGCGGTCAGCGCCGGTCAGGACTAGCCGCCACAGACTGGCGCCGACCGGACCTAAAAGTGTTGCATTTTTTTTTTTTTTTAATTTCTTTTTTGTCTTTTTTCCCCTGCTAATGATTTATTCAGAAAGAGGGGAAAGAAAGGAAGACTAGAGGTAGAGGGACTTATATCAGGGAATATCAATCTATTAGGGAAGGGCGAGTGATAAAAAGTCACAATTAGCCATAGTGGTATACATGTATCATGTCTATGACATGAATTGACATAGGTCAGTCCTTCCATGCATAGGTGCCAGTTTGTTTCCAACATGATATTATTCATGTGTTGTAATACTTGGATACAAAAACACATTTGTTAGCCTTTTTGTGACCGTACAGCTCGAATGAGCCGTAAATTCCCTAAATTGTATTCTGAGTTACAGCGTAAAATGTGTATGCAGGTTGTATTCATCGGCTTCTCTAGCTAGCGCGATATCTTATTATCTCATTTTGATAGTCAAACACCAATCAATAATCCTATTATTGAAGAGGATAATAAGCTTCTACCTAGAATTTCTACAATAGAATTTTAATAGCTCTGGTCTTTGTTTGCTTCACTAAATCCTGTTCAAGTGGTGGGTTAGGCATTGTATTTTGTATAGGTATGTATAACCAACAATTAACAATGAGAGAACTTTCTTGAACCTCGTTGACTTGGGGATGATTTGATATGACCGCCAATTATGACTGTTTGATATTTATTGCCAGCAATGTGGAAAAAGAGACACATGTAGAAACGAAAAAAGCTACCATTTTGTTGAAGGAGCAAAGTTCAACAAACCATTACCCTGCTACTGGATATCGTTTGAAGTCAAATAATATACCATTTTAAAGCTTATGATCTTGTATATTTTCTAAACACAAAATAAAACAATTTTGACCGGGGGAAGAATTTACGGCTCATTCGCCGTGACAGGTCACATTTACAATTTAAAATATATATTAGTAGATTATAAGATTATACTTATTCTACAGTAAATCAATGGAATATGACGATGATTGTTGAGGTATTATATGCTTGATAGAATCATTTTAACATGATAAGTTAACCCATTTTTGTGGTTACAGACCAGTGATCCAGTAATCAATTCAGATGATGATGAGAAGTTAATGCTGAAATTGAGAACTACTCTAGCAGACAACAATGTTGGTATGTATGGAAAAGGTCTTACCAAATGAATTTGAAATATTAGAGGGGCATTTTGTGATCCACAGCCTCATCTCCTCACTTACCTCCAAAAAGTTGAGGTATTTATACATTCTGAAACCTTGGCCTAGACACATAATTTTTTGCAGATTCGGTCATTTGCCATCGAAGAAATCCAATTTGTATCTTCTGTCTTTAGTCTGACAGTAATTACAACACAGTGGTCCGAGTATAATGAACATTTGGAGATAATGTTTGTTATCAACTGTAAAAAGATGTTGAAATCACACAATGCACCTTTAAAGCCTTAATGTATGATCTTTTTTCAGAATATACGGTTACCTTTATTTTTTTCAAAAATTTTTTGGCATATTTGTAATACTTACACATGTTCCAACTTAAAGGAGGATTTCGTAATCCAAGCATCCTCTTTTTATGACATGTTTCAGTAGATGTCAATAACTTGTGCCGCGGCGCTACATTTGCATTGAGCAAGATTGGGAAGCTGCGCAATACCTTGACCCGGACTCCACTCACAAACTCATCCAGGCTTTTGTCATCAGCAGGCTTGATCATTGCTATTCACTCCTCCACGGTCTCCCACAGAAAGATATTAACAAACTTCAAAGAATCCAAAACATGGCCGCTCGTCTAATTTCTCTTACAAAAAAGCGGGATCACATAACTCCAATTCTTCGCGACCAACTTCACTGGCTCCCAATTGAGGAAAGAATCCAATTCAAAATCCTCCTCCTCACATACAAAGCGTTCCACGGTATTGCTCCTCCATACTTGTCTGAATTGATCACCCTTTATATTCCACCTCGTAGCCTTAGGTCAGGTAATGTGCGCCCCAATGACCATCTGCAAATTGTCCGTTCCCGAACAAAGACCTATGGTGAACGGGCATTTGCTGTTGCCGCACCAATACTGTGGAACGCCCTCCCGGAACAGATCCGCAAATCACCCAATCTTGCTCAATTTAAATCACAGCTAAAAACCCACCTGTACAGAATTGCTTTCCTTGTTTAACTTATGTCATGTTTTCCCACATTATTTATTTTGCAATGTAATGAGTACTCTTTGTTTGTTGCTTTTGTCATTTTGCTGTTAGCGCATTGAGATGTTTTTTACGTTTATGCGCTTTATAAATGTGTTATAAAATAATAATAATAATAATAGATATCCACGAAAAAAGCTTATTTCCAAAATTTCAGTTGATTCCGATTTTGCGTTTGCGAGTTATGCATGATTATGTGTATTACACTGCTCCATATACAATGTGTTGTAATTTCGTTCTGGTGCACCAGAACGAAATTCAAATTTGGCGATATTTTTGCTAAACAAATTAATCTGCAAGAAATATTTGGTACATAGACATTATGTAGCCAGAGGTATCCAGTGGTGTAAAAATCTCAACTTTTTTTGGGAAAAGTGGGGGATGAGGCTGTGGATCACGAAATGCCCCTTTAAATCTATGAGCAAACTGTCAAATTCACCCTATTTGTAGTAAAACGGGATGATTTTCTGTTGGTCCGACATATTATCATAATTTGTCAGATTATGATAATATGTCGGAAAGGTCGTATATCATATTCTCCTACGAAACCATTTGGTTATGCTCCCTCCACACATAAGGAGGGAGCGTAACCAAACTGGCTGCGTAGGAGACTATAACTCTGAGGCGGGACTCGCCGTCCTAATCCAAAAATGTGAGATATTTCAAGGTGAAGTTTATGATGTTGTTTCTTTGCAAATTTCTAATGTTTTTCGCATCCAAATGTATTGGGAACTTTCATAATGATTGCATTATAATATAATATTAACTATTTTATCATTTTGGAAGAAAAAAAGAAAAATCTAAAAAATTAAAAAGATCGTACATTAACTTAAGGCTTTAATTGTAACTAGCATCTTTAATAGCTCCGTATGGGACCAGGTTCTGACAAGCAAATGCTCAAGCCAGGCTAAAATGTCTATTATAAACATGCAATTAAAGAGAAGGAAAAAATATAATCAAATATAAAAAACATAGAAAAGAGGACCAACCCCTCCCAGCAAATCATTTTCCAATTATATTTGACTATATCTCAAAAAATATATTGGTTTTTTTCTCCAACTGAATTCTTCATATCATTGCATGATCCGGATCTTTTTATGTGATAAACATGTTGTGTATGTCAGTAAAGTGCCAACATTTCCTGGTAAATAGGCTGCTGCAGCCTGGTTAATGTTTGTTAGGTCTTGTTTGGTCTAAAATGTATTAAACTACATGGCAAACCTCAGTTCAAAACTACATGTAAGACACTGATTAGTAACTGATATTGTTGATGTGGTTAAAAACTACCTGACAACAACAAACATGTTCAAAAGTTTTTATTGAATGTGGGAGTTAATTACAGATTTGGAAAATCAAAACCAGGGGCTTATAGTCACAAAAGACTGTTTTTATGTGATAAACATGTTGTGTATGTCAGTAAGTGCCAACATTTCCTGTTAAATAGGCTGTTGCAGCCTGGTTAATGTTTGTTAGGTCTTATTTGGTCTAAAATGTATTTAACTACATGGCAAACCTCAGTTCATAAGCAAGACACTGATTAGTAACTGATATTGTTGATGTGGTTAAAAACTACCTGACAACAACAAACATGTTCAAAAGTTTTTATTGAATGTGGGAGTTAATTACAGATTTGGAAAATCAAAACCAGGGGCTTATAGTCACAAAAGACTGTTTGATGGACGAGGGCTTGTCAAATTGCAGCCATATAGACCAACATTCTGTCTGTACTTCATTATGTTTCTGTATCATCTTCTTTCCAGGAAACGAAACAGAGATATCTTTCTTCAGGAATGCGGATTATGAGAACTACAAGGTCAACAAGTCCAGGTGACCTTCATCTAACCTGTATACTCATATCAATTGCCAAAGAACATAAGCCTGAACTAACCTCAATTGAGGGGATAGGTCAGTGAATCCAGCCAAAGGCTAGATAGGAACTGGATGGTTTTAAATATCCAATGATCAATCAGGTTATTGGGATAATAATTGAGTCTTCCAACATAATCTTGAATGATTTTAAAATTCTGCTTGTAAATGACGCTAAGAATGTTTAAGATTTATTTTTCTTTCAAAATTTGATGTTTTATTAAACAAAAGTATTTCACCAAAACAAGAAATGTCTTTAAAAAGACAATGCCACGTCTGAAGATCAAGTTTTGATGTATTATGTTTGCACATTAAGGGATTGGATTGCAACGTTTGCACAGTATTTTACGTGGGACATGAGAGCACGTCAGACATATCGAATTGCATTCTAAATACTAGGAATGTCCTTCTGATATCAAGTAATTTTAATTTTTTGAAGTTGGCAATATAAAACACAGTTTATGGCAAATTATTGAAAGTATAATTTATAAATCTACTGATATGTACTTATTATGAAGCTGGGAGGATAAGCCATCGATCATATGAAAATTTTGACCTTTCGTATTGAAGATATACATTGTTTCCCCCAGGGGCTATTTTAACGTGCCTCCTGGCACGTTCGTGCAGTGAGAATAGAAATCCGTGCAGCGAGAATTAAAAATCCGTGCTTAAAATATTTCTATATTTTCAGCCCAGAAATGACTTAGAAATACTGATTACTGATACTAAGTAAGACTGATCTAGTCAGAAAATCCTATATCCTAAATTTTATAGTTTGTGGTGATCAAATATTGCCTCACAACGCCTCTGGCAACGCCCTTTACTCCCAATTTTTCGGTCATTCGTGGGGGAAAGCCTCTGGACAAGAAAATCTGCAACAGGCGTGGGGCAGATCTATCTACCGGACAGAAATTGACCGCAATTGTCCAGTCGACCCAGTAAAATAGGCCGAAAATTATGACCAACACGACCATTTTCATCGCTGGCCACCCCTGATGTGCCACCGAGGACAACAATAAAATAACAAGTGTGCAGCATGTAATTGCATGCAGACGTACCTGGTAATGGTAAAGCTTGATAATCCCTCTTGTTCAATATCGGGACTTTTTTATAATCAAAATACTTATGGCAAAATTATTGCGAAAAATGCTAAAAGCGCGGCTCTCCTCAATATGCTCAAGGAAGCCTTTAAGACCATATTTTTTATTTGCGATATATTAGTAGAGATTGAAAAAAGCAATGCTTAACCATATGATAATTATTAAAAAATTAAGGGTATACGAAGCAGCAGAAAAAAGTAGTTCACAGCATTTTGCAAATGGTAGTGAGCTTTAGCAAAAATTGCATTGCTCAATTCATAGCGAGAGTGTAGAAGATTTCAAATATCACAGATATACGTTTGTAGGTCCTTTGGTTCTTGAGTTATGTTGTAAAGAAGGCTGAAACAATAACACTTTTGTTAAACGTACATAACTCATTAACAACAATAAATCATCAAGTTTTCAAAGTATATGGTTTGTAGAATGAACTTTTGCAAAACACCAAAGTGTTATTTTTCAAAAATATATTGATTCAGATAATGAAAATCGGTTTTTTTTGGCTGCTTCGACCAACAATACCTCGTATATCCTGAAACTATTCTACTTGCTTACACGTCAAGGTAAAGAGGTAAATACTAAAATTGAACACTTTCAACGCTAAACTAAACACATAGACACTTAATGATGAGCACATCAAATCATTTGGGTATTAAACGTATATACAGGGTGAGTAAAAATAGGTTAACGAATCAATATTCACGTATATAAGAACCAAGTTTAACCTTCCCATTATTGAAACTCTTTTATAAATGCCACACTCATTCACCTTTTGCGAAAAAAAGGAAGTAAATCGTAGCTACCGTTTAATTTTTTGAGTCATTTTACGGCGATACCCAATTTAACTTTTTGTCCAAGAGGCAGCATGTATTTTGAATGAGAGCACACAATGCGAAATATGATATTAGCTTGCGAGATATGACATTAACTTAAATCAAGGTTGATTTTTGCGTACTTTCAATTCCTTTTTCGGTTCAAACTAACTTTCTAATATTATTTAAGTCCTTCATACCTCACCTAGCTCCACCTCCAATTTTTCAATTCCGTGCAATGTGTCCAACTTATACTGGATATTTTGTAATTCACATTCAATTTCAATTTCATACTTCAATTTGCACGCATTCCTTTCGACATTTGAAAAACCCGCCCACAAATTTTCAATTTTTTTTAATAGAGAATGAACATTTTTAATGTAAAGGTAAATATGAAAATAACAACAAAGTACTGTTTCCTCTACTTAAACAAGACCAGGGACAATAAAACGTTGGGTGCACCATTCTACTTCAGTGCCAACGAGGTTAAGAAAATGGCAGTTGTTCCAAATCTACCTTTAATACAAAGAGTGTGCTGACATTCAAAATTTATATGTCTCGTGGGCAAGTATTAAAATTGGGTATCGCTGTAAAATGTGTCATCAAAACAGAACGGTAAGTGCTAATTACTTCGTTTTTTCACACGAGGTCAATAATGAATATGTCATGCACCTAACATTTAAAAACCTAGAAGTTCAATCTGGTTATAAAATAAAGATGGACTCTTTGCACTATTGCACTTATTTGGCTCACCTTGTATATAGCTTGTAGAAAAATAAACACCCCGTTTATGGACTGAACATCTTAGTGTTTTTAAGTTGAGCACTATTTTAGTTCATGACATATCAATTTGTAAGCGCTCTTTAGCAAAGCCATAGTTCATTGAATTTACAACCATATGATAAAACAGGCGAAATCAGTAACTTTTTGCACAAGAATTGCAATTTAAAGAGAATTGGCCATTGCTCATTCTAATGAAGCTAGTATATGTCTAATGTAAAGGTCCGTTCATACTACCACCGCATTTGCGATGCGTTGCTTTGCGATGCCGGTATATCAATTACTTTTGCCGCAACTCAACGCAACTCGTCGCATTTCCATGTTCAAATGTATTTAACTTTATTGCGATGTCGCATGCAGTAGTTTGCAGTACGATGCAGTGCGACAATACACCGCATCGCAAATGCGGTGGTAGTATGAACGGACATTAAGTGTGCTCTTTTATTTAATGACATAAAATTTGAAAAATATTGTAAGGAACACTTGAGGTTTGGACTTTTAAAACCTACATTTTGGTTAAAAATGTGCTTCGATAGGTAGTTTTCAACAGATTTACCACATTCGCCTTGCTATAACATTGAACTGCTGACCTAATGTAAAAAACTGTTTTTAGGGGGAAATGTTAGCTTTAGTTCGATACAAAAAAAATTCTGATTGGATGAAAGGAACACTTGAGGTTTTGGCAAAAACCAATCACAGATGGGTATTTTCCACCAGATCTCACACAGCTCTTATGATGCTATGCACTCAACCTTGTAGTACAGCACCGACTGAGCGGAGACTAGACTCGCTGTGCTGGAAATATCTGTGTACTCGGGTGTATCGAGGTAGAAACTGCGTAGATGCATTTATAAGAGAATCGTTTTTGTAGTCAAACCTTTTCATATGAGAGTGTGTTTAATCTTTTGTAATGAAATTTGTATGCAACTTTTTTATATAAATCAAGTTGCAGAATTCTTATCACATTTTGAGAATTTTATGCTACTGTGCGACATGTTAAAGGGACCATTGAAAGAAAAACATATTTGGTATCAAAATAAAGCTAATAACATATAGAATCCATTTCTAAAATGATAAACGCAATTTTCCTTTATTTTACCCCCCAAATCAGCAAATAAAGACAAAGCGCCAATGTCGCGTCGTTCACTTAATTCATATGTGCAGAGACACGTGGCAACCCCTGTGACGTCAAAGTGGTTATCCTTTCCGCTGCATGGCAACACTGCATAGTCCACACTTGGTCCTAAACCAACGCATGAACGTGTTTACAGCAATGAACTTTTCTTGTAGGCCTAACATGTATATTAAAAAGGATATTATAATATAAATTACAAAGCTACAATGACTTCTATGATAGGCCTATATATAAATTTTAGCTAGGCCTACAAAACTGGCCAACAACGGGGAAACATAGGTACGGTAAGTAAGTTAGGCCTAAGCCTTCATATTGACAAAGTCAAAGCTGTCAGTGCTAGCTGCTCGGCGTTTGCAAGAGAGTATCATTTGTTTTGATTGAGACATTCTGATATACCGTTAGCAACTCTTTATTTCTATTTCCTTTGAAATATCTGGTGATGATAGGAAAGAGAAGACAATGATGTTTCGGGTTAGCCCATGACATGCAACTTAGTTTCTTTAGGCCTAATTAGCCTACCTCCCGGGCGTGCGGCCTAGCTTAGGCCGTATAAAATTAATATTTTGGTTCTCGTCCAGAGGCTTTCCATGAATTGATGAGGGAGGTGTTTTTTTTCAGTGTAAAATCAGCATTGTCTGCAGTTTTTGGTCTTTTCCAACAGTGCTCGAGGAAACGATGACGCACTTTTTTTCTGAGGTCTGAGGGATAAACCCCCTAGAGTAGGCCCTGCCACAAAAAGACTTGGAAGTGGTCCTTGTTCTCTAATAAACTTATTTATAGGCCTATGTATGAAAAATTCATAAATCATTCCAAAGTCTAAAATAATAATCTATAAAAAAATCTGACAAATCCCAGAAATTGAGGAGGGAGGGGACGAGAACCAAAACATTAATTTTATACGGCGAGTTGGCGCGGTTGTTTCCTCGCCTTGCACCACTACTGAGGTCCCGGGTTCAACTTCACGCCCCTGGCGGCGGCCCAAAGACTCATGTGAACTTGGTTTATCTCGATCCCACAGGTTTTCTTCAGGATCTCCAGTTTCCTCCTGCTTCTCAAAAATCGGTGATTAGTTGTTTGGTTATCAAAAACTTCCTTCACCCAATGAAATTTGGGGAGCTGAAAAGATAATTGGTGGATGTTACAATCCAAGTGCGGCTAGATTTGCGACAGGTTCGGCAGCATCCAGCCTAGATGATGCGATCTGATTGTGATAAGTACCATGGCAGCGAAATTACAGCGCTTTGAACCCTCCGAGATCTGGGAAAAGGTGTTATTATAATAAAAGCCGAAATTTATTTTTATTTATTTTTAAAAGCCTATGAAAAATGAGAAACAAATTTGAAGATAAGGAACCACGAGAGGAACATACTATATAAAGGCCACTCCAAACAATCATATGAACAATATTTACTGTCAGCCTTTTATAGTTTACGTTATGGAAATGCTTATAGGCCCAATCCAATCTCAACTCCCACTGATAGGCCTACTGTCCAAGCATAGGTAGCAAAGGTAGGCCTACAGTTACAAAGTTTAATGTTGATCATGTTGATTGGGTAAATCTTGTAAAATACAGCCCGCCTGGCTGGATATTTCGATTTTAGAAATGACTGACATCAATTTCAGCATAGCCTAGGCCTACCCGGTCCTAACCATCCATGGATTAAAATAAGTGTAGGCCTATAATATTTCCCATTTGATGTTTGTAGCATATAGGCTTTTTGAAGGCCTATTTATAGGCGCTCCTCGTAATTTATTTCAAGAACAGCTTGCATGTCATGTTCTTCTGAACTAACTTCTTCATCTGCCGTTCAGCTACTGCCCCAGTGCCAACGGCTCAAATAATATTTGGCAAGTCTCCCGTATAACACATGGTAGGCATATAGGGGAATAAATTTGCAAAATAAAAGGGCCTAGGCCTACTTTGCATTGTTTGGGTATGAAAATAAGCACTTTTGAAAGTTAACTTTATGGAAGAAATTTTTTTTTTATACCAATTGTCAGGTTTTGGAAAAAATAATCATCTCTTGAATATTTTTAAGGTAGGTCCTATGGAAAAATGCATAGGCCTATAATAATACCCATGGGATGTGCTCACGCCGGCACATCATCTGCAATTTATGTGTTGCGACAAATCTTGGCGATATTCCCCTCAACATTGTCACTATATCATAGGCCTATTATTAGGCCTACTCATAATTAGTTTTATGGTTTTATATATGCCATGTAGGGCCTACATAAAGTCATCGGAATCATATCTTGGTCATGGTGACCGGGGGGGTTGAATTTATGAATAAGTAAAATAGGAAGCTGTATGCTTGATGATGATAAAAAAAAACCCAATTGATCGTCCCCGCCGCTTCCTTTCACATGGCATTGCAATTGAGGGAGTCTAAAATGTTTGATGCTATTTTCTTTATTATAAGGGGAAACTTCTTTTTTTTAAATGTTTCATAAGTTAATAATATTGCCAATAGTTTAGATTTGCTTCTGTCCAAGCATTTCAATTTAGAGGCTTTGTTTTAATCATCCTCTCAGAGAACCATCAAATAACAAGAGCCTCGATCCTATCATCCTCCTCTACAAACTACACAACTAGTAATAATGTCCGGGAATAATACATAGGCCTAAATGATCCATTTGCATTGTAGAAAATAACTAATAAATGATAAATAAAAAATGCCCTCCACTTCCTCTTTTTGATAACATGTGGACAATCAACTGGAATTTTGTTTTTACTTGACCTTTAAATAATTATAAGTGGTTGTATTAGCATGATTATTGCATCTAATATTTAGATCGCGATCGCTGTTGTCAAATAATCCCGGCAAAATGTCAGCGCAACACAAAAGCGCAGTAACCACAATGGCGTCATCAGGAAAGCGCCCAATTTTCTACTTTTGATAAATGACGCGCGATGTAACGTCGGAAGGGGGTAAATCGAGTACGTTGTTTTCATTGTATTTTTATTTCTAAAATAGTTAGTTCTTCAATTGTTTTAGATATTGAGTCTATATTTTATGGGCTTTATTTTGATACCAAATCATATTTTCTTTCAATGGTCCCTTTAAGAGACGGTTGGGACACGTGTGCATTTCTTTCAACATTTAATAAAAAGGTTCTGTGTACTTTCATCGAGTTGTCAAAAATGATAATTCAATTAAATGGAATGATATTTTAAATGAAACATACCCTTCTATTTTTTTTATTATTATTACATTTTACAGATATTAATTTCGTGCAATTGTATGCACCTGTGTGCATTTTATGCATTTTTGCAGAGTTTGTATTCGTTTTTGCATTCTGATTAGCATTGTTTAAACAAGTCAATTAAATAAATTTGTGTAATACATTAGGGGACCAGACATACGTGTACTTTCAAGAAGTGAATTGACATTTTATATAAAACCTACCAAGAAACAGCAACAAGTTGTCCTTACGATGATATAACGTCATTTGGAAAAATTGTATATGAATTATGTTATTAAATTTAATTTATTAAATAAGCTGAGGTGTACCACAAGGGTAAATTCTTGGACCCATATTTATATTATATATTAACGATAATAAATACATCAAAGAAATTCCCATTTACACAACAAATTACATTATATTCAATTTGGAGAAAGGTTTTTTTAACACATGTCTCCATAGGGCCTACATAATGGCAGCCGGTGAGAAAATTTCACTGACCATCTAGGATTTGACCAAGACCTGGGACCTTCGGCTCTACCAACTGCTAATGAGTCAGATGAAGAAGAACAGGTATGTTATTATCTATTCTACGAAGGGTGTTATGGATGGCAATCATGGCTGTATGAAATCAACAAAGAGCTAGATGCTAGTATGCAAAATTGTCAACACGCAAAGCACCATTCATTAATATCGTCAGTGACCTACTGTAACAACCATACTGTGGGAAAGGGGAAAGATGCGTCCCTGGCTCCAAATACCGAGAAAAAATTTAGTAGCTTTTATTTTTTGTCTGTTTTTTACCTGAATTT
Source organism: Amphiura filiformis (assembly GCF_039555335.1). NCBI lineage: Eukaryota > Metazoa > Echinodermata > Ophiuroidea > Amphilepidida > Amphiuridae > Amphiura > Amphiura filiformis. The sequence goes on from NC_092631.1 coordinate 5,669,461, forward strand.
TAGCATTAAAATGCGATTTTTTCTCGCGCTTCCTAAGCATTTGTCTCAGTAAATCCATTTTGATAATGAGACAACCCCTCTGCCAGCAACCCCTTCCACATATGTTTGTCTCCACTAGATGATCTTTTAGATTTTACGTTTGTTGACGTGCAGTGACTTTGTTCTCCTAAAATAGCCCCTGGTTTCCCCCAAAAGACCTAAATTTTAATACGAAAAGTCAAAATTTTCAAATGATCATCGGCTTTTCCTTCCAGCTACATACACTTTAAGTAAATATCATTAAATTTATAAATTTTACTTTGAGGTTTGTTAAAAATCAGAAATATTAGACTCAGTACACCGGTCGATCTTACCGTTTCCGATGTTGATTAAGATACTTCTTGCATCGATCCCGAGATGCGGAAAAAACCAATAGTCATTTTGTCCCACATAAATGAATAAATAACAAAAAAAACCCGATCCCCCGAGTGGACTCACCCATTCGGTGACGTCACACACGATAATCATCCCTTATCCTCCTTGGTTTCTAGATGAGATAGACGTGTGGATTTTTCTTTACCAACGCTAAGTATCATTACGAACCAAAGGACGAGATATACAGTTTGTTTGTTACACTGAGGTAAAAACCAACCAGTATAGTGCGCTAGGGAGATAGTTTTGACGACATTTTTCGGCTAGAAAAGTGACAAAAGCGATCCAAAAACTTAGCTTGTATGTGTGTTTCCGTTCAGATCACGGGACACACGTTTTCAAAATGGCCGCCCTTAGGGCGCCATTTTATTTTTGTTCTCACGTAAAACAACTATAGCAGACTAGTAAGTTACAATAGATGTTTGGACAGTACTGTGTATACATGTATGGTGAGTGATTATCGCTATGTTTATGGTGTGCTCTATCGTTATATCTTTCGGTACGCGTCTGATGACGAGTTACTGCTAAGAGTTCGTGGGTTTCGAAGGACCAGCCTGACAAATCTATACCAAAAGGTTTTCAGTTTTTCATCCCTTTGTATATATATTTTTATATCATACCACTACATCAGCGACAGCCACTGTTCGTGTGGGTCTGTTTATTGGGCTTGAGCTTGTGTTCGGGGGTAGTGCTGTACGCTCCCGATTACTACAATGTCCAGGCCTTGTCAATCATGCCCTTCCCTTGTGGCAGAGTGGGACCCGCATCCACTCTGCTACACCCACAGGGATTGCTCTAAATCAAATAAGTGTGCTTCCTTTTGCATAGGCTTATCGGACATCCACTTCGAGGATTTAGAAAGTAGCGCTCGTTTGGGTCTTCGACACAGACAGAAGCGAAGACTAAGAAACAGAAGCCTACAGGTAAGATTGATATGGTAGGTACTAAGCGCGGCCGGCAAGGGCCACGCTAAGGTAACCTCTGGGGCTCCGGTCCCGGGCAAGCAGGCGGACCCTCCGGGGACTGCTAGCGAGCCCGAAGGCCTAGCAGCCAGCGAAAGCACTGACTTAACGTCTAAGCTAGTAGCAGGCAGCAGGCGGTACTTGCCCTAACAAGTACCAGTCTACCAGTGAGATCTCTAGCGAGTTTCTTGCAGGTGGACACCCGTCTATTGCTGGCTTAACGAAGCGGGTCTAGCACCATGAAGTAGCGGCGACGGACAGTATGCCAAGGTACCCGGGCTTGCCTGGGTTGAATCCTAGCATACAGCGTGCAGCGGACTTGCCTCGGCCGGTCTGTAGCACGCAGCGTGCCAGTGGAACCCGGGCTTGCCTGGGTTGATCCCGCACGCAGCACGCTTTCGTTCCCGCAAGGGTCGAATGGCGTGCATGGGTTTAGCAGAGACGATACCGGGGCTAACGCTTGGTGTAGTCTTAGCAGAACCAACTGGGGTTGTCACACGGCAGCGTTCCATGGTGGGACCGCCGAGTGATTCCCTGGGCCTTGGAATGGCTGCCGGCTGTCCTCCGGGACTGGCTAGCGGCTATACCGGGGTTGGGCTCGCAGTCTCTCACGGGACAGCGACCCAAGTGCAAACAGTGGCAGCTACCGAGACGAGCTACGGCTTGACTTCAGTGGTAGCCACAACGCACGCGCCCATAGCTGCCGTGAGTGGTCCGCCACACACAGCGACCTTGGGCGAGGCTCAAGAGGTTAGGGTAGGTAGTTTGAACAGCCTGGCTGATCAACAACCCACTTATGTCCTCGAGAGCCAGCAGAGCGTGGGTGATCCATTACAGTCAATGGGTCAATTACCCTCTTATGATCGATCACTATCTATTCAGCGGAGCATGGCTCCATTGATTGATACTGCCTATTCAGGTAGCGAGGTGACTGATCGAGGGTATACACGCTCAGCTACCCGTGATACTAGGCAAGCTCCTTTTAGCCAAGGGACAGCCAGTATAGCGGGTACCCATACACACGGCTTGATCCTCTAGCGGGGAACGCTGTGAGGCATGGGTACAGTGGTGCGCGGCCGAGCCCTACCGGGCACCTACGCTACAACCACGCAGGTACCGCAGTACTCGTCCTGGTTACCACAGTCTCTGTGGCAACAGGGGGAGGCGGTACTGGTACTACCGTTCCATGGGGTTTCCCTGGTGGCGGATCCTTTCAGGGTCAGCTACCAACAGGGTATGCCCGTGGTATCCGCCGCAGGGTGGTTTCTTCCACGGTCTAGCACCGTGGCAAGTGCCGCCTAGCGTTGGGCAAGCAGTACCACCAGTTGTTACCCAACCCGGGCGGCGAGTGGCTAACCCTGATACAGCTCAGGGTAGGCCGCACACTGCTATTTAGATTTTACGTTTGTTGACGTGCAGTGACTTTGTTCTCCTAAAATAGCCCCTGGTTTCCCCCAAAAGACCTAAATTTTAATACGAAAAGTCAAAATTTTCAAATGATCATCGGCTTTTCCTTCCAGCTACATACACTTTAAGTAAATATCATTAAATTTATAAATTTTACTTTGAGGTTTGTTAAAAATCAGAAATATTAATTTTTGATAATTTGCTATAAAATTGTATTATATCATGAATTTTTAAAAAATCAAAATTATTTGATAATCAGAAGGACATTCATATTCAGAATGCAATTTGATATGTCTGATGTGCTTTCAGGCCCCACAAAAAATACTGTGCAAAGGTGGGTGACCGACCTCTAAAAGTATACCAATGTGATCCACTCAGACCAAAGTATGAAAGTATTGAATTAGTTATTACTACCTTGCCCAGTACCTAAGTTTACTGATCATTACTCGTTGATGGTCGATAAACGTCCCAATAAATCGGACTTAGTCACCGGTCAGTTCTACAGCATAGATATCCATGGCTAACGATGGTTAACTATGGAAACATGTTAAAGGACATCAAGAAAATTTTCTAAGTTATTTATTTTGAGCTCTTTCGAGGGCGAGTAATGGATATATTCTGTAGATTTAGGTTTTGTCTGTGACTGCTAATGTGAGGCCGTCGTGGTCGTCGATGGGGCTCAAACTCGGTGGGTGGGTGTAGTTCTGTCCTGGCAAGAAGAAGTTTATGTTCGTTAAGTCATCCGACCCGGGGCCCCCTCCAAGGGGTCATTTGAGGTCAAATGACTAAAAACTGCCATATGGGCATGAAACTAGATCGTACGGGGCTCAAACTCGGTGGGTGGGTGTAGTTCTGTCCTGGCAAGAAGATGTTCATGTTCGTTAAGTCATCCGACCCGGGCCCCTCCCAGGGGTCATTTGAGGTAAAATGACTAAAAACTGTCATATGGGCATGAAACTAGGTGGTACCGGACCCAAACTCGGTGGGTAGGTGTAGTTCTGTCCTGTCAAGAAGATGTTTATGTTCGTTTTAAAGTCAGCTGACACCGGGGTCCGCTCCCAGGGGTCATCTGAGGTCAAATTACTAAAAAGTGTCGTATGGGCATGAAACTTGGTAGGAACAGTCAACATTTAAAACAACATTTTTTGAAGGTCATTTTGGAGTCATCCAAGGTCACCACGGGTCATCTGAGGTCAAATTAGTAAAAACTCATATATGGGCATGAAACTTGGTGGGTACAGTCAACATTTAGAGTTATAAGTTTAGATCATGTTGGGGTCATCCAAGGTCACCCAGGGGTCATCTGAGGTCAAATTACTAAAACTGTCGTATGGGCATGAAACTTGGTTGGTACAGTCAACATTTAGAGCCAAATTTATGGAAGGTCATTTTGGGGTCGCCAGTGGTCATCTGAGGTCAAATTAGTAAAAACTGTCATATGGACATGTCACCATCAGCCTGGTAATCGCGCCCAGCCGAGAACCGCCAAATATGGTAACCGCCTAGTCTATTTTAAAACTGATGCATCAATGACTCTGTTCATCATGTCATTATTGTATCATTCTCACATACATTAGGAAATGAATTTGGAGAATAGAGGCCTTGCATGTGACATATCATCCCGTAAATGTGGCGGACTACTCAAATGCATTCAACAAAAGCATGATTGCAATCAAATAGGTTGATGACAACATTTGATTGAATGGACTGCACTCCGCCATAACTACGGTGAAGGACACCGGCTCAAATCCTTTGTTTGGAGCCAATCGATAATTTCATGCAGGGCCTCTATACTTTTTGTTAATAAAATACTATGCTGACCTCACACTCCAGTAATTTCAGATCATTGAGCTCAGTAATACATCAAAGAATGTCTTCCAATTCATGAAAACAAATAGCTAATCTGCATATCGGATTAAAAGCTTGAGGCATTTCAATTGCAAGGCCCATTACTTATACACCAACAACAACATAGGCCTACAAGTGTATTATAATGTAGCATGTGCACACATTATCATGTTGTGGATGGTGAATCAAGCTGCAGTGCCTACCCATTCCCAAATAAATGCAGTGACCAACCGGTGTTCACTCATGATTGACGTACTGATCATTATGTATGATTTAAACTCATAGGTTTTGGCAATTTGGGGTGACCCCATAGGATTATCTGGGGTAAAAATTTCAAATTGCTCAAATACCCTTTCAAATATATCAAATTATTTAAATAAATAAATAAATGAATGAATGAATGAATGAATGAATGAATGAATGAATGAATGAATGAATGAATGAATGAATGAATGAATGAATGAATGAATGAATGAATAAATAAATAAATAAATGAAAAAAAATTGAACAAATTGTAGCGTTGCATTAAAATCATAATAACCATTGCTGGCAGGCGGATTCGAACCAACGATATTGACATTACCAGTCTGATGCTCTAACACTGAGCTATGCCATCATCTAGTAATGAGGTTCGAGTTTTTAGCGTATACAGTGTTTGTCTGTGAAAATGCCGCCTTGTGAAATAAATAAATATAAAGTCTCAATTTTTAATTTAAATTTATTTGATAATTTTCTAACCTATATTTTCTTTAGAGCAGGGACAAATATTTCCCCTTTTATCCAATTTGGCCGCTAAATAAGAATCTACTTCTTTTATTACTGATTTAATTCCGCGATTTGTTCCATTCAGCAATATCAAAGATTAATGTCAAGCATCTCATGACAGATATTTAGTTGGCTTAGTGGTTTTGCAGAGTGCTTTTTAACCGGGAGGTACCGAGATCGATTCCCACCTCTGCCTGCAATTTTTTTTCAAGACTGGGAAATAATAACCTGACATTCACCGCTGACATTCGTACTGCAGAAGCGGAGTTGTAACTTGTTAAACTTTGCTCCTTCCGTAAAAGGGTACATTATTTTGGTACTACATTATTTCTTTTTTTCCACATTGCTGGTAGACCCTATTAAATATCAAATGGTCATAATTGGCGGTCACTTCAAATCATGCCCAACTGAACGAGGTTCAGGAATGTACTCTCATTGTTAATTGTTGGTTAATCCACCACTTGAACAGGACTTAACCAAAGCAAACAAAGACTTAAGCTTTTTTACGAATGCTATACATAAGTATAAGCTTATTATCCTCTTCAACAATAGGATTAAAGATTGGTGCTTGACTGGAATTACGTGCTAGTGTCATTGGTTATTGTTAAAAGGCAATAAGGTGTGTAATTGCAATATTTCCTCTGAATAGGAAAGACTCTCTACATCGAACCATGGATGCTGGTGATTGAATTAAGCCCGATCCTGACTCCACTTCGCATGGCGGTATGCGATGCTGCGATGCTTTTCAAACATCGCAGCATCCCGCGATGAAATTAAAATGTACAGGTGGAGTCAGTATCGGGCTTTAGGAATAAAAACCCAATTCAAAATGATGCGCTTGAGAATTCAACAATATAAATAATGGTAGCTCTATTATAATACACATTAATGATAAAATTCCAAAATATAATACGTTTTCTGTCTTTGCTTGTCACGTGGTAGCGATTATATTTTTAAATAAGTTTCAAATGATTAACAACAAGACAAGTAGCCGAGTGGTCTAAGGCGCTAGGCTCATAGAGTACTAAGCGTTGCGCCGTGAGTTCGAACCCGCCTCTGCCAAACTTTAAAAAAGTAAATTAAAATTTGACTTTTTTAATTTCATATTTGGGAAATGTGACTGGGAGAATTTATGTATGGTGTGGAGTGGTGTGATAGGGCATGTACTTTAACTGGGGTGAAAAGCGGTCCGGTGACTAAGTCTTTATTAGGCGTTTTATCGGCAGTCAGCGAGTAATGCATTACTCGTTGATGGTCGATCGCGTCCCAATAAATCGGACTTAGTCACCGGTCAGTTCTACAGCATAGATACCCATGGCTAACGATGGTCAACAATGGAAACATGTTAAAGGACATCAAGAAAAGTTTCGAAGTTATTTATTTTGAGCTCTTTCGAGGCGAGTAATGGATATATTCTGTAGATTTAGGTTTTGTCTGTGACTGCTAATGTGAGGCCGTCGAGGTCGCATGCACGGGGCTCAAACTCGGTGGGTGGGTGTAGTTCTGTCCTGGCAAGAAGAAGTTTATGTTCGTTAAGTCATCCGACCAGGGGCCCCCTCCAAGGGGTCATTTGAGGTCAAATGACTAAAAACTGCCATATGGGCATGAAACTAGGTCATCTGGGCTCAAACTCGGTGGGTGGGTGTAGTTCTGTCCTGGCAAGAAGATGTTCATGTTCGTTAAGTCATCCGACCCGGGCCCCCTCCCAGGGGTCATTTGAGGTAAAATGACTAAAACTGTCATATGGGCATGAAACTAGGTAAATGCACGGGCTCAAACTCGGTGGGTGGGTGTAGTTCTGTCCTGTCAAGAAGATGTTTATGTTAGTTTTAAAGTCAGCTGACACCGGGTCCGCTCCCAGGGGTCATCTGAGGTCAAATTACTAAAAAGTGTCGTATGGGCATGAAACTTGGTAGGAACAGTCAACATTTAAAACAACATTTTTGAAGGTCATTTTGGAGTCATCCAAGGTCACCACAGGTCATCTGAGGTCAAATTAGTAAAAACTCATATATGGGCATGAAACTTGGTGGGTACAGTCAACATTTAGAGTTATAAGTTTAGATCATGTTGGGGTCATCCAAGGTCACCCAGGGGTCATCTGAGGTCAAATTACTAAAAACTGTCGTATGGGCATGAAACTTGGTGGGTACAGTCAACATTTAGAGCCAAATTTATGGAAGGTCATTTTGGGGTCGCCAGGGGTCATCTGAGGTCAAATTAGTAAAAACTGTCATATGGACATGTCACCATCAGCCTGGTAATCGCGCCCAGCCGAGAACCGCCAAATATGGTAACCGCCTAGTCTATTTTAAAACTGATGCATCAATGACTCTGTTCATCATGTCATTATTGTATCATTCTCACATACATTAGGAAATGAATTTGGAGAATAGAGGCCTTGCATGTGACATATCATCCCGTAAATGTGGCGGACTACTCAAATGCATTCAACAAAAGCATGATTGCAATCAAATAGGTTGATGACAACATTTGATTGAATGGACTGCACTCCGCCATAACTACGGTGAAGGACACCGGCTCAAATCCTTTGTTTGGAGCCAATCGATAATTTCATGCAGGGCCTCTATACTTTTGTTAATAAAATACTATGCTGACCTCACACTCCAGTAATTTCAGATCATTGAGCTCAGTAATACATCAAAGAATGTCTTCCAATTCATGAAAACAAATAGCTAATCTGCATATCGGATTAAAAGCTTGAGGCATTTCAATTGCAAGGCCCATTACTTATACACCAACAACAACATAGGCCTACAAGTGTATTATAATGTAGCATGTGCACACATTATCATGTTGTGGATGGTGAATCAAGCTGCAGTGCCTACCCATTCCCAAATAAATGCAGTGACCAACCGGTGTTCACTCATGATTGACGTACTGATCATTATGTATGATTTAAACTCATAGGTTTTGGCAATTTGGGGGTGACCCCATAGGATTATACGGGGGTAAAAATTTCAAATTGCTCAAATACCCCTTTCAAATATATCAAATTATTTAAATAAATAAATAAATGAATGAATGAATGAATGAATGAATGAATGAATGAATGAATGAATGAATGAATGAATGAATGAATGAATGAATAAATAAATAAATAAATGAAAAAAAATTGAACAAATTGTAGCGTTGCATTAAAATCATAATAACCATTGCTGGCAGGCGGATTCGAACCAACGATATTGACATTACCAGTCTGATGCTCTAACACTGAGCTATGCCATCATCTAGTAATGAGGGTCGAGTTTTTAGCGTATACAGTGTTTGTCTGTGAAAATGCCGCCTTGTGAAATAAATAAATATAAAGTCTCAATTTTTAATTTAAATTTATTTGATAATTTTCTAACCTATATTTTCTTTAGAGCAGGGACAAATATTTCCCCTTTTATCCAATTTGGCCGCTAAATAAGAATCTACTTCTTTTATTACTGATTTAATTCGATTTGTTCCATTCAGCAATATCAAAGATTAATGTCAAGCATCTCACGACAGATATTTAGTTGGCTTAGTGGTTTTGCAGAGTGCTTTTTAACCGGGAGGTACCGAGATCGATTCCCACCTCTGCCTGCAATTTTTTTTCAAGACTGGGAAATAATAACCTGACATTCACCGCTGACATTCGTACTGCAGAAGCGGAGTTGTAACGTGTTAAACTTTGCTCCTTCCGTAAAAGGGTACATTATTTTGGCACGACATTATTTCTTTTTTCCACATTGCTGGTAGACCCTATTAAATATCAAATGGTCATAATTGGCGGTCACTTCAAATCATCGCCAACTGAACGAGGTTCAGGAATGTACTCTCATTGTTAATTGTTGGTTAATCCACCACTTGAACAGGACTTAACCAAAGCAAACAAAGACTTAAGCTTTTTTACGAATGCTATACATAAGTATAAGCTTATTATCCTCTTCAACAATAGGATTAAAGATTGGTGCTTGACTGGAATTACGTGCTAGTGTCATTGGTTATTGTTAAAAGGCAATAAGGTGTGTAATTGCAATATTTCCTCTGAATAGGAAAGACTCTCTACATCGAACCATGGATGCTGGTGATTGAATTAAGCCCGATCCTGACTCCACTTACATGGCGGTATGCGATGCTGCGATGCTTTTCAAACATCTCAGCATCCCGCGATGAAATTAAAATGTACAGGTGGAGTCAGTATCGGGCTTTAGGAATAAAACCCAATTCAAAATGATGCGCTTGAGAATTCAACAATATAAATAATGGTAGCTCTATTATAATACACATTAATGATAAAATTCCAAAATATAATACGTTTTCTGTCTTTGCTTGTCACGTGGTAGCGATTATATTTTTAAATAAGTTTCAAATGATTAACAACAAGACAAGTAGCCGAGTGGTCTAAGGCGCTAGGCTCATAGAGTACTAAGCGTTGCGCCGTGAGTTCGAACCCCGCCTCTGCCAAACTTTAAAAGAAGTAAATTAAAATTTGACTTTTTTAATTTCATATTTGGGAAATGTGACTGGGAGAATTTATGTATGGTGTGGAGTGGTGTGATAGGGCATGTACTTTAACTGGCCGGCGCGGTCCGGTGACTAAGTCTTTATTGGGCGTTTTATCGGCAGTCAACGAGTAATGGCTAAAGTCCAGGGCTGTCAACTCTCACACATTGGCCGTGAGTCTCGCGCATTGGGTCACTTTCTCACGGTCTCACGCCAAGGTAGTATAATCTCACGCCTAGGTAGTAAATCTCATGCAAAAAGCTGGAAAATGAGTAAAATCTCACGCATCATCATGAATAAGTTGACAGCCCTGCATGGCATACTTGGTTACAAAGTTATTAATTCTTTATATGTCCATTTTTTTATTGTGTTCTGCTCCTTATTATTGCAGACTTTTGGTAAATCCGGCCCTGGGCCCAACTCCATGAAAACCATTATTAAGTGTATGTGGAAGACTATTTATTTAGAGAGTGGATTTTGGCTCATCTTTCACACACAAGGAAGAACAGTCTACTGGCAATAAAATGCTGGGTCTAACTAATTTTTGTAAAAGATTGGAGCTGAGCACTTCTTCCACTTAGGTATTCATATGTGGTATGTGGGGATTTTATATATTCGCTTTTATGAAATAGCTCAAGCTCACTGATGTATGTGTAAAGTTTGTAGAATAGTGGGATATTAGTTTGTGTGCCTCCACCGCAAGGCATACTGTTTTGCAATGTCCATCTGTACCTCCGTATCTCTTTCCGTTTGAATGCTGTGGCTCTTTACTTTAGGCCCATGAAAGTCAATTCCGAGTTTATCGTCCCTTTTTTTTCCCAGGTTGGTGAGGTGACTTTTTCATTTTTCATTTTTTTTTATTTCATCAGATTTCATTATTGACCTAAAGTGCGTGTTGATTTAAAGCCACACTCATACATGTTATTTATAAACATGTTTTTATATGGGTAGGGACTAGAAAAGTTAGAAAAGAGCCTGGTTTTGGTTCCAAGTTATAAATTTATGTTTTACAAACAAAAATATATGTTTCCAATTGCTAAAACTGGTGAAAACACTGATACTTTGAAAATAATGAATTATTTTGGCATTTTTGACAAATTGACGTGGGTGTTTTTGGTGTCCAAAAAGTGACGCGGGCGGGGGACGATAAACTCGGAATCGACTTTCACGCGCCTTATAGGTAGATTGACTTCAGTTATTCTAAGATATGTAGGCCATGGTCTGAACACTCTGATTCCTTTGTTTACTAATTTGCATATTCCCTTGAAATATTTGTTATATAGATGAGCTAATTTGCATTTTTTTTATTTGAAATATTCTTTTTCAAAAATATTTGCTTTCAGACTTTTGAGGTCTAATTAGCATATTAGTTATTATGATAATAAGCTAATTTGCATATTCCCACAAATATCTATTTGTCAATAAAAATTTCAAATATGTTTTTTTTTTTCAATTTTTTATAAAAACCTTTTTGTTCACAAATGTTTTACAACAACATGCATCAAGATGTGGAGACATTGTTGTTGATGAGAACCACAATGTTGTTTTTGAGATCTTGGAATCAGTATATTTTGTATCTAATTTTAAATTTGTATTTCTAGCAGTAGTATTAACAATACAGTGATATTATTTGTGAAATAAATACTGAAATATATTGAATTTAAACTTTGGAATATTTTAAAACCGTCAAGAAAGCTGATTGTGTTTTGGTGGTGTAGATATCAACAAGGTATGTGTGGGATAATATTGGACACTACTTGTGTGTATTCAATCTCTTTCCTATAAGACTATACCTCAACTACTTTGTAAACCAAGATGCCCGGAATTAACATATCACTCACACAACCATGTCAGCTGCATGGCTCGCCAAACGGCCGCCCGCCACTTTATTTTTCTTTACCGTATCACAAGTTTTCATTCGCATTTTGGTAAAACGGTGCTTTTTGCCAAGTTGTGCAGTGATATTGGGCTATTCAGGTTGAAAAACATACACTCCCCTATGAAAGATGTAACCTTAATTTTCTACACAGGCTTACACAGAGGGTGTAGATTTCAAATACAGTCACCCATTCAGATAAATCCATTTGAAATTCGCACTCCCAATGTGTGAAGGTAATGTCTTCCCTAAATAGGGGGGTTATGGATTTCAACTGGAATAGCCCATTGTAGCATAACTGAAGCAAGAAGGTGCAAGTTACGAGATGGAAGGTATCTCTACTCTAGGCACAAGACTTGTGACGTACCTCATAACCAGACCGTCCCACTTTTTACTTGGTGACATAAAGAAAAGGTTGTAGAAAAGGTGTTTATATGTGATGCGATCAAGCAAAATCAGTCGGAACTTGGAAATATTAAATTTTCAGTTTCTTGTAGGATAGTAAAAAGCATTTACAAAGCTGCATTTTGAAAGAAACCCCATTGAAATCATGCCATATTTAAGATATCTTGCAGCAGTCTTCATTTAAATTATGTTTGATGTGTAAGGGAAAGAAGAATCATCATCATGTTTGATGGTTCCTATGAGCTAAAAATTTTATACTATTGTTAACTATAATTTAAAAGGGCATTTTGTGATCCACAGCCTCATCCCCCCACTTTTCTCCAAAAAAGTTGAGATTTTTATATCACTGGAAACTTCTGGCTACACAATGTTTATGTACAAAAATTTCTTGCAGATTAATTCGTTTAGCAAAGATATCGTGAAATTTGAATTTCGTTCTGGTATACCAGAACGAAATTACAACACATTGTCTATGGAGCAGTGTAATACACATAACATGCATAACTCGCAAACGCAAAATCAGAATCAACTGAAATTTTGGGAATAAGCTTTTTTCGTGGATATCTACTGAAAAATGTCATAAAAAAAAGGATGCTAGGATCACGAAATACTCCTTTAAGTAGGGATTCAAACTTACTATTTGTGTGTAACATATATTTGAATGTGTGTATTGGTAAACGGCAAAATTACAGAATGTTGGAAATCATAAACATGGTTATTCCTCTTGTTTTTTTAATGATTCCTGTTTCTCTAACCCATTGCAGGCTCCCAAAAATGGTATTCTAGGATAATCAACAAAATTTCTTTGAAGATATATAAAATAAAATTCTTACTCAGTACTCAGTGACAGTGTTCAAAGTCAATACCCATGTCCAGTCTTTATGGGTTACACATTTAATATTGAAAGATATAAAAGGAAGTGAAAATTTGAAAAGTGCTTGATTCATGTGCACATGTAGCACTTTATTTGGTCTAGGAAGAAAATCCAATGGCACTTCCGCCTGTTGATTCCCTAGATATGATCTTCTTATTTGATAAGTCTAGAGTTGAAAGGGAAAACATTTTTTAAATGGCCCCTGAGAGAATTTTGTCCCACTTTCGCTGGAATCGACCATGTGATTATGTAATGTTTTAAGGGGGTACTATACACCCCTGCCCAATTTTGTGCCTATTTTTGCATTTAAATAAAACTGAACATACTTCATTATGTGTATATATAATTGTTTGCTTGTGTCCAATGTTGATTTTGATAAATATTGTATATTGCAAAATGGAGCAAAAAGAGTGAGCAATAAGCACAGAGAAATTCACGCAACAAACTTAAGATTTTGGGAATCTGTTTGACATAACAGGCCCAGTGGTGGCGCCATGAATATTTTTCAAGGGGCAGGCGGTATAGGTCACGCGACACGTGACGTACGAGGATGGCGAAAATACAAGGCTAACAGCCCCATTCAAAATAGATGGTTAGCAGTTACAAATTGAAAAACAACATACTTACAGTGGGTACTTGGTCGAACCCCAACGGTTTTAGAATAACATAATTTTGCTTTGACACCACATAACATATTTAGAATTGTTTGTTAAGGTTTCATGATTACGTGTTAATCCAATGGCGACGTCAAAAATGGCGATATCACATCCGCCACCACCTGTCAAGAGGCATGGGGGGAAGTGAATTTCAAGAGGGGAATATCAACCAATTTTGCACAAATTTGCTGCAGAAAGTGGAAATCTTCGTATGGTTGGGTTTTTACTGGGGAGGCAAGAGTTCTGACTGGGGGAATCCCGCGCTACATGGCGTCGTTACTGAACAGGCCTAAAATCAGTCTGTGCTATGTCAACATAAAATTAGATTAATAACAGTAATTTGGCCTTACAGCCCAAACTCAGTCCCACTAAAATTCAAACCATGATGAATTCATCATGTAATTCTGCAAAACTTATTTTTAAAATGGTTTAGTGCGTAACATGATCGATGGAATTTGACACCAAACAAAGGTAAACTGCCAAATTGGAGTATTTCCCTTTCCTATTTCCACACAATAATACACTATAAGGGAGTGTTCAGAAATACATTGGTGGGGGCTGATCACTTGGAAATTTTTGGAGTCAAAACTTTTTTGACCCCCCTCCAGAGAACCTGAAACTTTTTTGACCACCCCTCTTTGACATACAAAACGTTTTTGACCCCCCCCCCCCTTCCAAGAGGTTAAAAAAATTGTATTTTACACTATTTTTGCCCATGATCAGGGTTTTCTTTTTAGTATTTTCTTCTTAAAACTTTTGACCCCCCCCTATAAGGAACAAAACCTTTTATCCCTTTTGGACACCTCCATTTTGCCCAGCTCCCGCACCCCCCCACCAAAGTATTTCTGAACACTCCCTAAGCATATAACAGTGTTTAACTAATGATCTATTGGTTAATTTGGATGTCAGTCCATGGTCTATCAGTATCACATATAACATTACAGCTTTGACTCTAACATCAACACATTCTTCAACTTTTGATTGGGCTTCGCGTCAGGGATTTGCATTGCGCTGGCACTTGTTAATTTTGTCTTGTAATTTGAAATAGAAGTAGTGATGTAATTTGAAATAGAAGTAGTGATGTAACAGGATTAATGACCATAGCGATGCGTCAACACAAACCTCCTTGATCCTCCAAAACTGCATGGATTCGGCATAATGTGAATTACAATACAGATCTTTATCCTTGTTCTTTGATTATCTATGGTGCAATGCAGGGGCGGTGCCAGTGTATTTTGCAATGTAAATGTGAATGTATGAAAGGTTATAATTTGTCACATCAGCTACTTAGGGGGGTTGCAAATCCCCCTCAGAAGTTGGAAAATTTTTGAAAATGAAAACCTCAATGGAGCCAGTTGGGGCAACTTTTTGACAATGTTTATGGTTATTTTCTGACCGGCACTGATTATTTACAACACGCACGCATTTCCGACAGTACCCACAATTTTTAGGGTGTGCTGGAGCACTATTATTGTGTAACATTTTTATTTGAAAAAGTCGAAAACTTGTGAAATGACGGCCCCTGAGAAGTCTAGCCAAGAATTTGCTCACCGATAGCTTCACATTCTAGGCAAGAGACCACTGCATTCAAAATCTAGTCGGATTTGCTGAAGCATGACACCATAATTGTTGGCACAATTTTACACTTTTTTTTGGTTATTTTCTGACCATTATTTAAAGTGGATTTTTAACTAATATTGGCCTACCCACCGATTTTAGCTGGGCATTACAGAAGGGGTGTTTGAGGGGAGATGTTGGCATGTTGCCTCCTCATTAACCCTCAAAAATATACCAAAGAAAGCCACAATGAAGCCATATGATGCAACAATGTTTCAAGAATACGGTATGGTATGGTCTATTTACTATCAATTTATAGAAGAAAAGGGTCACACAATCTGCCTCCCTATATATAGGCCCTGTATATGATCTGGTCCACCCCCACTCCAGTAAAATTAAAAACAATCACTTTTTGCTGAATTTTATGATTTTTGCTCCCCCACCCCACCACCTTGAGTCTTACTTTGCCCCTTCCCAATGCCCCCTGCAAATGATAGTAATTTAGTTTAGCAAATAAATTATCTGTAACTTTGATGATATTTATAGTTATACCCAGCAAACACAAAAACGTTTTAAATAAGTTATATTTTGGCTTTTGGTTTAGGTAAAAACGTTTTAATAACATTAACATGTCGGGTTATATAAAGGTCATGATAACGTTTTAAAACGTTTTGTATGAAAACACACTACACCAATATTTTTAAATGTTTTCAAAAAATGTTATTGTAATCTATTTCTGCAAACATTTTTACCAAATATTGTGTCAATACTTAAATAACATTATGTTAAAATATTTGAACCCAGCAAACACAGAAATGTTCTTAAAATGTTTTTTCAAAACCTTTTAATAACATTTAAATGTCGGGTTATATAAAGGTCATAAAACGTTTTTAAAGCGTTATTGAAAATATTTTGGGCAAACATTTTTTCGCAAAATATTTTTTCAACTCCAAAATAACATTCTGTTTAGAATGTTTTGTATCAAGTTTTCAAGAATGTTTTTGGGATGTTATTAAAACGTTTTATACCCTTTATATAACCCGACATTTAAACGTTTTCTGTAAAACATTTTTGTTTGCTGAGCAGTAGATTATCAACAAATGATTTTTAAGGTTATGAAAACGTTTTATACTCTTAATATACCCTTTATATAACCCGACATTTAAACGTTTTCTGACAACCTTTTATAACCTTTTGCGAATGATGTCGTAAACGTTTTGTGTTTGCTGGGTACTTGGTGGGTTGTTAATGGTGGCACCCATGGGTCATCTGTGGGTGTGTGCATAGGGGGCCTAATTCTTGAATGGCCCAATGCGCTGAAAATCGCATCTGAATCTTCTCTGATCCTGTTGAAAATTGTCAAAAAACCTACAGGTTACAAATTTGTCATGATTCAAGATCAGCTTTATTCTGTGAAAGGTGACAGTTATTATGATATTTGCCTACAATACTGAAACTAGACACCATAGAGTCATCATAAGCTTATCAAAATATTTAAAATTGTGAAGTTTATGAATATTAAGAATGACAACAATATATTAGATTAATTCGATTTTCTACTGAAATTTGATTTTTGATCGCTGTTATGACAAAAACATATTGTTTGCATTTTGTGTAAATTGAAACATTTGCTGAAATAGTACTTTGAATTGTTTACTATATCAATATTTAAGTTCAATGTAATGTGATCCACTTCCTTGTATACTAGTATCCTTATCATGATATAGGCGTAAACCAGGTGACCTTTTGAACCAGAAATGATGACTTTTTGGCACAGTATTTGCTAATTCATCGTCATCGTGGTCTACTTATTGTGACATGGTCAGGCGGATCCCACACAAAGTCAGACGTCGCCAGTGGCGTGCGCAAAGGGGGGGGCAGGGAGGCACATGCCTCCCACTTTTGTTGGTCATTCGGGGGGAAACCGCACCTTACACACCTAAATCAGACTCCATTCTGGGGAACTGAACAACCTGCCCCCCCCCACTTTCAATGTGCTGCGCACGCCACTCGACGTCGCTCTGCAAATATACACATAGTCAGGCGCCACTCTGCATGCCGGGTGCACCCCCTCTAAATCTGCCCCTGATGGTCATTGTACATCTAGAGTGATCTTTGAAGCATGACTGAAGAGCTGATTTGCAAAAGGGCTTACATCCACTTTTAGACTTTTTGAGAAAAACAGCTTTTTTTAATTGTGAAATTATTACTTGTTCCATTTGATTCATTTAAATTTGGGATAACGTGTTGATGAATAGAAACTAAAAAGAATAGGTTTCGTGCAATTTTCAACCTTCCTATTTATTTAATCCTTTTATATCGCGCCTTTCGTTTTCTAGAAACCACCTTTTCAATAAAATTTGAGCCCATTTTTTGCACTACTTTATGCAACTTGACTAATGCTTTCAAAAATTGAAATATCTCATTTACTTTTGAATCAACCATTTTTTGACTATTTCCGAAGCTACAACTTTTGTTAATTTTAATTTATTTTTTCAAAGATAGTATTAAACAAAAAAAAAACCAGTTCCTTTTGGTTTTAAAAAAACATTCAAGGCTACTATAAAACATCAAAAAATTTAAACAAAACTATTTTCCTAAAATTTTATATTCATTTTAAGTCCGGAAATTCCCAAAGATTTCCAGAAGGGGAAATATACTATATCTCCGGAAGGGAAGGTGGTACGTAGGTCAAACAACCACCAAAATGTGTATTTTTACCCACACTATAATGTTATGCCAATAACTCAATTTTGGTCAGAGGTGGATGTAAGCCCTTTCGCATCTCGGCACATACACTATAAATCTGTCAGTCTCCTAACCTATCTGCATGACCACTTCTCTGTGTTTGGTTTCGTGGCCGAACAGGATTATGGGCAAAAGGACACCGTGATAGGGCCTGGTGGAGTTATGCTGGTTTCATACTACCCTGCCGCTTGCTGCTGAGCAGCGTGGCGCACACGCATTGCAGACAAACGGACACAATAAAGGCTTCTCATTGGTTGAAACGCCCTGCCGCTTGCCGCAGCGGCAAGCAGCAGGAAAGTATGCTGGAGGCTTTAGGCTAGCTATTAATGATGTACCACTGCAGTGTTTCTAGAAGATAGCAATGTAGGCTGAGATGTAGGCCTACAGTGAAATCGAGACAATAATGGGCTCTTCCATTAAAGCCTAGCTTACTTGGAGTGAATGAACCCAAGACTCAAGGAAGATTTAGCTATTGTCTTCCACAGAGGGAGTATGTGTTTAAAATAAAAAAATTGGTTAAGGTGGTACTACACCCCCTGATCAATGTTGTGACTAATTTTACATTTTTCTCAAAAAATAACTACACACTGGTAACAAAAGTTATGTATATTATAGGGGCAAGGAATCAATTACTTCACTGAAATTTCAGTGATTCAACACAATTAGTGGTTCATTATACTATGTTAAGAAATGAGGTACATTCTAGCAGTACCTCTTTTCTTAACATAACTTCATACCGCTTGTCTTGAGTCACTGAAATGCCAGTGTAGTAACTGGATTCCTTGCCCCTATAATATACATAACTTTTGTTACCAGTGCAGTGTGTTATTATTTGAGAAAAATGCAAAAATAGTCACAAATTTATCAAGGGGTGTACATGTAGTACCACCTTAACTTCCATTTGAAATACTCACTCCAGTTGTGGAAGATATAGATATTGTGCATATGACGTATCATACCGTAAATATGGCAAGACTTCTCAAATGCATTCAACAAAAGCATGATTGCAATCTACCGCAACAGTTCGTCTCACAAACATAACAAATGCACTACGATCAAATCGGTTGATGACAACATTTGATTGAATGGACTGTACTACGCCATAATTACGGTGAAGGACACCGGTTCAAATCCTTTGTTTGGAGCTAATCGATAAAAGCATGCAGGGCCTAGGCCTAGGTAAAGCCATATGCCCGGGCCATATACAGAGAAGTATATGGGTTTCAAAATAATTAACCCTAGCCAATTCCATTTGAAAAACATACTCCCTCTGTGAAAGATAGATAGTGAAAATAAAATCTTAAAACTTGACTGCCGCATCCCTGAGATGAGGATTATAGGGCCGATGCACACTGGTCTTTTCTTTCCCATTCTTTCCCCATTCTCTCTTCACTACTTTTTCACTTTGTCCAGTTCCCCTCTCTTTTTTTCTCAGTTTGTTCAGCAGTGGAACCCTACCACTGCATACCCTACATCCTGGGGGGATTGGAAGGGGGACTAAAAATGCATTTCGAGGTGAATATCAGACACATGCATGAACTTCAAAACAGACCCTAAACAAGTATTTTTCAGGGGTCTTCCATAATACCCTAAACTCACATTTTGCTCACATTACCCCAAATCAGCGAAAAACAGTCTGCAATGTTTTAATGTTTCATGTCTGAAGTCCTTCCAAATATACATTATTTTTTCTGATTGTTGATGCTTTTGACATGTACAGTCAGTCTACTCTGAAGTACAAAGTACAGACGCGAAAACGCAATCATTGTGCCGACTTTGAGGGCACGCATACCTGCAGCACAGAGACGCAGCACTACGCACTGTTAACGCGCTGTATACACGCGCATTGTCACTTTGTACTTCAGAGTGGACAAACTGTACGTAGGTACAGGTGGTGAAAGCATACAAACTAATATCCCCCTATTCTACAAAATGGAGTAAATGCATTTTTGATATTTCATGGTCGAGGTGACGATGTCCTGTCAAACATACCCTTTTTTCTGATTTTTGATGTTTTTGACACATACATCACTTGCCCATGAAGAGCTATCCTTTTTTATGCATTTTTTGGAATGAGCATGATATCCATCTGGAAATAGGTGGCGTCACGGCCCCATGCATGCATAGGTGATGATCACTGGGCCACATCCCATGCACATAGGTGATGATCACTGGGCCACATCCCATGCATGCATAGGTGACGATCACTGGGCCACATCCCATGCATGCATAGGTGATGATCACTGGGCCACATCCCATGCACATAGGTGATGATCCTGCATGGTGCATTGGTGCAGATCCCTATTTGTGACCCGCTCTGATGAAACCCGCCATAAGTAGCACTCAGCCATTTTGAGATACGGTGAGTCAAAGTTGGGAAAGGGGTGAAAAACCTTGCAGATTTTGTTTTTCAGATTTTATTATTTTTTGATTCCTTATGTCAATGTATGTTTACTTTAACCTACCACTGAAAACAAACATATGTGACATGATCTGGTCCATGGGGCCCAAAGGTGGCAAATTTGAAACTGAGATAAAGGTAAAAATATGGAGTAAAAAAACAATAAAATACATAAGAAAATAGGCATCGAAAAACTTCATAACTTTAGAACAAAATATGCTAGACCTTTTGTGTTTTCAGTAAATGATAGCCTATTTTATGTATAATGTGATAATTACAGTAACTCAATTTTCGAAAATGCCTCCTTTGGCCCCCCATGGACCAGATCGTGTCACATATTCTTTTACGTCTATTGCACCCAAATCTAGCATTTTCTAAGCCAATCCAAGTCCTTAACACATCATTTTACAACTGTTAAGCCATTTTTCATGCATTTACCTTTTCTTTATGTGGCGCTTCTCCCCTTCCCATTGAAAGACCGTATATAATAATGACCACATGTCCCAGAAACATAATTTTGGTATCAAATGAAAGCTCAAGACCACTAAATGGTGATATCAAAAACTCAATTTTCAAAATTAGTGAAGTTAGAGGCCAAAGATACAAATTGAATTTTTGTTCACGCCAGTGAACATTAAAACCATTTGAACCCACATCTCATATGCACAGTTTATCCCTTACAATAGGTATTCAAGACACATGGTATGTAACATACCAACTATGGTAAAGAGGCTAGGAAATAATTCCTAATATTTCATACCCTCGTTTGTATGCCTTTATCTAATCCTGCTCCCCATGACAAGGACAATTTAGCACATTTAATCTTCAGAGAGACTGCTCTGTGTAGGGAATTTTTAGCCTTTTTATTAAACACTAGCGGAATGCCCGCGCTCCGCGCGGGCCTCCGCTAGTTGAGTTAACGGGAGCGATTACTAAAACGGGAAGAATCACTGAACAGATTATATGATGATAGAGACTATTTATAGGCACAGGGCTTAATGCTTCCTTCCTTCCTCCCGTACCCTAACGATATTTAGTAGGCCTAATCACGTTATCCCATCCTGTATACCATAAACCGTACCCGTGTGCACGTTGACTATGCGCACCCGCGTGCGAGTCAAGACACGCGCGCGGACGGTACGCCGACCCGCTAACGACGGCGCGATTTCTGCTAGCCAAGTGACGCGTTGGTTGGCATAGCCCGTAAACAAACAGCCGCTAGGAGGGTCTATATATTTGACCGAAAAACTCACTTTTTTACTGATTTTGAGGCCAATACTTGACCGTTTTCAACCAAATAAACTTTAAACACATTGTCGTATATTCCTCGATCTCCCGTGTGAATTTGGCGACATTTGGATCGAAACTGACGGAGCTGGTTCGTTGACATACACACCCACAAACACACAACATTCCCCTATTTATAGTAAGATGTTTGTAATTGGCTTATAGCAATCACATGCTGACAATACACATGGTCAGTATAATTAGCTATAATTTTATTTATTTAGTGATAAGGCATAGAAACCTGCAATAGGCGATTTACTTCAGAATACAACTACAGCGCACAAAATTAAGTCCATTCTCTATAGTTAATTAAACACTGTTAGTTAATTGATTGTTTATTGACTCTTGAAATAACCAAGCAATGTGTGTATAAACATATCCAATGTTATATTTTCTGTTACAAAATAATAATTGGTGTTCATAAAAGCTCATATGCTGACAAAAACTAGTAAGACCATGTAGTGTAATGTGTTTACTTTAGTGATAATAGAAAACTATTCAACAAAATAATTTGAGATGTATACAAACGAGGTTTTTTGAAAATTATTTTCCAGAGTCAAGATGCAAGTATCATTTATGCCTCAAATCACTTATTTATTGTTAAATCAGTGCAGAGTAGGTTAGTATCTGTGTGTTAGTATAATAATACTGAAAGTCAGACCAAAGTAGAGTACTATACACCTGATCCATATCCGTGAACTTTGTCTTTTTTAAAGACAAATTCTTGTTATTCCCATTCCCAATTTTTTTCATTCCAATGTAGCATACAAAACTTTGAATCCACTAAGTAGGCCTACTATGGTTTCCCTCAAAGCGAGATGTATGCCATGCCATGTTACAGTGCACTCGAGGTCTTCGTTCTTTGGCTGCTATTTTCACAGGCTGGACTTGATGTTTGCTTAAGCAAGCACCATCTTATGTCGCATAAAGGACACTGGCCCGTGAAGACCCAGAAAAATTTCACCTCTGTACTTACTGGAATTCCAAGGCCAAGTTCTGTCTTCAAAACTTCGCAAGTTTTGTCTTCTGACATCAAAAGCAGGCAGATGAAATCAGAGTGAGATCACATGCCATCCTAAGTCAACTGCAGATATCCGATCAGTTGTTGGTGCTGTCTAATAGCACTATATGGCATTCCACATGTGCTAATCTCTGCACAAATATATGACATAGAGCTTATAACAGCAAGGATATGCCGCGCTTGGCCCGAGGAGTGTAATTAATAGGGGACGATGGAATTACACTGTCTAGACCCGACTTTAAATGGCGGGAGTGGAATTATTGTCTGTATGTGCAATGTTTCTGGTAGCTTCTGGTGCCTTCGTCGGCATTGATCATCACTGAACATGAGAGGAATGGTGTGGTGCGATTTGTCGATCATCAGATTAGTATCTGCTTTCGTATGGGATTACGTATGTCAGACCTTGTTAAACAACAAACATCATGAACATTTGATTACGTACAAATGTAGAATCACAAAAACAATCATAGTAAAAGAACGATAAACATTTGAACATAAATTATGCAACCCATTTTCTTGTTCAAAGTTGCTAAAATTAATGTTATCATTATGAATACATTTGATTTGGTACTCTCCCATGGGTACTCTACCTTGGCTATTATGTATATTTAGTTTTCTTATAATCACCTACTGTTTGTGCGTAGTATATCGAGGCTTGAGAGCCAGAAAGCCTTAACACATAAAGGTTTCCTCTGTGAGTTATTATTCACAAAGGTTTCCTTTCTTATTATCACAGATAGTCTTTGTGCGCAGTATATTGAGGGTTGAGAGCCAGAAAGCTTTAACTCTGTGAGTTATTAACTCTCAAAGTTTGGGAGTTATTAACTCGCAAAGGTTTCCTTTTTCAGTTTAGCTTTCTGGTTCTCAACCTTCAATATTATCTTCCTACAAGACTTCAACATGGTAGCAACTTTTTATTTGTCCTGGATTTTTGTCAAAAAGATCGCTTCAATTTCACTGGTTTGAAAAAATGAAAAAGACAACAAAAAATAGTTGCACCAAAAGTTTTACAAAACAAAATTAATTAAACAAATTGTAAGAAAAAAAACATAACAATCTGTGTCATTTAATGATATTGTGGTTTGGGTAAAAGCTTACCAAGGAAGGTTGACTGATAGGAGTCATAGGTATTCGATGGTACTATCACGAACTTAGTTGAAAGCGAAGCAAATGTTTCAAAGCTTTAGCTCCAGCATAACAACGGAGCTATTTTATTATCAAATAGACCTTGGCAATCTGGGATGTCAGTGCTCACTACATTGAGCACGGCTTCAAATACCCACATGCAGATGCTGCATGCATTCACAAAGCGGCTGCCTCAAGTTGTTGAGTAACAAAGTGTGCTATTATTGAAATCACATTCTAGCATCTTTGGTTACAAAGTTATCAGGATTGACAATGCCAATTTTCTTTTATATTTCCTTCTTTTTGCCTATAATATCAGTTTTACACATTGCTTGTGGCATGGTTGGATCAGATTGTGTCTCATATACAAAGGTCATGTGGAAAGCATCTTTTTGACCCCTCAACATCCTTCCTAACCATATGCTACAGGAATTTGTGTTCTAATGATAAGACATGGATATCTGAACTTGACCTATGACAGGAGCAGATGGTCACCTGAAGGCCTATGTCATGATACCCAAGGTATGAATGTTGTTCTCACAATCGTTTGAATTCCACATGATAACCTAGACGAACACAAATGAAATAATGTAACAGTCCTCACTTTGTTATCCGCTAAATGATGGGATTAAGCAATAGCCTGTAAAGTGAAAATTTAGTAGTCCTAAAATTTAGTGGCATGGCACAATTGGAAAGTAGGGCATACTGAATAAGAATTACAACACCAGCAGATGCATGTTGATACTCTCCAGTAAGATTGCAGATAAAAACAATCAGCTTTAGGATATAAACAAAGTGAAGCTGTTCTAAAAGCATATTTTTGGAAGGTTATTGAGGCAGATAATAGAAAGACAGACCCATAAGTTAGTATAAAAGAGGTCAAACTGTATTTATATTATGTAATCTTAGACAAAGTCCCATTAAAGTTTTAAAAGCCTTACATAATTTAAGGCCCATCATCAAGTTAAAGGTGGATTTTAGACTAAAATAAGGCGTACAATAACTGTCGCAAAAAGTAGACCATTCTGACGATGACACTTTTTTTTCTTGGGTTGCATACATAATCAATTAACCCTATGAGAACTACCTGCTTATTGGTCAAAAAGAAGTTTTTATTATCAATTGGACCAATCAGCAACTTTGTTACAATAATTTCACCATGCAAAAAAATTGGGGTGAATTATTTGAAAAGCTCCATTCTGATTGGTGATTAAAGTGAAGATATCACGTAATTGAACAATCACAGGCAATGTTAGATCGGCAAGTAATGCTCAGGGGGTTAACAACCCAATTTTCAATATTCCTATTTAAAAAAATTTCTGTCTTCTGACTTTCTCTAGTATGTGTTTAAATCTAGGGAGTAGTGTGAGCCAAATTGTCATCTCTCAATTTCTGAGACCGCAGGCAGGGTCTGTAAGCTAGTACTAAGCCGCCCCGTATTGATTACATGTGAGGAGAATTAAGTCTGCACGCAAACTTGAAAAGACCCAATATGTGAAGAGTGATAGCTAAATGCCTGCACAATGTAAGGGGGATGCAACTCCACAAATCGGTTAGCCATCTTGTTGGACATCATTTAGCGACCACTAAAAATAGACTTGGAAGCTTTTAAGACTGTTTAGATTGAAAAATAATACAAGTGATGGATCATGAATTAGTAACTTTTATGTGAACGCCAAAGATCATGGGAAATGCGGGGATTGCCAACTTTTTGTATCAAATTTGTAGGTTGTAAGCTGGTGTATCTCTGGTTTATTTCCAGGATGTAATAAACACATTTCTGGGTTTAAATTAACATTAATGTTATATCAGGTACTTATTGGATGTCACTGCGAATTATCACTCAATACGCAGGCCTAAAAGTGATTTGTTTTGAAGAATAAAAGATTCTGAAGGTGTTCAATATGGATCAAATGGCTGTGCACAAACCACTATAGCAGTAATCCAAAAAGGGCTATTGATAAATGTGTGGCCTAAGGTAATAGATGAGCTATAATACAGTTATGAATATTCTGCAGTTCAACTTATTTAATGATTACACACAAAGTTTGAAGTAATAATCTTTTCTTGTGTTTCTGTTACTTTAAATAAATGTTGAAAGATAATTAACTTTCCGCGTAATCATTCAATAAGTTAAACTGCACAAAATATCAGTCAAAACTGTATAGTTCATCTCCTACATTAAGCAGCAACCCTTATAAATCACCCCTCGTAATATAGGAGTGGCATGGAATTGTAGAACTTAGAAATTCCACATGATTTTCCAATGTTAACCATGTTACATCTATGTCTTGCTGAAATACAGAAATCCCACACGATTTTTCAATATCTCCTAATTGAACCATGTGACTTAAGACTGGGGGTCTCTTACCGTCAAGCAAAATTTTAAATATGTGGACAAACTCAAAAAAATAGAAATCCTTGATTCTTTTAGCATGGAAAGGGTTTAGGGGGACATTTTAAAATGACATTTAAAAGTTGCATTTGGCCTGTTGGCATGGTAACAGACAAAACAAATTTGAGTCGAAAATGACCAAAATTTACAATTGTCATTTTTGAAAAAGGGCAAAGTTTGGTCGAATGCCACAAATAAATAAGATGTGATAAAATTTTTATTTATTTTTTCTTAAGATAGGAGCATGCTTTGGTAGTCCTTGCAAATGAAGAAAGAGCTTGTCACTCTTTTAAAAAATCCTTTAATTTAAAGTAGAAAAAACACATTTTTGGGCAAAAATTGTAAGTGTCATTTTACCCCAACATTGAAGGGGTGTAAATGTAAAGAAGAGGTTGATATTTTGTAAGTGTATGGTGGCATAGCTAGAGTGAACCCTTGCTGACAGATATATAGTTTCAAAAAATTGGGGTCTCCACTTCTAAAGAAGTTCTGGCTTTTTAAAAGTACCACGTTTTTGAAAAAAATGTGTATTTTTTAAGGGGGATTTGTGGCAAAAAAAGACAAATTTCGCGTGTTTAAATAACCGTAATGAATAATTATTGAATATATTTCTATTGATGAAAAGATTAAGTGACTTCTTAAATTTGAGTCTCAGTTTTAAATGGTACAAACAAGCTATATTATACATAAAGACCTTTTAAGGGGGTACACCCCTGCCCAATTTTGTGCCTATTTTTGCATTCTTCTCAAATATTATAGCGCATTGGTGACAAGTAAGATATGTATATTATAGGGGCAAGGACTACAACTACTGCACTGGGAATTTTATTTCAGGACAGACAACAATTATGGAGTTACAGTAAAAAATGAGGGAAAACCAATATTTGATCAATAAATCAATAACTACTTGCCTTGAGTTGCTGAATTTTCAGTGCAGTAGTTGTAGTCTTTGCCCGTATAATATACATTCTTACCTGTCACCAATGCGCTATAATTTTTGAGAAAAATGCAAAAATAGACACAAAATTGGCCAGGGGTGTAGTACCCCCTTAAGCATCTTAAGCAGATTAGACAGATCGCAGTGCTATTCAAATACAGATAGAGGGCAGCGCTTGGAAGAAAGGTTGCTTTTAGTATCAGACAGCTAGCTACCCGGTACAAACAACAGAGTTCACCAACTCTACGAGAACACCAATCAGGGGCTGTGCAATAATGATAAGCCCTGTAGGAAGGGTAAATAATTTTTGTTAACCCCCACCCCCCAATGTGGGGGGGGAGCAATTTTTGACAGGTCAAAGGGGTGAGGGGTACATGAACCTATACCATGGTTCCTAGCCGTCGCAGAGGAGCTCATAGGGTAGTGTCAATATAGTACCGGTAAACGACACATCTGATTTGCCCGGGTTTTTTTTAAGTTTGCCACTGCAAGCTAGGTGGTGGCAATGGACATTGGAGCACATTTACGGGACAGACTATACTATAGTCACGCTCTGAAAAGGGCTTAGAAAAACAGTGCAGAAATGTTCAAATATGCACAATTCTTTGCTCACTACGCTTGCATTATACGTGTACATCTAGACCATTATTATAAGGTTTGCAAATTGGGAACTCAAACATATGGCATGTGCGGGGGGGGGATTTGTTGGCAGGCCGAAAGGGGCAAGCAATTCGTTTTGGCACGCCGTTTGGAAGTTTTAAGCCTAACCCTCAACATCAGGAAGCATGTAAAGTTTAATATCCAGCAGATGGATCTTCAGGGAATTCAACATCAGAAAATGTTAACCAAGAAACATTTGAAAATCATCAACATCATGAACTATGTGCTGCTTTTAACATCAGGCAGCTACTAACCCGGTACAAGCAACAGTGTTCACCAATTCTACGAGAACACCAATAAGCAATAGGAAATATGTGAAGCTTTATCTTCAGTAGATGAATCTACTACGGTGGATTCAAAAGGTCTATTGAAAACGCTATTCAGTTACCCAAGGAAACATGTACGTACATCGACATACATAAAGCATTGAAGCATTGACGCCAGTAGCTCACATTCAGTCAGGAAAATATGACAAAATTACAAACATCAAAATAATTAAAAAGCCTCCTAGCCAAGATAAGAGGAAATACAAGCGGACAGCAATGCATTCTTTCTGAATCAGAGATATGATTAGGTCATGAATTGTCCCTAAAGGTTATATCCACTAATAGGCATGGGCGATACATGGAAATACGACGAATAACTATTTGTTTGCATCTGCTTTAAAATCGCTGAAATTGACCAAGTAATATAGCCAAAAAAGTACTTTTTAGGGTATATGGTATATTTTCTCTCATTATATGACATTTTTGTTGTAATAGTACCAAAATTCATACGCACGGCTTCGGTTTTTAGTAAATATTCGCCCTACCATATTGTAACTTTCAGCTTCGAGGGCGCACTGCCATTTTGAGTTGTTTACGGTTCAGTGCGTTAAAACAAGAAAAGTCTCAGGTCAACCTATGTTGAGTTTTTGATCATTTGGCATCTAAATCATATAGTTTCACCTGCTATTAGTGGCATTTAACTGTGAGAGTTCTGAATATGAGAAACGTCCACCCGAAATTAGCCATTTTCCCATTGAAACCCGTGGAATACATAAGTGGTATTTAACCTATAGTCAGCAAGAAACAAACAAACCCAATTTCCAAGAAGCAGAAAGAATTTATTATTGATGGATATGAGCATGTAGAGTTCACTGGGAATCCGGGCTGGGAATAGAAAGACCCTTCACCATGTCCACATATAACTTTCAAAACACACACACACACCCCACCCCACCCCCCCCCCCCCCCACACACACAAAAATTGCATAGAAGAGACATTGCATTTTAAAAACAATAATGCAAGTGCATTGTCCAGTCCTCCATTTTTTATAAACATTTTTCTATTGTTTTGTACAATGTTTGATCTTTCTTACATTTGAGATTTGTTTTCAGTATCATGCAGTCCTAGAACTAGATTTATAGATAACATTGTATAAAAGAAAGAAAGATGTTACTTGGTATGTCAGTTGCTGTTGTTGCTATAAACCCCAGATAGGGTAGAAACAACTGGTAAAAAAGACTTTAATATTACAAATTATCACATTATCATTATGTTTAAACCATATTTTATATTATTGGTGAGGTACGTATTTCAGATAAACTCAATCAATGAGTCCAGGAGTGAATATAGGCCTAAATAAGAAGTAGCGAAATGATTATTATACATGGTAACCCCCTAGCCTACTCCAGAGTAGTGGTATAGGTTTTAATGACCAATTGACCAACTGAAATATAATGTGTATTATTTGGTTTCAATAGTTATAATCGATTTATCCATTGTTTAGGAAGAGTAGAGATTGTAAAAGACAGATAACCACCACCAAGAAATTAATGCCCATGGTAACCATTTTGCGGCCTAACTTTGCATATTTTTCATGCATTAAACCTTATGGCTGGGGGAGGGGTCACTGGCAATTTACTAAGTGAAAATGTAAAATGTTTATACTTAAATAAATGATAACCCGTGGTTATGATGGGTCAATGAACTATTCTGGGTATGTTATTTGCAAATCACAAGCCAACAAAGGATTTTTATACTGTGAAAGTGCTATGTAATTAGCTCATTTTTATCGAAAATAGAGTACTTTCTTCAAAGTAAAACTTCGTTATGGGGTAAAGACCCCAATTTTTTATTGGTTGGTTGATCATCCCCATTCATGGTTATTCTCATCCTACCCCTGACTTTAATCAGCAAACTTCTTCTTGAGAGTTATTGAATTTTAAAGTTATACCACTTTTA
Source organism: Amphiura filiformis (assembly GCF_039555335.1). Lineage (NCBI taxonomy): Eukaryota > Metazoa > Echinodermata > Ophiuroidea > Amphilepidida > Amphiuridae > Amphiura > Amphiura filiformis. Next base: position 5,699,516 of record NC_092631.1, read on the forward strand.
CTAATGAAAAAAATTTGCAAAAAAGAGGGATTTTGCATTGCATATTACACAATATTCTAGGTGGGTGAGAAAACTGGCAATACTATTTTTGTAACGTCTAATACATAGGTATTTATCAGCAGCAATTTAAATTGTTCCATACTTCTAGCAATTTTGTTAGTGCTAGCTAGAAAAATGTGTCTTTTTCGAACCGTAAAATTGAAAAAATGTAATTTCCCTGTGGCAATCTTCAAAGAACCGTTACCATGGCAACAAGGGATTTTCGAATTTATGATCAAGTTACAAAATCATTAGACCCAAATACCTTTCCTATCACAAGATTTAGGCAAATTCCATGAACCTTTATTTTTGGCTTTGTCCGCACATTGCTGAATTGATACAGACCCCCAGTCTTAAGTTATATAATTCTTACATCTGTTCTTGTTGATACAGAAATCCCACACGATTTTTCAGTATCTTATTACCATGTGATTTGGTTATATAACTCTTTTTCTCTCTATTTTTCAAAGTGCTGAAACCATCCTTCACCTTAATCTCACTCCTTTTACTGTTTACCTCTGTTCTTCAATGTGCTCACCCAGCAAACCCAAAACGTTGTACAGAAAACGTTTAAATGTCGGGTTATGTAAAGGGTTAATAAAAACATTTTAATAATATTCAAAAACATTTTTGAAAACTTGATGCAAAACATTCTAAAAAGAATGTTGTTTAAGTGTTGACAAAATATGTTGCAAAAATGTTTGCCCAAAATATTTTACATTTTTATATAACCCAACATTAAAATGTTATTAAAATGTTTTGAATAAACATTTTAAAAACATTTTTGTGTTTGCTGAGCATACCATCCTCCACCTTACTCTCCGTCCTTCTACTGTTTACCTCTCTTCTTCAATGTGCTCATACCATCTTTTCATCTTGAAGATTTTCTCATGTGGACGCCCTAAACTTGTCTTAAATACCTAGTAAATGACAAAGCCTGAAGTTCTCAATTTGGGCAAAATCTCATATTAATTTTGTAATTTACTTTTGTACCTGCCGAGGCCTGCCTGAGAACTGATAACTTGTCATCAGTTCAGTGCATAGATCTTCATCATCTTGAAACCAAGAAGTAAACTGGTATGTTCATTTTTGAACTCATAAAATGGCACAGTTTTTGAAGTTCACCAGATTAACTATGTTTGTATGATCAGTTTCAAATATCTCAAAATCAGACATCTCGAAGTCTAAATACAGTGGCCTAAAACATATGAGGCGGGTCATCAGATTCAGGTCAAGATTGGGATGGCTCAAGTTACTGTCAATGGTCAGTAAAGTACATCTTGGTTCAGACAGTGTCCATTACTTGCATCAACAAGGAGACATGTCTAAGAAAACACCAGTCTCCAACATGATGCCTGTGTGCAGGATGAAGATGTTTATGGCAAATTCTTGGCATGCTTTACAAGTAGTCGGTTGGCTCGAGTTTTCAGGGTGACTATTATAGACCAAGACTTGTTCGGAGGTCTTTGCCAATATTAGAAACCCAGGATCAGAAACTAAATTAACATTATTGGATGCTTTTTTTTGTAGCTTTGCAATGTAAGTTTAGAACATGAACTGAAGGCCTATAATACACAATTACATACTAAATGTTACTGTTTTAATCAGAAGTGGGGGGAGCTTAACACGCACAGATACAAGATTTCTGCCTGCAAAATTACAGGCCCTGAAAATGAGGGGAAGAGGAAGAGGTATGGAAGTTAATTCATGTGAATTGTTATGCGCTGGTGAAAAATGAGGATGTCAGTAGCAGTGACATAACCAGCAGTGGAGAGGGGAGACATGGAGAGATGGGAGCCCTGATTGGAACCATTATCCCCTCTACTGCCCCCCCCCCCTCAAATGAGTTGTCCATTTGTATATGCTTAAATGGAGGATATGCCACAGGTCAGTACATAATATATAGTGATATAAAGAACTCGATTGCTAATGTATTATTATGTGGGGCTTTAAAAAATTCCAATAGGTATCAATCAACTGTTTGAAACTGTCACCCCAAAGGTATTTTGCTACGTTCCTGATGATATATTCTTCATCCGTAATGACAAATTCATAAAAACCCTTCAATTGATAAATCTTTCCTTTGTGGAAAACCATCATACTAAACACAAAACCAAAGACGCTACAAACCTTGTTGAGATCTAAATGGATATCTGCTTGGTGTGTGGGACCACCTTGTTTGAATACTTCCATAAAGTAAGCGGCTTATCAAGGAAGCTTCCGTTTACAAAATCCTCACAATCTGAGCCAAAATATAGGGATTTAGTGCTCAGAATACCACCTTGTCAAAGGGGCTACCGTGATATCACCCACATTCAAAATTGGTTACAAAATGCCTCAACAGGGCTTAAGGTGTATTGTTTTAACAAATTGCTGAGTTCCACCTCCTCTTGATTACAACTTAAGCGGTTTTAGAAGTGCATCGAAAAGTTCAAGTGGGATTTTCGTTTATTGATATAATATTTAGCGCAGCTTTACTTGTCCTCTGTAGTTTTGCCACCCGATTATGATTTTGGTTATTTTATACATTGATGCAACAGCATGTTTGAGTATTTTACAGTGCACTGTACTTTTGTTCACAAATTAGGTTTGAAAAATATATCAAAATCAATTTGAAATTTCACTAAGTCAGATTCACAGTGATGGATAGGCCACAAAAATAAACAGAGATAATGAAAGGCAACTCAATATAAATGGCTCAGTTTGCAAATCATAAATGCCCCTCGAATAGTGATTGTGAAGGGCAAGCCGACACATAATGCGGCAAACGAGGGAGTGGGATCTAGGCTATCTCAAATATCAGACAGCTAAGCCTATGCCAATTTGTCAGAGATGGAAAAAATCAATATGGACTACATAAAGAAAAGAATTCATTTCTCAGAAATTTAGACAACAAAAATAACTCAAATACACTTGGTAATTACATTACAGACTGTACACACGGTATATCGGTATATGGTTACATTATGTTGACAGGCTCGTCTGGTTCGTGCTTTTTAAATTATGTCACATAATCGCAAAACAATTATCTGGAATTACGGTATGTAATATATTATGAATCGACTTCATTTCTCAGAAACTTCAAAAGATAAGAAATGACCAAAATTCTCTTGATAATTACGTCATGTTGACATGCCGTCTGCTTCATGCTTTTAAAATAATGTTACATAAATCGTGAAACAAATTGTCTCAAATATTATATAATGAATCAAGTTCATTTTAAAAAAAAGAAATACCCAAATTCTCTTGGTAATTACATCATGTTGACAAGCCGGTCTGCTTTGTGCTTTGGAAATTATATCAGATAAACAGCAAAAACAAACTGTCTCGAATATGGAACGTATGAATGGACTATTTAACTTCCAGAAAAGAAATAACCCAAATTCTCCTGGTAATTTTATGATGTTGACAAGCCTGTCTGCTTCATGCTTTTAATGTCACATCACTGAACAAATCGTCCCACATCGCAATTAAGTCTAACATACAGTAAGCCAAATAATTAAGGTACCACTTACGTTCACCCCCTGTATCTCCTAAACAAAGGTAGATATAATGTCATAATTGGATCGAATTTAAGACCTCATTTGTTGAAATTTTTCAAGAAATAAAGACACGACGATCCTAAAACCCAAGGGCGATGCATATTCAAAAGTCGCAGTTTGCCACATTACATGCCTGTTGACTTGTACACAAAGCGTTCGCGAACAAGAGAACTAGCGCCGCCGTGCTTTCATCGATTAGCACGAAAAAACTAGCGTCAAGGATTGCTAGCGTTGTGCTTTCGTTGATTAGAACACAAAAGTGCAACTTTTTATTTCGTATCTTCATTAGGTTTTGGATCACCGTTTCTTTAATTCTCAACCAATTTCAACAAAGACCTTAAAAGAGTACAGGCGTCGGCTGCTTGTTTTAATTTTGACATATTTGTCTTTATTTAGGAAATACAGGGGTGAACACAACTGATACCTTAATTCTTTTGCTTACTGTATACTGTAGTCGAAGTCCTATATCACATGAACTGGGTTTGCATGAATTGTCTTGCGCACCATTTTAAAGACCAAAGGGGGAAAACTCAATCAAGTTCAATACATAGACCTTCAGCTATATTCTACCAAGGTTGAGCAGGTAACCTCCAGACAGTAATACTGCCCAGCAGGCATGCCTAGTAAAGGTCACCTACCCAACTAATTGGTCAGTTGAGGTCACCCAGCATTGTTGGATCATAGTCAAGTTCATAGTCACACTGGTGAAGTGATGGTCAGTCCTGTCATCATAGAAACCTTGGCCTAGGCCTGCTGTAATCTTGTCAACCTTGAGAGCTGGCCTAGCTTCTCAGCAGATAAGCTTACAACTATATATGCTGATTCTAATACTTTGAGCTACTATGTTACATCCTAGTGGTATTGCACTATATTCTTGTTGGTTCATTGACCACTGCTGACCAAAATAAGATGCCCTTTTGGTATCTGTATGTACCGCATTCGCCCAGGCTGCTTAACAAAGTCGTTTTTGGATGGGCGCTAATTTTTTATACTGTTTACATAGTTACATACGTAAACAATGGCCCAAAATATGGATTTTATGTGCAGAATGATTCTGTGTTTGATACATATGGATTTGGATCCTGCACACATGATGATGGAGATGATGTGTAGGTTGATCCTGCCTTTAATGATGGAGGATCATACATGCATACTATTTTTCATCCTGATGTAGCAGTGACATTAGAGTGCATTTCATTGGGCGCAGCCTTGAATTGCTATCGTTCGCTGCAAGCGCTGGCATACACACGCATACGTTTAAAGATGAGGCATGATGTTGACGTCACTGTCACATCAGGGTCAAAAATGGTGAAGTTGCTGAGTGGGTGGTTATTGGGGCATGGGTGGTTAATGGAACAAATCCAGGGGGGTCACTCTCACACAAAAGTGCACCCTTAATGGCAAATTTTCACATAACCAAATTGTCCCTCTTAATGGCAAACCACATGCTAAATCCTACCAATGGCGTAGCACATGCAAAAACCATACCCTAAATGGCATCAACTGAGAAATATCCAATCCAAGTGGCGTAAACAGGAGAATGAGCTAATTTGATACCCAGCTAACCCAGGGTGTCTTTGATGTTGCAGACCTATAGATACGAAAGAAAACATGCACAAAGGTAACAAGAATCAATTAAAAAGTGGTGATTTTTATCAAATTAGTGCTCACTCAAACAATAATATTACTAACCCTAAACATCTAAGGATTTGGCTGAAAAGGGACCCTAAATGGCGATGCCTTCTGAAAAAGTACCCCTTTTTCAAAAAGATGTTGACGACGCTGTGTGGTGAAAAACATACCCTTTTAGATGTTTTTCTTGGATGTGGGTGCGTAGCAAGTCAAGTAGTGAGTGACCCCGGGGGAACAAATACGGTAAGCCAAAATGTTCTCAGCTCCAAAGGCACAGTTCCTTAACGTCATAGCTCAAAATTTAACCTCATTTTGTGGAGTATGTACTTCTGTACTTGGCCAGTAATATAGGCAATGATCTTTCTATGATAATGCAAACATAATATGTGACACAATCTGGTCCATGGGGGCCAATGGCAGCAAATTTGAAACTGAGATAAAGGCAAAAATATGGAGTAAAAAAACAATAAAATACATAAGAAAATAGACATCAAAAAACTTCATAACTTTAGAACCAAGTATGCTAGGCCTTTGGTGTTTTCAGTAAATGATAGCCTATTGTAAGTATAATGTAATGATTATTGTAACTCAATTTTCAAAAATGCCTCCTTTGGCCTCCATGGACCAGATCGTGTCACATATTGAGGTTAAAACAATCGTATGTGAGCTCTTGACTTGTGAATAACACATACTTCTGAATACAAATTTTAAACCTAAAGTCTACCTCCAGTCACCGTCACTAGCTTTGAAGTTCAGCGTGTTCTGCGTTAGTCTAGCGTTACTTGGTGCGTGTACATACCTTTACCCGCGCAATCAATGTACTGCATATATGTACATGCAAGAAACCACACTAAGCCAATGCAGCACATGCTGAACTTCAAAGCTATTGCCGCTGACTGGAGATAGATATATAGACTATACCCTAGCTGATATTTGGTCAAAGTCTCCGATACTACTGATACCCTATTATTTTCATATATTTCATATATATTTTGGCATATTTCAAGAGTCGACATACAGGCACAAAAATAACAATGTGCAATTTTGTTTTTAACTGAGTAGTTACATTATAATTGACATAAATTCTGTAAATAAACAATTGGTGCAATTTCCAAAAACCTCAATCGTGGCAAATGGGGGTAATTCCAGTAACAAAATTTACATAGTACTTTACCTCTTCCCTTTCCAAAAATCAATCAGGCTAAAAAAGGACGACCAATAACAAAAGTGTGTATCACAATCTGTGCAAAGGTAGCGCGCAATCCAACTACGGCAGCCAGTGCGAGCAATATTTGTTCGACGCACCATACGGGCGCACACGGAGGTTACTAATGCTATATTAATAACCTCGATTTGCGTTCGCATTTTCACAAATAACTACATGTAATTGGATCGCACGCATCGCGTTTATTAATGAGGTTATGAATTCATCATCAGTACGCTGCTGCAATAAAATGTCCACTCAATTTTGTAAAAAGAACACAATTAACACCAAATATTTTTATTCATACATGCACATCTGCATCTATAATTTGGACGGATATCTGAGGATGGATGTAAACCTTATTTTTTTACAGTTATTTTGTGTTACATTTTTACAAAAGTATAACAGAAATAAGTAATTACAATGCTAATTGTCTTGTCTGTAAGTAATTACAATGCTAATAATAAATGCCCTGAGGACGTTGCATTTTTCCAAATGCTGATGACGGAGTATGGTTACTCTGAAATTATTCGGACAAAAACATGAGTATTGTTGACTAGTTTTATTAAACTTTTCTTTGATGTCTACTACTAACCCGTGTAAATCTCTACACTCTCGAGAGATATGGTTCATTGAACATTCCAGAAAACAATAGAAAACAAAAGAATTCTTCACTGAAATTTTGACTTTTTAATGTTAGGAGCAACCCTGGGAAGTTATGCCTATATGAATATGCACAAAAATTGCACATAATGCATGAATTTAAATTTGCTACTTTCCTTTTTGTGGGAACAGGTCTCATTTTTGATCTGGGTTATGGACAAACCATGCTCCGTCAATTGTAGGGCCGGCGTCGGCACCGGTTTTTTATGTCGACACCAATCATTTCGACATACAATCATGTATAATACCACTACATTCTAGAATATTCATGTATTCTTGAAATGTATTGCTCTAAATTTATTGCCGATATATTTTATCTACTTGTATCTTATAATATTTTTGGATGGATTTAGGGACAGATATTATACCTTATTACAGTATTTTACATAGTATATACAAACCAATCAGTATTTACATAATAGTACAGTCATTTCTTACGTAAGTATGCATTAAAATGTGATCTGAATATTTAATTTATGTCAAGTTTTACTATATATTAGTGTAGGCCTCAATGAGGAGGGGGGGGGAATAAATGAACTCATTAGAATATTAAAGTCACCATGAATGTCACACTTTGCATGTTAGCTATTACAGTAATATGGTAATAGCTAACATGCAAAGTGTGACATTCATGGTGACTTTATGGTAAGTATACGGGCCGTATACTAGCGCAATAATGCTTTACATTCCCCCAATTTAAGAAAGTAGAAAAATACATTTGTGTCCTTTCCAATTTTTCGTCATAAGTTATTGCAAATATAAATTTAATAATAACTGTTTCATGACAATTCACAAGCTGGTAGGTAATATTGTAGCCAAATGTATTGAAAACCGTATTAAAACTGGAAAGTTTGCTTCCCATAGGTGGCACGCATTTCACTTTGGAGAGCAATTTTATCACTTTTTTTGTGTGTGAGAAATTCAGAATTTTTTTTACTTAACATTGTCTAATTTTACATTTCATATTCTTTGACAGGTTCAAAATTTTCCATAATTTCAATGAACATCTCATTTAGATGACATCATGGATTAGACAGTAAATAACACATTCTTTCAAAATGTGAAGAAATGTAGTCACCTAATTTGTTAATCCACGTCCACATGTAATCTCACTGGTAATGTGGTAGGAAACAGCTGTTGCTTAGATCGATACACGCAAGTGTATAGTCTCAGGAAAATAGTTCCAGTTGTACTTAGATCCGTGTTTTTATTCAAGAAGGAATGTTCCGAAGTTATTATGTATCGTAGAAGTCAACATGCTTTCCATTTCCTTTAACTGTTAGCGCCCTCTTTGACATATTTTGGCAAGTCGACCTCAAAAAATTCATCAATCACCTGAAAAAGTTGAGAAAGAACAGGTTACATTAATTGCAATCATATGTCGCAGCTTTCATCAACAGCATTATCGATTATATAATGTCCATTCAGTTATTTTAGTGCGAAGTGCTGTACTGTCCGAGGGCTGATGATTATACATCCATACGCAGGGTTGTATCATAACTACTTCTCAAGTTACACTAGCCAGTTGGGCTGGTTATTCCAAAAGTTACCAACGCTACTACGAAAAATGTAGATTACTTCTGATCTAAAATGTTACCCGTCACAGGTGAGTACTTGTTAAATGTTACCCGCCCAACAGCAAAATTACACGCCACTAGAGGGTGGGTGGAGTGTTAAGCTTCAGCCTTTTTTCCCACTTTCACAATCAATATTTAGTTCTCGAATGAGCCCTTAGTCCTTGCCACACAGGGTAATTGGAGGGTGGGAGGGTGTTTAATATAGCTAAAATAATAGTTTATCGACCATGAGAGCTCAATAGGCACGCAATGACTTTTGCGTCGGCGTACAACGCCTACCACACACGCTTTGGGTAGCGCTGCATTTCCTGTGCGTGCACAATCGATTGCGCTATCGTGTCATTCCACTAAACTTGCAACATTACACAGTGCGCGCAGTACATTCATACTCTCATGATCGAGAAACTATTATTTTAGCTATAGCTACACTCCTGACAATTCAAATCCCATAAGCCTTTGCGGTTGGACCTCTTATGTCGATGTGCGTATTGTTACTGCACTTCAAGGCTTTCAAATGCACAGTAACAGTGTTCGCTAAACAATGTGCACATCAGCGTGACATCAAATGATGACATCTCAAGTCTACCCGCAAAGGCTTATGGGATTTACTGAAAAGGTGAATATTTTAATCCACCAAAATTAAATGGAAGCTGTTAACTGACATATTATGTATTATTTTCAACTTTCAGGATTATTATTAGATCGTAAGTGAGCCCTTGTAAATACATGGTGTACCCTACATGTATGGTAAAGAAACATTAGTATAACCTTACACAGAAACACTGCCCAGAAACACTGTTTACAAAAATGACTTTAAAGACACCTTTATACATGTACATGATTAGATCTAACCTGGCCAATGGCAGCATTATGAAATTGAAATAACAGCAAATAAAGGGAGCAAAAACAATGACAAACATAAGAAAATTAGTATCATAAAAGCTCATTCCTTTGCAATTTGAGCAGCCCTCGAATTAACCCACGGCATTTTGCCGTGGGTGCCCATCCCCACTGCCGTAATGCCCTCAAAATATGTCCTTTACCCAAGGCAGTCACTTGCCGTGCCCTCTAATGAAGTTATCGTCGGTGCCCCAGCCCTTCTCCTTCATCTATCTATGTTTGTGTGTGTTTTCTTCACTTTTGAGAAATTGCCTTGATGCCCAAATTTACAACAGTTGCCATGATGCCCTCTTGAAATATTACAAACTGCTGTGCTGCCTAGCCTTTTCAGTGAAAATCCAAGGCAATTATGAACTTGCCCTAAAAAAGTTGCTGTGCCCCTTCAGATCCTTAATTCGAAGGCTGAATTTGAGATTTGAAAGGGACACTTAGTGATTTTAGCATCCTCTTTTTAGAGTATGCTTCAATAGATACCCACGAAAGAATCTATTATTTCCAAAAGTTGAGTTGATTCAGAGATTGATTTTGTGAGTTATGCATTTGCATTGTATTTACATTGCCCCTTAGGCCACTGTGATTTCCACCTGTCGATTGACAGAAAATGCAAATTGGATAATGCCTACATTATGTAGTCCTAGGTATCCGATGGTATCAAAATGTCAACTTTTTTGGACTAAGGGGGGAGGTTGTGGATCACAAAGTACCCCTGTAAGATCCTGTATTAGTACCCTTGGTTCCTGGGCAGACTCTTAACTAAGATTTGACAAGTGCCCATCATTTTCACCAAAACTGCCTGCCTAACCTCGTTTCAATAGCTGCCTTTGGTCGAGTTATATCGGATCATGTCACATATAAAAATATAAAAGACACATGAACTTTTATAACATATATGTGACTGTCCACTACAAATCAGCTGTCAAGTCATCACTTTTCATTTTTATATTGCAAATGCAAATTCTCCTAAATATATGCATTACAATCAATTTATGATATTACATGTTCCTAATACTTGTTTGCAAGGGAGTAAATCAATAAACAGGTTGGGGAACCCTTTGTTTTGTGTTCTTTTTGGAAAGTTCAATGGAGCATATGGAGCATATCTTCAATGCTAGGTCTGCCGAAATTACAGCCCGCATTTGTACTGGATGGTTTCAGATGATTACTTAAGCCTCAACCAAACCTTTTGCTATCTCAATTTAACAGCTATAGCAAAAAAGGATATATATTGTCCCTGAAAGAAAGTTTTAAAATTCCAAGTCATTTCCTATCCGTTTGTTTTTACATATTTGCGTATCAAGCCATTAACTCATGTCACTCATAGCAACACATGTCGCAAGCTAACATGATCCAGCTATCCATCGGGAGAAGGTACATAAACACACCAACTCACTGAAGCATAATCCGCACCATTTGAAAACCAAATAACCTCTGCATGGTTACACCATATCACTTACAATCCTCTGGATGGGTTTAGAGAGGCTTGGGTTGCCCAATATTTGTAGCCCAATTGAGGGTCAAAAGCATTGAAAAGTCACCCAATTTTGTTTTTATCCTACTATTGATTCTATGGAACATAAAACAGCTGAAAATAGTGAGTGCCAAGCTCCAACATTTTTTTTTTAACCATATATTTCTATATGGGACAGAATGTCACAGGGTGGGGTGGATCTTAAAAACAAAATCACTAACGACCCATGTTTACCCTTTCGTTCAGGACCTCAAAGTTGGAGTATCTGAACGGGGACACACGTTAAAAGATAGGATGTAATCTGATGCCATGACGTCATACATCTTGCTGTGGCGTTCACGTGCTGTATGCAGGGATAGTCACGATCTCTTCTCTTCTTAAAAACCATCCAATTGACGCGATTCCAAATACAGCGCGCCACCTACGATCACGCCTGGCTGAGCTACTTCGCGCAGAGCATCATGGGTAAAGGTCGACATCCATGAGTCGTCATACGACGATAAACCATCGACCCTGGAAACAGAAACGAGTGTTGCTATCGATTACTCAAATTTGCTTATTTACGTTGATGATGATCAGCTGTTGATTCAACCTCCGATTTTTTTTTTTTTTTCATTCCTGTCTCCTTTTAAAGTTAATTTCGACAGTCATGGTTTAGGCCTACCTCTGTTCAGAGTGTTATGCCTATTCCCACACAACCTTATTTTCAAACTTTTCCGAACTTTCCGAGGCGCTTGGGAAAATACTTTAGGCTCTCGTTTACAAGAAAAGAAAACACTTTCAGGTCTTTAAGTAAGTAGGCCTATAATAGACTTGATTAAAAAATATGATAGGGGATAGGCCTACTTCATGCATATATCCTTAAAAAATTTAAACCTTGTTTGTTTTAAGTAAAGTAGGCCTAATTCTCAATATTTAGAATAACGAAATATTCAATACATATTTTAACAGCATGAACAGCGTAAAGCATTTATTTTTTTAATATGGTTTTTTTCTGCCTCCTTTATAAAGTTTATTTTTGACAGTCATGGTTTAGGCCTACCTCTGTGAATGTTCAGAGTGTTAGGCCTATTCCCACACAAAATAATGGGCATCAATTAAACCCTTATTTTCAAACTTTTCCGAACCCGATCCGAGGCTCTTGGGAAAATACTTTAGGCTCTCGTTTACAAGAAAAGAAAACACTGAAAAATATGATTGGGGATAGGCCTACTTAGACCCTCATGATAATATCCTTTAAATAGGCCTACCCACAATTTTTAAACCTTGTTTGTTTTAAGTAAAGTAGACCTAATTCTCAATATTTAGAATAACGAAATATTCAATACATATTTTAACAGCATGGACAGCGTAAAGCATTTATTTTTAATACGATTAAAACGTTTCGAATTTCAAATGTACTCTATGATCGACCATCTACGGTTAAAACTCGATGTCAAAAATGTTGATGTCTCTGATGCTGATCGACCATCTAGGCCTATAAACCCGATGTCAAAATGTCAATTTTCGAGTTTGGGTACATTGTAGGCCTATAATAGCAAATGCTTTTGATGCAAGACAATTTCAAACAGAAAATTTAATCTAAAACGCAAATTCGTGCCTTTTTTATTTCTTGTTTGGATAACTTTTCCCATAATTATTACCATGCGTGATACATGATTAAGATAAAAGCTTTTGGTTTTCAAAAATGTTTTGAACGCTTGTCTTATTTGTATTTTTATTATTGTTTTTCCTAACCTAGGCCTATAGATGTTTTACATTTATAACCTTATAAAGCATTTTTTGTGTGACGTTTGAAACACTCTTTATAGCATGATGTAGGCCTACTGTATGACCACGAAAGGTCGTAGATTTAAAAGCCATTTCCTTCGATATATAGCCCTATAAACAAAACACTTTGGCCCCAATGTATAATGTCGGGAGAAAATATATACTTGCACTAAACAAATAAACCTGTTAATTTTTAAAATAAACTCTCGTGGTGCAGTTCTGTCAACAAAATTACATAGGCTCAGCCCCTCAATAAATTTGGCGCTGGGGCTCGAATAGACCTACCCTTCTGTGTGAATAGGCACGTTTTCATTTTCATTTAGGCCTATAATGGCCTCCAAACTACATTGTTAATCATGTTAAGTTATCTTGTTTTTGTCAAAAACATCAACTGCAAATTGTCCGTTATTGTACAGTAGGCCTATATCCTTCGGCCAGAATCGGTGTGTGTGTGTGGGGGGTGTCCCGGTTCGCCCTTCAGTTTCAAATGAAGCAGGCCTAAACAATGTGTTCACCCCTCCAATAAAGTCCATCCCCAGATTTGACCTCTTTACTATGTAGGTTGAGTCCTTGATCCATGGGCCTGATCCATTATTTAATATGCAAGAAATGTCGATCCTCCAATTTAAACCTTTCCAATTTGGCCAAAGTCAGTGCCGTAAAGGATGGGCTACACTACAGTTCAGTTCTTTTCATAGTGTTGACTTATAATTTCATGAGAAAGAAAAGGAAAATGGGAAAGATTTTAATCTTTTCCATTTTCTTTTTCTTTTAAAAAAACATGTATAGGCCTAGGCCTAGGTGTTTAAAATTGTCCAATTGAATTAGTCGAAAAGGTTTTTGATTTTTTTTTGTTGTGCCGACCGATAATATGACTAAAAAGAAACTCATTCCAACCAACGTGTGCTATTTGGGAGTAGGCCTAGGCCTACATTAAGAGTAAATTTCCTTGGGTTATGAATTATTAAAGGGAAAGATGAAATAAAGATGGTATGACATGCAAGAAAGCGGAAGTAAAAATAAAATATGAAAAATTAAAAGAAACATGAATTAATATTAAAATCGGACATGACAATTGTCAAATTTAAACCTTAATTGTGACACGATCTGGTTCATGGGGGCCAAAGGAGGCATTTTTGAAAATTGTGTAACCATTACACGTACAATAGACTATCATTTTAAACTGAAAACACCAAAGGTCTAGAATACTTGGTTCTAAAGTTATGAAGTTTTTTGCATGCATATTTTCTTGATATAGGCCTACCTTAAAATAATGATCTTTTAAAATTCATGTACTCTTTTGCAGTTTGAAACTTTCTTCATCTTTATTATTATGCTAGAACTCTATGAGGTATTGTTGAAATGCATTAAAGTCTCGAATTGAAATATTAATAAAAAATAAATGTTATTTTTATGCGGTAGGCTATGCCTACAAAGTGTTTTTATTGCGATCGTAATTTTTTTAATGTTTGATAGTAATATAATTAAAAATACAAATTTAGGCTAAAAATAAAATAAAGACAAATCAAACAATTACAAATAACAAAAACGGCAAACCAATGTGATGCATGTTTATAAGTAACTAGATTTCGCGGTTCTCGGGTTGGGCGGTTCTCGTGATAGGCCTATCTCTAATTACCCAACACCGTTACCCATAATACTTGTCCTAACCTTTCAAACTACTACGATATGCGTCGCTCAATGATTAATCAACTCTGTTAATGTTTTGTAGCTGTGACGCTTACTTCGGTAGGCTACCCATAATCTGAAAACCCATCGTTCGCCTCTTTTAAACCCTGTCCTGCTACCACATTGGAGGACCCCAAAATACCCCGAAATACAACCCAAACGGGTTATACCATAACTGATGATTTTTATGTTAATCCTGTCTTGAAAATAGGCCTATTGGTCTTTTTCCGATCGCGCCAAGACTGTACTCATGCGCAAGACTCGCGATAGCGCATCATGAAAGCACGCGATAGTGCACCGCGTGAACGCTAAACGCAAGAGACGCTTGAACGCGATAGCGCAGCGGACAGAGGACGGACGGACGGACACGCCGTTATTAGTATTAAGATGAGTATTAAGAATCTTTTTAAAATTTACTTGAATTTCTTTTGCTGTAGGCCTATCCGCCTTGGCGGGCCGCTAAGCGCCTTTCGTGCAAAAAAAAAACATCATTTTTAGAAAATGTAGGCCGATTACAAAAACGCAACACCTATAGTATGGGTGTTCTTAAGTATGCTGGTGTTATATTATTATCGTATTGAACAAGCAATAAATTCAGAAAGAATTAAAACAATTTATTCTAATAACCAAAATAAAACCTATGCGTTTCCATTAAAAAAGGACAGGCCTAGGCCTATACTTCGTGTTGACTAGGCTCGCGCGTATCGGGCTGAAAAGCATCGTAAAGTTTAAAAACAAAAAAGGGCGGTTTTAGAAAATGGGATAACAAAAAGTTAACACCTAGTAGGCCTATCAACATCAAGTTTTGCGAATAAAAAAAAAAGATATGTGAATATCAAAGTGCAATATTTCACTTCAACACAGAAAGTCTCAAAAAATTTCAAAATGTACTACAAAACATTGTGTTTTTAGAGTAATAATCACAAACATGGTCAGCTATTCGCCACTTGCACGGTTCCGCCATTATGCACTATATGCGGGGAGAGCCTCGAACTGGCAGCATCCATGAAAGGAAGAATTACGTAACCTTACACAGAATGTTATGACTGGTTCAATTCCCATTCATGTATGCTGCCAGTTCGAGGCTCTCCCGCACATAGTGCATAATGGCGGAACCTGCAAGTGGCGTAATGGTTGATGATAAAGGATGTCGACCCCAGACACGGGAAATGCCAATTTTCACTGCCGTCGTTGGTGGCGCGCTGTATTTGGAATCGCGAGAATTGGGTTAGCATATAACAGGTTTGGTAACCATAGGTTGAGGGTCAACAAAGTACCTATAGATTGGGCTAGTTATAAAGAGTGTTTTTTTACTTTGTATGGGATATACGAGGTATCTCTCATCACAATTTGGGATAGCTGCTATAAAATACCTGTGCACCTGCCAAAATGTTGCGCCATTTAATATCAAGTTACGCATATTCATGTCTGCATTTTGTACATTCTAAAATGTTTAAAATCGCTTACATAAAGCAGTTTTGAACCGTGGTATACAAAAATTAAGATTAGTATTGAATTTTTACATTTTATTTTTGTTTGCTTATAATTAAGGTGGCCCCCACAACAAGCGTTTGTAAATTATAAGACATGTTTGAAAATACAATGCAAATGATTCATCATTATTTGTAATTGTGCAAATAACGTGGCACAAAAACAGAGCACAAGATCATACAAGTTCATTGGTCATAATTATTGTATGTAAGTGGATTAATGGAATTTCAAGCGAAATAGGCAAATAAGCTCATTAATATTCATAAATATGCTAAAACATGTCATAAGATGTCACCATACATAGAGTTCCCAGTGGCGAGACAGGTTTTGAACCGGGGGGGGGGGCAACTTGTAAATGTGCAGGACGGAAATATTTGTTTGCCATCAGAAGTTGTGAATTGTTGCCCCAATTTTGTCCAGTGCGGCGCTCAAGAATCTATAAAGTAGTGGGGGTTAGAGAGCAAAATTTTCCAAACATTTTCTACACACTTTTAGGTTTATATTTCAACATCATTCAATTTCGTCAGCAGGTAAAAAGTGAATGGGTCCCATCCGATATTGGAAGTATTTAGACTACATGTATTCAGCATTTCTTCAATCTGCATAAGCAGTGCACACTTGTCTACTGTTGATCCCATTTTTTTTAAACCAAGACCCTCTGTGTACAAACAGCATTGGATGAACTGACAGCCATGATGCATGGTGGGGGGAAGGGGGCACTGTGGCAGGGGGCACTGCCAAGCCACCCCCCTGGCAATGCCAGTGACCCTACCAAGTTAGATGCTGAAGCTGATAGGTTCTTGGATTTAAGGAGCAGAGTGAATTAATGATTTGTATAACATTAAACTTGGATTATTTTCAAAAATCTACATGCAACCTTTTTTGTAACACCCTGTATATGATCTTGATAAGTGTACCAACTTCATTTTAAATACTACAATATTCTATCAACTCACCATCCTATTTTAAATAAGACTTATTATTTGTGCTGCTCTAGTGGCTGTCTCTTTCTCGTTTGATTTGAATGTGAGGGCCCTGCTACTGGTACCTTAGATGGTTGCACCAAGCGAGCTACTCGACTATGTGTCCAAACCAGTGGTACACTGCTTCTATACAGGGTGATTGATAAATTATATCAATAAGGTGATCATTGCAACCTAACTAGGTGTAAATGAGCAGTGTAAATTGTGGTGTATGCTCATGCAAACCAGGATGGTGGTGAAATACACATGACTCTATGCAAGCTGTCCATGCATGGTCACAATTGCATGAATGAAAAGTTGGTTTAGGGGTCTGATGAACATGAGAACGTAAAACAAACTTTCCTCTATATAACAATTATTGCCCTTTCCGGATGTAACATAGCCAGGTGGAATGTGCATAGTATCAACTGAACGTATAGTAATCATAATTTGAGTTAAGCATGCACCCTAGCCTAAATATTAATATTTCATTAAAATTCAAACTATTACACATCTGTTAACTGATGTGGTTATATATATCAAAATATCTAAAGATGTAGATATGCGTACAGTAGTACATGTAGGAAGTAAACATATAAAGTGTTGCAGCAGGGGAAAAATCTAAATTTAAACAAATAGAATAGATTTGCTGATGACACAGATATGACCCACTTATGCTAACGGAACATAATGACTTTTCTTTGCCTTCTGTGGGTTTGTTATATCCATACAATATCTTCCATGATATGCAAAAAATGATGAAGCCATTTATATATATGGTGTGGCATAGTATGACGTGATATGATGTAGCGGTGTTATATAGCATATTCTATAGATAAGATGTACCTGTAAGGTAATCTAATGCCGAAATCCGAAAATGTGACGTACATCTTATAGTGCTTCATGCATTTCACAGATGTGCTTTCATGGCAACGACAGCTAAACAAACAGCTCACACATTTGATCATGAAGCCAACATTGCATGCTATGGAATGTGTCCAGTGTTATGTGGTGTGTGTGTGTGTGCATCATATAGCCACATCCTTTAGCAAGTCTTGAATAACAATCATGACATCTTCAAAACACTAGTTAACCCCATGAGAACTACCTGCCGATTGGCCAAAAAGAAGTTTTCATTTTCAATTGGACCAATCAGCAACATTGTTAGAATATATAATTTCACCACACAAAAAAATTGGGGTGACTTATTTGCAAAGCTCCATTCTGATTGGTGATTAATGTGAAGATATCATGTAATTGACCAATGTTAGATCGGCAGGTAGTGCTCAGGGGGTTAACACAATGAACTGTAATTGATTCTATTACAGCTTCCTGCACACTATCTATAGTAATCATGCAACTTGTTCATGGGCAGTCAAATTAGCGCAGTTGATAGAACACCAGAATTCAGTGCAAGAGGTCCTGTGTTCGAGCTCCGTTGAGGTTGGATAAAATGTTCTTGTGAAAATAACTGAGCTAGCTTGAAATTTTCCTGGCCAAGGAACTACCCAGCAAACATGCAAAGTTTTACAGAACAAGTTCAAATATTGGGTTATAATATCAGGCCTGAGAGTGTGTCTTTGAAAAAAAAATCTGTTTTTTAGTTTAAAAATCTGTAATTATTTCAACCATACATACTTTTGTACACAACAAGTGTAAAAAAATATCTGGAAACAGATTAATATCTGGTCTATCACACCCCTGGGTTATATAAAGGGTCTAGAAAGTGTTAATAACAATTTTGAAAACTTCATAAAATTAAAGGGGCAGGAGGTAGGGTGTCAAATGAAATAAATGACACAGCATAATCTGGACTTTTTTATAGACCCCTGTGTGCACTAGCCGTTCATTTGGAGTGGGCAGTTAGAGTAGAGTTTTCTTGAACAAAAATAGTATATCAGGAACCCTATTGTCAGCAAATTGCAAAAAAAGGTCAGAAGTAAATGTAAAAGTAACTTGCCATTTACTTGGTATAAAAATATTGGAAGTAACAAAATCACATTATAATGAACAGACTCCTACAATGCTCTAGCCTCTGTATTGGAGCATGGGATAAGAATTTCAAATAATTTCTTATGTCTTGACCCAAGAGCTAAGAACAAATTAGTTGCCTTGTTTTTGGGAGTAGCATCCTTTTCTAATATCTTATTTCTTGCTATTCTTCATCCTTTTTAAAACTAAATGAAAGGCTTTCTTAGCCTGGCTTATGCATGTTGCATGGAGTTCGATCTTTGGATTTCCCATGGACCCAAGCATGCGTCCTTACAGACCAACAGGATAAACAAACATACACTTACTGACCTATATACTATGTGCTGTGCAAAATGGTCTTGCATCATTGGAAAATGACAAACACACTACCTCAAAAGGAACATGTAGTATACATGTATGCTAACTATGAGTTGAATAATTTGCTATGTGAAATGGATTCCATGCACATGCAATTCAATTCTTCATTTGCCAATAATATATGCATGCATCTTGATTTCAACCTAAATACGTCTCACATAAAAAAATGGCTAACTTAAACATCAGCTATTTGGTACTTCACACTATGACATTAATTGAAAGAAACGTGCAAATGTTCATCTTTTTTTGGCATACAGATTTGACAAATTGACAAAGTAGCTGCCATTCTTGTACACATGGCATATACCTCATGCTTGAGTGCCCAGTGAGTGTGTGACATATTTAGTGGTTTAAATCAAGATGCATTATGGGATATGAGCAAATGGAAAATCTTATTGGGAAAGGTCATGCACAATTTTCCAAAATATAGATTCTAAACACATTATCTTAGAACAGATGGGACATGATCAACAACTGGAAATAGAGTCGGCCTACAATGCTACAAAATGCTGGCAACAGAGAGTGTTTCACAAGATTTCAACAGTTGGTCGGTGATGTTGCCTCTACATGAGCATATTCTGCTGACGACGACAGATACAGAACAGTTTTGCCATCATAACATATATTAAAGGAGGAAACAGGAAAAGTGATCCCATCGATACCTGGGAATCGAACCCAGGACCTCTGGGTTGCGAGACATGCACCTTAACCCAAGTTGAAACAGGTGCTATGCAAAATGGAATGGGTACTATGTGTATAGTCCATTTGGCTTCCTCGAGAGACTGATGTCAGTGCATGCTCCAGTGCACGTAGTGTTAAATATTCTCAATCTCAAGGATTTTCTAGGTATTTATGGTAGATCCAGGACTATTCTAAGTAAAAAAACACACCCTAGTGGGACCAGATGTCTATAAAAACATACCGCTAACAGTTTTGAGTGAACATGGGCATGAAATCAGAAAATTTGATGCCCCTTTGGAGACTAGAAGAGGCAAATCCTTAGCGGAACTAGCGACTTTTTGAATATGATATCCCTAGAGAGAGTCATTTTTGGGATTTGACATCCCTAGTGGGAGTCTTGAGACTAGCGCTAGTCTCGCTTTTTTTTTTCCGGATCGAGCATGGATACCTGGCCAGAATCCAAGTATCCGCCTCCAAGTGAAGAAGCAGTATCTACTATTATTAGTTCCTTTTTGTTACTTGGGATTACAGTCTTGTAGAGTAATGTACTATAATTGATTAACAGAATTAAAAAGACTAGTTTGGGTCAGACGTCATCTGTCAATCAAACTCGGCTATGGTTTATTTACGAGTGTCGTGATGATCGAGTTTCTGAAAGCGGTGGTAAAACAGTGTGCCTTATAGTTAATTTTGCACCTTCACATAAACCATCTCAAAAGTTGGGGTTTAGTCATAGGAAACTTTAGCAGAATTATTACAGAATCTGCTTTCATGAAGGACCCATGTCAACAATGCCTAGAAAAGTTGCTTGTTGCCTTGGAAATGTATCATAGTTTTTCGCCATTTTCTGCAATTGCTTTTCTTCCGATCGGCACCAGATGAATCAACCATCCTTTAACACTCTACTAACCAATCAAGAATCGTGGGGAGTTTGATTGACAGAGACGTCAGACGCAAACTAGTCTTTTTATTTCTGGCTCAGATTGTACACCATTAGTTCCCACAATTAATTGGAAGAGAACAAGGGAATAAACCAAAAGATCCACAAAGCTCCTTGAATGAAACTGGTTTTGTCAAGGCATAGAAGTAGGAGTAAGATTCTAGGAAGATGGGGTATCCACTGGTTATTGGTTTAAGCCTAGGCTCATGTGCCACAGGCTTTGTGTTGTGATCATTTTGATCAGTGGTTCGTAACAAAGAAAGCGTGAGCCAGTTGACCTAGCAACGGTAATATTCTAACATGCCCTACGCAAGTGAATTGAGGGGCTTATTGACTCCACATATATGCAGTAGGTTTATTACATAGATAGGAAAAGATCAATAATACTTATTGTGCTCCCTATTTTGCACAATGGTCGAGGTCCAATGCTCTATATCTATAACCTTTCCCAAAGCTCAACGATGATATGGAGTCTATTACCGAAAATGTTGATAATATGTTTCTCAATACATAATCTATGTACATCTACGTAATTTTGCTCACTCATAGATGTGCTGACAGGGGTCAGCTTTGCGACAAACCTACTTACATTTACAGGCTGTATCAAAATGATTGGTACTGATCAGTTTCGTTGTCTAATGAAACGCCTGCTTTTTCCAAAAATTCTACTTTAGATCCTCTTGAAATGGCTACAATGTATAGTTGTATGACCTTTTATAACATAAATCTACAAATAAGATAGATGTTATACAGCAGTGAGCAGTTTGATGAGGCAGTCTTGGCCATGCTCACTGGATATTGATGGGTATCAATCATTTTGATACACCCCGTATACAGCTTCATTGATCTTTTGGGTTGTTCCCTAATTCAATAATGAAATGAACCACGTTGCTACGCATGCTGACTATGGACTGACCCATGCACTATTACAGGATGCTGTGACAATTATCTACAAAATGAAAATGTGACAAGTGAGAGACAAGCAGCGCCACCAGTGACGCGTTTTACTGACTGTGATGAAGACGGCGACATCGGTGAACTCATAACAAACTGGCTCTCGTAGTCTTGATAATCAGGCGCTTTAGCACAATACTCTAAAAATGAGGCGATACTCTGAAAGGAAGAAATGGGTTAGTCTGTGTTTATGTGGCAGAGATAAGCAGTAGATTATACATGTATTATACATGCATACTATTTCAATTTGTATATTTTTACCAGAATCAGTTCACTCCCTTCACAATGACTGCCTTAGGCTGGGCCTTGATTGAGCACACCTACCATGTCTGTAACTTAGATTGTCACTATCCAAACAGCATCGGGATGGATTGGGACAGTCAGGGTTCAACACCCTACTCGTTTCAAAACCGACTGCAAGATAAATGTACGGCTCTCTGTACACAGTACCAACAGCTTAATGTCCCCTCCAAAGGACAAAATACTCTCATGTACCTTGTGTTAATTTCACCAGTGACTCAAGATTTTCAAATTTTGTACAGTGACTCGAGTCATTTGACTTGACTCAAGATATTTCTAGAAATTTAAATGACTCAACTCGTTACAACTCTGGCAGCCATTAGATCTATGCATCTTTCTAGCACTGGCTTCTGTGCTGTACTCTGATACCTGTATGATGATTTTCCAACTGAAGGATAGTAGCCGATAGTTCTCGTTACGCTCGCTATTCGAGAGGCGTTGCGGTTTGTGGAACTGGGCTAGTTCTACATCTTTCAGCTGCAAAGTCATCAAAATTTACCAACTAAATAAATTATTCATAACACATTTTGTGGCTCCAATTCTTGTCATCATTATGTTTTGATGAATCCAAGTGTGTTGGATCCAAAACATAATAATAATAATGATAAAATTGGATGCTTTATGCCCAATATTTATTGGTCTCGCTATGAGTTTTAAAATATTGGACTCGACTACTTCTCATCCAATATTTAAAAACTCATAGCTTGACCAATAAATATGGGCTCAATCGATCCAATTTTATATCATAACTGAACATCAATTTTTATGTCTTTTTTTAACCAAGAAATTAGCAGAACAAATGTTAAAATACTAGATCTCATTTTCTAAATTGTAAGATTGTACACCCTACTTACGCCAAATTGGTCAAGCTGGGAGATTCCACGTTTGTTGATAGAAAGACAGCTTAGGCTAATAGAAATTGGCACTCCATTTGTGGTGGATAATAATAAAGTTTAAAACATGTAGGCCTACTGGCCTAGCCTATGTCCGGCACTTAGGCAGGGTGATTCTTTGTTGGATTATTTTATTTGATCCTATTTGTGACCTCTTTCCTTTTCTCACAAGTCTGAAACATCGAGTCGTAGTACCGTCCATGCGAACTTGGATGTAAGCTTACAATGCTTAAGCGAGTTTAGGCCTACACGATGACGCAAATTCAAGAAAGTAGAAAACTTGGAAGTATGACTACATGTATATCGCGGGATTATATCCCGGGATTATATCTGCCTCTGTATTTTGCAAACTAAAACAAGAATAGGGCCTACTCTATTAAATAAATACGAGAATGAGAGTAGGCCTATGACTGAATTAAGTTAGATGCCAAGTCATGCAAGCCGGGCATGCAAGTCAAGACAAAACTGATATCGTAAAAGTCACACTGGCGCTTGCACAAAGTTATGAATGAATGCCGTACAATGGTTATACTCATCACATGTATATCACCATGGTCGGGGCACGTATGTAGGGCTATTTGCATGCTCGTCATGGGTCGACCTGGCTAAAAATCCTGGCGTTTGCGGGCCGAATGTGGCAACCCAAAATTTACGGTCGACCTGGGAGAAACCGATTTACAATAACTTAGGTGGTCTATCGTATGCGAGCACGCTATTTTTGGTCGACCTGGGATTTTTTTCTCCCAGCTTGACCCAAAACGCCCTACTTACAGCAGGTGGTGGAAGGCATGGTCCAAAAGTTTCCAGCAATAAAGGTTCCTCTTTCACCGATGTGCTGAAATCCATAAAAGACAATCTACTATCATGGTCCAAGTCCTGTAACAAGAACACAGGTTAATCAAGAGTATGTAGGAAGTGTAAAAAGTTGATCTGTAATCTTAAAGCTGTTCACTGTAGAGGTAATTGTGTTACATGATTAATTACCATAGCAATGGGGTTACACTATTTTTTAACATATTGCCCCGCACTAGATGTTACACTGTTTCTCTTCATTGCATCCTAGATTATCATGAACAGGGAGAGGTAATGACCTGGATCATAATTCAATACAAATTTCACCACTGATTCACTACACCAGCACACCAACAGGTAAATAATTATTGGTTCATAGAAGTTGCAGGCTGGCAGCATTAGTAGGCCTAAGGTTCTAGAGAACTTCTTGTTTTTAGTTTCACCACTGATTCACTACACCAGCACACCAACAGGTAAATAATTATTGGTTCATAGAAGTTGCAGGCTGGCAGCATTAGTAGGCCTAAGGTTCTAGAGAACTTCTTGTTTTTAGTTTCACCACTGATTCACTACACCAGCACACCAACAGGTAAATAATTATTGGTTCATAGAAGTTGCAGGCTGGCAGCATTAGTAGGCCTAAGGTTCTAGAGAACTTCTTGTTTTTAGTTTCACCACTGATTCACTACACCAGCACACCAACAGGTAAATAATTATTGGTTCATAGAAGTTGCAGGCTGGCAGCATTAGTAGGCCTAAGGTTCTAGAGAACTTCTTGTTTTTAGGGGCGCACCATTAGATTTCCAGGGGGGCATGGGAGTTTTTTGAAAAAAAAAAACTTCGCCCACTAGTGAGAAAAAAAAAAAAACTTTGCCCACTAGTGAGAAAAAAAAAAAAATTTTGCCTCACTGATGAGTAAAAAAAAAAATTTCACCCACCCAACTTTGTATAAAAATATACATTAAAATTGAAAAAACTTCGCTACCAAGGCATGTAAAAAAAAATTTTGTGCTCTTGGAGGCGAAAAAAAAAAAATTCTGCCTGACCCAAACTCCCATGCCCCCCCTGAGAATCTAATGGTGCATCCCTTAGTTTCACCACTGATTCACTACACCAGCACACCAACAGGTAAATAATTATTGGTTCATAGAAGTTGCAGGCTGGCAGCATTAGTAGGCCTAAGGTTCAAGGGTCGCGCTGGTGCGCGTCTGCGCGTCAGGGACGCGTGGAACTGTTGTTGGGACGCAATAAAATTAACCTTAAGCTTACCTAATGCGTTAGACAAGAATATCTCAGACGCACAGAAAATCAGGCATGTAAAACCTTATGGACAGGGCACAAAACAAATGCAATCATTTCCGGGTTCATTTCAGACAAAATGTCAAAAATAAATGCTCCAAGAACTATATCAGATCGTTCACTCTGAATACCAATCTGTTTAAACATTGTGCAAGTCAAGGCTCTGCGAATGAAATAGTGTGACAATTGATTCCACTTATGAAAGATTCTCTCCCTTGTATAAACTGTCAGTGGGGATTCCCCGATCATGCATGCACAAATGTTTACTACTGATGATCGCTTTATCGGGAGTTTTATACCATAGTAAATCATCATTTAACTAATTTTCATGTCATGCTAAGTAAAAATGGAGTTTCCTCAACACAAAAAAGTCAACTTTGTATTCTTTATTGATGGCAATATAGGATAAAATTGCAGTGAATTAGAGGCACATGGTAAGATTTGGGGTGTTGAATTCTGCACCTTTTTACATTAAAAATACATAAACATAGTCACGTCGTGTGATCATAATTTTTCAGAACTGTGCCAGTTTTGACGGGGTTGATTCAGGTTTAGGAGGTGAAATGTCAGAATTAGGGTTAGGACTACTTTTTCGATAATTAAGGGTTGGCGTTCTGACTAAATAAAAAGCTCCACTAACAATAACATTTATACATGATGAACAAACAGGACTGGATTGTAAAAAACAACCCATGAACAAGGACTGGATTGCAAAAAACAACCCCTAGTTTTTGGGTTTGCACTCCCATATTTTGGATTTTCTTTAAGTTCAGAGGTTGTGCAATTATGAGGGTAAAATTGGGGGGCAAAATTTTTTGGCAGCTGGGGGCAATTTTGGCAAGTCAAAAAGGAGGGGGGGGGGGCAAGTGCAAGTGATTTTGAGCACACATTCATGTTCAAAACTAAACGCTTGAAACAAACTTAAGAAATAGTAGGCTTATGGAATCTTTTACATTTTCCTGCTTGCGACGAATAGGCCTACAATTTTTAGCAGGTCGGGTGCAAGCAATATATTTAGGCCTACCTTTTTTTTTAGCCGCTTGGAAATTTTACCCCGGAGGCTCATAATTATTGCACGCTGTATTTTGTTGATGTAAAATGCATAATACAACCCCATGTCCAGCATATCGTAACCTCTAATATTAGTGGGTGATGTTTCCAGAGTCGGACTAGGACCCCTTAAAATTCCCATTGGACCCCTTAAATTTGACTTTTGGAGGGCTGAATGAGTCCAACAAAATCACTCGGACCCCTTAAATTTTGAAGCCAGCGCTACCCCTGCTAAGGTTCTAGAGGACTTCTTGTTTTTAGTTTCACCGCTGATTCACTACACCAGCACACCAACAGGTAAATAATTATTGGTTCATAGAAGTTGCAGGCTGGCAGCATTAGTAGGCCTAAGGTTCTAGAGAACTTCTTGTTTTTAGTTTCACCACTGATTCACTACACCAGCACACCAACAGGTAAATAATTATTGGTTCATAGAAGTTGCAGGCTGGCAGCATTACAAAATGTAGTAGGCCTAAGGTTCTAGAGAACTTGTTAGTCACCATTTATTCAATAAATCAGTACTCCATATAGACCTCACACACAAATTGTTTTTGTTTGATTTCTTCTTTAACCAGGGTTACTCATTCAGTGGATAATGCAAGTAATCCTCTGTTCTTCCATGTGGTTCTGTTCTTCTATGATGCCAAACTTTGAATTTGAATTTTTAATGACACCATTAACTCTAACCGAACGAAGTCTCACTAAAGCTCTCTATTAAAACAACTGTGCATTCACGCATCACACGTGATGCGATGACGCAATCAGTCTAAGTCATAATACCAGGGAATTGCTGTCTGGGGCAGCGTAACCGCCGTGGCTACAGGTCGGTGATCTTCTGCATGGCCTACAAGGGGTCCCAGGTTCGAATCCCAGGGATACCAAGTGATTTCTTTGTTCATCTTCTCTTGCATTTTTGTTTCTTCTTCCCTTCCGATAGCAAAAAAAACACGGGTTGGCTTAGGGTTTAGTAAGAACTTTTCACTTATTACAAATATACCATTACTTTACTGCACTCATCTGATTTTAAGAGAATCATGTACACCATGCAACTTACCATCTTCTTTAAGGTCAGTTCAATGAGTTCTTTAGTACCTTCTTCAGGATCCTCTTCCGATGGTTGCTTTATGAGACAATTCTTGAGAAGATGAAACATCTCTTCCCTTGAGATGAACCCATCTGTGTTGAGATCGTAAACCTGGAAACAAACTATGAGTACAGAAAGAAAATGTGAGTATGTCCAATAAGACTGACAGGTGAAAAAATATACTTGTCGACCGTAATGCAAGTGGGCCTAGCGCCTATTTTCTTATTAAATCTCATGAATTGGTGCCATTCTCTCATAAATATGTATGAGGAGTAATAAAACAAATACTACATGGTATTTTCAGGAAAATAGGGTCACAATTTTTCCCTCAATACTAAGTTAGAGGGTCATAGGGCATAGTTGGCAGTGGTGATACAAACCCACCCTTTTTATTTATACCCTTTATACCAAAACTCTGAAACCCACCCTTTCGAAGCGTGGTTATTGATCATAGATAAGTGGTTATGGTGGTCCAGGAGGTGCAGATTTGCATCCAAAGAGAATTACATATTGAAGTTTTAGATGACCAAACAGAATGGGATATCAATACTTTTTTGTGTTTCATTTAGTGTCATTCAATCGGAAATTACAAAAAGCTTTGAGATTGCAATTGTTGACTTCTAAACCCACCCTTTTTATCAGTGACCACGCTTTATATTTGGACACACATTTTAACCAGAAACTTTTCAAACCCACCCTTTTAGGCATTTTGTGGACCCTTCAAACCCACTCTTTCTCTGTAGGCCTGTAGCCAGTACCTCGGGAAAAATAGTTTCCACTATTTCCTTTAAAATATTGATTTTAAGATATAGCCAAACAATAGAAATATTTCCTTTCATTTCTTATTGTTTTGGAAACTCTTTAACCGCTCATATCTTTTGAACTGGTTGTCCAATTTCAATGGGGTTTTCTGCAAAACGTAGTTTTGCAAACTATGCTTGTTACAATCCAATAAGAAACTGAAAATTGTATATGACCGACTTCGGACTGATTTTGCTTGATCACACCACATATCGTCATCTGCATCACATACTGTACTGTTGTATCTCAAAAGGCTGCCTTGTGACTTTTATTATCACTTGCATTTCATATTGTTATTTTATATTTCAGCATGCTTGTTTCTTTTATGAATGGACATGAGATTGTAATATTGCGATAATACCTCAAAATTAATATAGAAAGTTAAATTTACAGTTTATCTCATCACAATTATATGACAATAATAAAAAAAAACACTAGGCAGCTTTTTGAGATACGACAGTATGTGATGCAGACGATGATATAGTTGTATACGATATAGTTGTATACTTACACTCCATTCTTTCCTCCAGTGTCCCTTTCAAGAAGACTGACATTCCAAACACCCATTCAGACTGATTGACGTAACTGTCACTATCTTTATCAAAGGCTCTTAAAACTAAATGAGAGAAGAGAAGAGGAATCAGAGACTTCAAATGGGCCATTCCACTTAAAATCCAAACTACCCCTGTGGAAGATTTAGTTAAAAGTCTTCCACAGAGGGAGTATAGGTTTCAAATATAATACACAATTGGGTATCTTCCATTTGAAATACTCACACCAGTTGTGAACAATACCCCGGAACAATATAGGCACAAGCCACAAGGGGAGTATGGGTTTCAAAATGATTAACTCTGACCAATTACATTAGAAAAACATACTCCCTCTGTGAAAGATATTTCCAAAATCTTCCACATGGGTAGTGTGGATTTTAACTGACACTGTCGGCGGAGGAGAATACTAGCTGGTCAGACAGTTTAATTCTGTCAAGCATATAATACCTGAGCAAGTCAGCATAATCTGAATATTACCATGCTATTACATAGGAACGTGACAATATTTTTAGTTTGTCAATATAACGGTATTACACGCAAATCGATAGAGAAAAAATTAATTGTGCACATTTCAAATCACATTATTAAGTATTATTGAGTATCGATTCACGTGTAACACCTTTATTTTGACAAACTAAAAAAATATTGTCACGTGTTCATATGTAATAGCATGGTAATATTCGTATTGCGCGGACTTGGATGTCGACCTTTTCCCATGATACATCACGATTACATCGCAAACCGCTGGCGGCGCCCTTATTGCGTATAGCGAGAATTGTGTAAGATTTAATCTTTCCCTAGAGAAGTCCTTTTGGAACGAGTGCCATCTTCAGAGCAACTAAATAAACAAGATGATGCACCTTATATACACTAGGGGAATGATTTTTGACATCCCCATCTTGACACTTTATGTCAATCACTTTGACATGTCCCATTGACAGTTCCCCTAGTGTATTTAAGGTACATCATCTTGTTTATCTAGTTGCTCTGAAGATGGCATTTGCTAGAGTTCCGAAAGCTCAGCCCTCTGAAAAGGACTTCTCTAGTGAAAGATTAAATCTTACTCATGTTTCCCCACCTAGAGTACCAAGTCATTTCAAATCGTACCAACTTATTTGCAACTTAAAACACTCATGTTGTGGGAGCAGGTCACATATGACCTCACAATATGACCTGAGACTGAGGTCAAAGGGCAGTATCTACTCTATTATTTATTTTCAGACCCAGCATTGTACCTTGGAGGGTAAAGTTGCTTACCTCTATCCATAATGATATCATCTGTCATGTGGAATATTGAGTGGAGTACATCACGGAACTGTGTGCGGTCCAATTTGTGTGCCCTAGCGTGCATGTTGTTTTTAGTTAAAAGCTGGAACATGTTATTTAAAGAATCAAACTCCTCTTTGCAAACTAGAGATTGAAACAAATAAACAAAAAGAAAGACACAAAAAGAAAGAATAAAAAAGTGTTAAATGTCAATTTAAATCAAGAGCGGAAATGTTTGGAAAACCGCACTATCTATTTAGTAACCTAGGGGTCATATTGGTGGACAAGAAATGTCATGAATTACGGTACACTTATTTAGCCAATGTGAACATGGGGTCATCGGTTTAAATATTTTCATAGCATATTGAGCTCATCATCAGCTACTTGGTTTTTCACAATATGGAAAGACCTGTTTGTCAGTTTTTGTCATTTAATTTTTTTTTTCACATAACGAAAAAATATGCATCACCCATTTCCACAAGTAAGTCTCTTACACAAGACATACCACCACACATCCATAATTGATCGTCGAAAGTTCATTGTGGTTTATGATGCCTGTTACACATTGCACTGTACATGATGCTGAAGAGGTACTTTTTAATGCGCACGCGATCAGAATTATTTCATGCTTCGGGGTTTCATCGGAATGAATCGGACAGATAGTTGGAAAGACTGAAGCAATGACAGACAACCAAGAAACATAATCCCTCCGGTGGAGGCATAAAAAATGTATGCAACCCTGGTAAATAAATACTTACAGTGTGTGTCCTGCCAACAGTATTCCGACTGGTTTTGTTTTCTTTCTTTGTCTTTCCTCATTCTGGATACTGTTATTGAGCTGTGGAACTAAAAATATTAAAGCAAATATTATTA
This sequence comes from Amphiura filiformis, assembly GCF_039555335.1. Lineage (NCBI taxonomy): Eukaryota > Metazoa > Echinodermata > Ophiuroidea > Amphilepidida > Amphiuridae > Amphiura > Amphiura filiformis. The sequence continues at coordinate 5,730,286 of NC_092631.1, forward strand.
GTGTCATTGAAAAGGTACATTATCTCTTAAAATGTCACCCGATTTATGAAGCTCAACCATGATGGAAACAAATGAAATGTTCTTACTAATGCTGCACAGTGTCAACACCCTGTATTATAAATATTTTTTTCCATACAGCTCAATGCGTTCCTTTATACCTATAAAGTATAATTGTCATTCTCAAAATTAAATATATCTCAATTTTACATTGGATTTAAAATTTTTACATTAAAAATGCAGTAAAGATATCCACAGCAAGCTGCAAGGCCCCGCTAATTAGTGTACTGCTTTTCGAGTGAGTGTACTGGAAACAAAACCCTGGTTTTACCTGAAAACAAATTTTTTTCTTGTAATAGAAACATCATATGGAGTACTAGAGCATGCACAAATCGTAATAATGTGTAGAATATAGAAACGCTGTGGTATCTCAGTCGTTCGGCCTATCTCGAACAAAATCGCGATGCGTAGCTGTTAAAAAACGAGAGGATTTGTTGTACTATCACAGCAATTTTTAACACAAAGATATAGGGATGATGACGATGTGTGCTGTAAGCTTGTCAACTTTTGGCTACAAATTTAAACATAGGTAAATGTGACCCGACTATATGCTTAGGCTAAAGTTGCTCCTGGTATTTTTTCCCCAGTTTTGCAGGGCTTTGACGCGTCACCACACACTTGTCCATTATTGATCGCTTTGCAAGTTGGTGTTACCAACTCATCGAACAGGTTACCATTGCTCCACCCGAATTGGCATGGGTTTGACTGGCAGCATGCACATCACATTTTTTTTGAGAAATCCAAAATCTTGAATAATCGCAGAGTTGTTGAAAGCTAAGCCTGTGTTCATTCAATTCATGAATTGAAATACATGCAAAGGTGATGATGATCATGCAACTATTATATATTGAACGAGTTTCGTTCAAGGTACCCTGGCAGGGTGGGCAGGTCCACATCACACACTATTGGTGGCGCTTTTTGTCCATAGGGAAGTGGAATGTGCATGTACGGTCCAAAATGGCTTTACTGTGGGGCTCAACAGGAAAAATCACTAAAAATTAATTTCTAACAACCAAAACCTAGGTGATGATGACTACTATACGTTAGTACTGGCATAACACTGGATTCATAAACTATATCACATAGTGCAATCTATGTTCCACCAAGTCGAAGCTCTTTAATGCGCAAAAGTGATTTGTGTGTAAATCAAGACCATCGTCTGCCAATATAAAAGTATAGGATATTGCAAATTATGCGATAGTGTGTAAGAGACTGAAGTGAGTGTCTTACAATCGGAATTTCTAGCTATAAAAACCCTAACCCTATTATAAACCTAGCCCTCATCAATCTAGGCAAAAATAGTTCCCTGGTCTCTTGAACGAGTTTTGTGTCTCTCATATACCTGGATCATGATGTCAATGACTATTGATAAAAGGTGAATTCAAATTTGCCATTAAACCGTATGTTTATATCAAATTAAAGCCCTTGAGTATTGCTAAAACTGCAAATTATTTTGTCATAGCGCTTTCCGTAGCAAGGTTACATCTTGTCAAAGATTGTCAAAAATATTCAGCCAACATTTAATGCATTAATTAAAAAACAAAACAGCATATAGTCTCATGATAGCTCAGCTATTCTATGTGGAACTGCTTGTGCATGCGTCAGACCAAGCTAGCATACAATTGGATTTCTCGTACAAAATTTGAGACTTGTTTTCATCTTTGTTGATTGCGATTCATCATTTCTCATCAATTTCATCATATCTAGAGTGATTTGAGTCAAGATTTTTGTGGTGCAATCGATGACAAAGATCCAACTCTTAATTGTGTGTATTCACCGATTGAAATTCATAACCTCATTAATATACGCAGCAAGTGCGTTCCAATCACAGATAACAACTTTTAAATACGTGGACGCAAATGCAGGTCATTGAAAAAGTATAATGACCATGTCTCGTGACGTAGCTAAAAGTACGCTCTACAATGACCGCGTTACGTGGACGTGTTACGCGTCGAACAATTTACGCGGACGCTGGCCGCCGATTTGGACATCGCATGATTGCGTGCTAGAGATTGGTCGCTAGCGGTATTTCCTTAATGGGCTATTCGATTTTTTACAGGGAAAAGGACAGATAAAGTTAAAATTGTGTTCTGTTTTCAAATTAAAAGAAGAAAATGTGACGTAAATTGAATAAAAAAGGTGAATATTTAATATATTCCTCGGGATATTCCTCGGTCCCAAAGCACAATGTTTAGATATTTCACAATACCCGAAAAATAACTGATGCAAAGTCATGAACCTCTAATTCACTTTCGGTTTGACATCATCTTTGATTTTTGTCAACCCCACGAATTTGGAACTTAAGCCCTGCGATCAAGAAATTACCGGCGATCGATTGGGACTACATGAACTGAAGACCTGTATGTATGCATTCAGCATTGTTGTTGTATATATATATCAATCATCCCCCTCGGCATGCTCCATCCCTACACTAACTCATATCTCAAGCTCATCCTGTTTGCTGAAGACTAACTCTTGCTGAGCTCTTGATTAGGACTGGACGCAGTGGAACTGCACTGTTGTAAAGATCGCATTGTTCTTGTGTACAACTACACATTGTCACCTACATGTTCAATCATCCCCATTACATTGCATGTTCCCTCCTTACCAGACAGGGTCTAATTCTGCATAAAACCGGGCAACGTTATTTCTATAGATCTGCTGCGCATTCAAATTGCATTGTATTGCATCGTAATTTCATTTGTGTCTATGCTAATTATGTTTACACAACATGAACTCACGTGTTTTCAAGCAAATTCGCCGATAATAGGTGATCAAAAGCGATCGGAATGTTACAAAAGTACAGATCGCATTCAGCTTACTTCATTATGAGATGATCTTTGGAAAAATACAGCATAATTTGTCTTGGTGTTTGCGGAATGCCATGCAGTAAAATATTAATACGCTGCGGCAATTCATGATTGACAACTAACAATCGGCGTGTCCTTCGTATCCTCCACTGTCAATTTCTTATCCACTCACTAATCCTCACAAAAGCTTTGTGTTGATTACGTAATGTGTGGAGGCAAATTGCAATAAGTACAATGAAATAATGAGTAGGGCGGGCTCCGAGGCGGGTTTCTTCTTCATCTTAAGTAAAAGTATTGTTCTACAAAAAAACCCGGAAGCTTGTCGTTTGGAGCTCTAGCTGAAATACAGCAAGATAATGTAAGATAGTAAATATAAACCTGTATTTTAGCTAGAGTATCTCGAGCTAGTTGCAACATGCAATTTTTGTTTTTGGAGAGACTGTACTAGACCTGTTATCGATTGTCATATATGTCGTATTATCGTCGATTTGGCCTTAAATCCGACACTTCAAAGGAAATTGTCCTTTTTCGACACTTTACGACACTCATCAAAAGAGAAAAAAATAAATTTCCATGCGGTTTTGTCCAAATAAGCTTACCGTACGATCAAAGTCAAAATTACCCCCCCCCCCTCCCAAAGTTGACCCGAACCCGGAAGTAGAACGAACCAGGAAGTGTGTTTACACCGAAGTCGGTGATCGTAATTCATATCGGTGTGATGTTAAGCTTATCTATCAACTTTTTCAGCATTTTTTTATCTCATTACGAGTTTCGACACGTGTCATTGTCGTATTTTTTTCCCCGACACAGTGTTGAATTAGAAACCAGTCCATGTGTCGATAACAGGTCTACATTCAAGCGAGCATACTTTTCCTCATGACATTGTCAATTGTAGACAGTAGGCCTACATTCATGATTGACAGTCCTCTAATTAACCCATGGCACCGATGGCATATTGCCGTGTGTGCCCACCCCCACTGCCGTAATGCCCTCAAAATAAATCCTTTACCGACTTGCCGTGCCCTCTAATGAAGTTGTGGCGATCTTTTCTTTTAGACCACCCGAGCTATATAAGGTTACAATTACGATTTTATCAAATTAAACTTTCGCATCAAGGTTAAACATGTTTTTGGTCGCATGTCACAAATAGGTCACCCAAAAATGGAGGAGCCGTAACATAAAAATGCTTTCTTCCCACTTAAGTTTAAGTTCAGTTTATTCTAAAAGTATGATACCTATTTTAGAAAGTTTGGTGTCATTTTGTAGATAATTATGTTCTTTGTCAAATGCAAAAAAACCCAAGTCAATTATACAACTACTTTCAGATTTATACTTCAATATGTAAGATGTGTCAATGGAGGAGCCGTGGCGGGTGAGCTGGGGCGGGTGAGCCCCATAGGGTTGTACACAAAATTGTGAAAATATGGCAAACTTCAAACCTTTGTATCTTAAAAAGTACAACTAGCATGGACTCCAAATTGCACATATATCATCCTGGATTGTTAATCTACCTCATAGTAGATCAACTGTAACAAAAGATGAAACTAATTAATTGCCTAATTAAAAACTAATTAAGACAGTTTTCCCTATATGTTACTGTACAATGTGATTGTGTGTACGTAATGCTCCGACATTTCTAAAGGGCCTATCTCTTGCCCGAGTCACCCTGCTTATTCAAAAGTACACATATTTTTAAGGAAATTTGATGAGGAATTCAATTATGCTATTAGTTTTAGTGCCATACATGGAGGAAAAAAGTTTTGATTGATAATATCATACAAATTGTAAAATTATTTTTTCAATTTTTGACCACCCTGTATGTTTAACGCAAGGGATACCAAACTCTTTCTTCCTAATTTGTTGGAAGGGCCCATGCAATGTCTTTCTGAATCCATATTTATTTTGAGCTGCATAGCTTTCAGAAAAAGAAAATATGGGGTTTACCATGACACGAAAGATGCTAATTTTGTTGATGTTCCACCCTGTATATTTCTTACCCACCCTGTATTTTGATATGATACTTTATTGATTTGGCATCCTTGTAATATAAGCTTTCCAGAAGTGTATACTTTTAATGGTCTAAATTGTATTCATTAAAAGTTGTGTTGAAGTGAATCAAGATCGGTGATATTTTTATCATAAAACATTATGTTACACAAAAGATGACCAATTCATGACATGCGACCTTTTAGCTATTCAAACATACCTTTTACTTTGTCGAACAAGCTTTATTTTGTTCTAAAATCCATGTTTTTATCGCAATTTTGGACGTAAAAGAGCTGAATGCAAAACCGGTGATGAAAACTCAGAAACCTTCGCGTAGCACGAGCACTTGATGTACACTTGCTTTGACAGTGATTAACGCTCGCGTATCAAGCATTTTCAAACGCGTTTGACAGTTTTTTACTGCGTGACGCAATTCTGAATTTATTCAAGATGGCGAATTTCTCGCAAAACGTGATGTAATTTTCTTTAAAAAATTCCCTCATTTCACAAATTCTTTGCCACGCTCCACTCATCTGATCATCTTTTCATGTAACGGAAGTGATGCTGCTTTTATGAAGAGTACGTTTATTGTTTTTCCGATAATTTTTAAATTGTTTTTTAAGACAAAAACTTCAGGCGTTTGTTTGCAAAAAGTTGTTTTAACCTTGTTTTTTACCCCATAATTTCCCTCATTTATCGAAGCCCTGCCCTCCTTCAAATATATTAAACTTTGACTTCAAAGTGTTTGGCAACTGTTTAACCTTGATGCAAAAGTAAACCTTGATGCAAAAGTAATAATTTAGTCCCTATATATCGAGGGTGGTCTAAAGGAAAAGATCGCCAAAGTTGCCATCGGTGCCCCAGCGCGTACCACCAGTCAAAGTCTCCGCCTCATCCGATAATAAGAAAGAAAGGGCCGATTGTTCCGTGAAATGCGACAGGCGAGACTGCTACACAATTACCGCCTATTTTCATGGTCTATCGCGACTCGCGAAAGCACGCAACGCTCTATCGCGTATAACGCGAAGGCACGCAGCGCTGGCGTGATTGTTAGACACGACACGATCGAACAATTGGCCCTCATGAATATGCGAGAACTTGCACCATACAATACACGGGGACTTTGACTGGTGGTACTTTCTCTGTTTATCTCTTTCCTATGCATGTATGAGAAAAATTATTAAATTTGTGTACATCGTGCAACATTCAACTACGCTACGCACGCTTGTTACTCCGCGACTAATCATGCTAATACACAAGTGTACAGCGCTACTAAGACTTCTCCGTAGTCCACTTGCCAATTGTGCACTACTCTGGCTATTACATTTAAGCTTAAATCTCTGATTTAATTAATGAGTGCACAATTGATAGATTTTCACAACTGATCTTTTCAGTCACCGTCGCCTCTGTTTGTTAGCTTCCCAAGTGGACTACTGACTTTGTTTTGAGAGTTAGGCCAATTTCTGGCCTAACTAAAATTGGTGATGATGTAATGCATCTTTAAAAATGAATCTGGCTTGTGATTGGTCGCCCAGATCTCGTTATTGTTTAAATCCTCCCCGACGCGTGCACTGGTACCATTATAACTATACATGGTACACAACTATCTAGGGAATGCTGGCGCTTTTGTGCTGGTGGATGAACGTATGCATCTAGCGCGTATTGTACCACCATGCTTAGTCTTGTGGTTAGATTTTATTGATAAACAAGTATGATTGACAGTGTGTGAGTCCCGGGGTAAAGTTCTGCTTAAAAGTGAAAGTCCATAGTCGTTTTTTCGGATAATAAACTGGCAGATTCTAAAATTAGAATTGTTCAGTATTGAAGTGTCATTATAATTATGCCATTATGATATGTTGGATTCAATAATATAAGCCTACGTAGGGCCTATACTTTACTTTTACTGTCACAAATATAATTATATAGCCTAAACTTTTTCATAACCATTTTATACTAGTATTTTGATGTAGGCCTACTAAATATCAGTATAATTTCGAGTTCAACTGAATGCGTTCATCATGATTAATAACATTTTTATTTATCAAAAATCGACTATGGCATAGGGCTCACATCATACACTATAGGTGGCGCTATTGGCTTAGTCCATCAAGGGAAGTGGAATGACAATTGCATGTGTTGACGGTCCAAAAATGGCTTTACTGTGGCAGCAATGGAGAAAATTACTAAAAATTAATTTTGACAACCAAAACCTAAGTGATGTTGACTTATGTTGGTACTGGCATGATACTGGATTCATAAACTACGCTTCACATGTATGTTCATAAAATTTGAAGTTCAATATTTTAGCTGAAAGTTCTTTCATTTGAAAGAGAATCAAATTACCTAAACAATAAGGGGTCAATCATGTTTCTAGTGCATATACTTTGAAGTTACAGACAAAAATAGTGTCACCAAATTGTCCAAAATTTTGTGTGTGAAATTGTGTCGACAGCAGGCACATGTACAATGTACACTACTGTATGTGACCCCAGATGACCTCCTATTCTTTACTGTAAGAAAGCTGTTTTGGATGGTCTTGATTTACACACAAATTGCTTTTGCTTTTAACGTAATTTAAGTGTCCACTTGGTGGAACATAGATTGCACTATGTGATAGCTTATGAATCCATTATTATGCCAGTACCAACATAAGTCAACATCACTTAGGTTTTGGTGGTCAAAATTAATTTTTAGTAATTTTTTCCATTGAGCCCCACAGTAAAGCCATTTTTGGACCGCATAGGCACATTCCACTTCCCTATGGACCTAATAGCGCCACCTATAATGTGTGATATGAGCCTGACTACGTACACGTTCATATTGCATGTATTGCGAGGTTATCTGAGTACAACAGCTTACTACGCACAGCCACGCAAAGAGTATGTTCCACGATGTACAAAAATTAAGTAATTTTTCTATAGTAAGATGATCATCTGAATCATTCATGATGAACAATCATGATGAACAATCATGACCAGTGTGACAATCATTGAATGTCAATGAAGAAAGCTTATTTTAGTTTTTACGGACGTAAATTTTAAAAAAATTGTAATTTCATGATTTGTTTTTCAAGGTTTTGATTATGCTTACTCCAGCTAAATTACCTTATAAGCGCTGTAACAACTGTGTTTTTGCTGTCAAATTTGGGGAAGACTGCAGTGTTTTTTAAAGCCTTTTTCGAGTTAAAAAAAAGTTGTTGACAGTCAGACAGCCGGTCGTCAGGACTTCTGAGCATGCGTATAAATGCAGTTGCAGGTCAAATGAGGTCATACATTTTAGTCTCTTTCATTAATATGTAAAATTCACAATAATAAATAGCCATTTACATTTTCATTGTTCAAAAGAAAAAGGCCTAAATACAAATTTCATTTATTTTTACAAATTTTTTGAATATAACAAATATGGAAAATCAATATCAAGTATTACAAAACAAGATACTTGAGTATTTTTAGACAATGTTTTGAATCAGGATGTCATTCAAAATGGCGACCATCACTGAAATTCTCGACGACGAAACAGAAGGAAATGAAACAAAAACGAGGCCCAAACTAAAGCTAAAGAAAGTCAGACAAAGAACCAAGGAAGCGCTGTACAACAGTAAGCCAATATAGTGAATCTTATTTTTGTTTGATATTTTAAACGTTAGAAAATTGAGTTCAATCATCTCTTTCTACACATGGGTAGTGCAAAATTCTGCACCCTTGGCCACAACCAAGCTTTCAGTGAAATTCAGCTGCGATAGCTCGAGATACCCTATCGAAAATACAGATTTATTATCTTGCTGTATTTCAGCTGGAGCGCCATAGAAAAACCAGGTTTTTTTGAGAACAATACAAATTAATAATTATTACGATAATATCGATAGAGCAGTGCCAGAGACTCCCAACATTGTAGGTATGCCAGGCAAACACATTTGCTAGTCAGCCAAATTCGCCGACAATGTCAATGCATTTTTACATAGAAATTTAAAACAACTGGCCGAAGAAAGAAACCTACATAAATATGTTTTCTATACTTATACTTCACTTGACCCAAATATATGATTTTTTATAGTGATAAGTCACTCGCTCATGGACATGGAATTTTAGAGGGCGAGGGATTGGTTGGTTGGTTGGATATCCCGCCTTTTATCAAGCGCACCACATAAAATATGTGTAGATTTGAAGATACATGAAGACATTAAAACACTGATGTATACAAAAACGTTTGCCACACCACAGTTCCAATAATTGGAACTCACACCTCCGTGTGTGAGTTCCAACAGGTAGTATGTACATGCTAATATTCGTTTATTCTGGTATTCGCCATATTCACTGATTTTTGCAAATTACAAATTTTGCCAACAGTACCTGTGACTTCCCAAACGGTCAGTACTCACCAACACTGGCATGGAATGATACTTAAGTATCACAAGATTCATATGCATCCATTGATTCCGTGTGATTTCCAGTTAAAATGGTAACAGAATATAAAAAAATTCCACACATTTGAAATCCTCTAGCGTCGCTTCAAACATTCCACCATTTTAATGTTGCTAATCCGCGATGCATTCCCGGATGTATTCAACCCGTGACAACCTAGACTCAGCCCTAGCTTAGGGCGCTACATGTGTAATACATAGGCCTATCACCATTCAAATTACGGTAGTAGTGCTGTTGAAGAGACTCCCATGTGCGCCAGCAGAATTGTAATCTGTCATTCTGCCTTGAAACAAAATACAAAAACTCCATCCACTGACATCGAATGACTTGATGCATTAAAATTAATATTTATTGTAAAAAGCAAATAAATAGTATGCCAACTAAGGCCCTTCACAATTAATTCTTAGTTTCCTGTTTCAAGTTTGAAAATAAAGGACGAGGAGACTTTTAATTATTAATTATTAATTATCTATTAATTATTAATTATCTATTACTTTCTTTATTTTGAAAATGTGGTCGTGACTATTATCAACAGTCCATTTGGTCATTTTGACTAAGACTACGGATTTAATTACTTTATAATTGATTTTTAACATTAATATTAGTAGGGGACCCTACAATGTTCTTGTTTTATATTCATAATCAAGTTGAGATGATCAAAAACAGATATTAGCAAATAAAAGTAATTACAAAGTCAATTAAAAGATGAAAATACGTAAATAAAAATAAAATAATTAAATATTTTTCCATTCTTGATTTTGGACGGGCGAGGGAAACAGGAAACTAAGGATCAATTGTAATTGGCCTAAAATCTCGGTTATGCTGATATTTAAAAAAGAAATTAATTTTGATGGTTAATTTTGAGTGGATTTTAGAGAAAGTTGTTGCAGTACGCAGGTACCATCCAGCGCCATCTTCATTTATTTCTTAGAAAATGTTTGATAAAAATGTCAATAATGTTCATTATCCTTTAAAAAAACAACCTGAAAATGGTACATTCTTAAGTTAGAATATTTTAAAAACAATAAAAACCTATATAACTGGATCGAGTTTGAGGAAATTTATCCACATCTAAATTTTTTTCTTTAGATATTTCTAACAATTCATCAACCGGCCGTGTGACTGAGTGTGCATGTGTTGCACGTGGATTTTAATAAATAAACAACTCGGGTCAGTTTAAGCTCGAGCAGCTCCATAAGTGAGTCGACAGCTGGTCTACGGCGACATAGTCATGGCATGGACTTTTCGCTGCTCTTAAAAATCACGAAAAAAATCATCTTTTTAATTATTTCTTTGGACAAAAACTGATATGCAGAATAAGTTCAGGAATCACAGATAACATACATCAGTGCCACAGGTTTCTAAAGTGAGTATTTTACTAGATATTAATGCAAACTTGCCCAACATTTTACGTACTGGGCACCATTTTGGAACCTGCTACAACTTGAGAACAAGTCCTCAAACGTTCGAAATTTGTAGTTACTACAACTGGCCACACCACCACAACATTGTTCATGTAATGTCATAAAAAGTACAAAAGTCATTGCAGAAGACCACCACCAAAGTAGAAAGTACAGGAGCAGGTTAAAGTTATACAGCCACCAATATGAAAAATATAATAAATTGAGTACATTGTACATTTAGAGCTTGTGCATGTATGAAACATGAAATGTATGTGACTCATTTTGATAGCAGTTCCATTAAAAAAAGCTGCTATCATAATGAGACTAAGATCTAGAAACACCCCGAAATGCCGTTTTGGGGAATTTTGCTAGCTGAATCTTTTTGACATTGTTTGATGAAAGTCAATCTTTGACAAGATGTAACTTTGCTACGGAAAAAAAAAAAAAAAAAAGGTTTTCAGTTTTGGCTTTGTTTACTAGGGTTTAATTTGATTAAAATGATGCAGTTTGGTGGCAAATTTGAATTCACCTAGCATACCTACAACATGCCCAACCCTGGCCTAGTCCCAGTAAACATGGTAAACTGAGAACGTGACGGTACTACACCCCTCGATAAATTTGTGTCTATTTTTGCATGTTTATCAAAAACTAATAACACAGTGGTAACAAAAGTTATGTATATTAGGCCCTTCGCACTTGATTATTAGATTCCTGTTAATGGGGTACTACACCCCTGCCCAATTTTGTGCCTATTTTTGCATTTTTCTCAAAAATTATAGCGCATTGGTGAAAAGTAAGATATGTATATTATAGGGCAAGGACTACAACTACTGCACTGGAAATTTTATTTCAGCACAGACAACAGTTGTGGAGTTACAGTCAAAAATGAGGAAAACCAATATTTGATCAATAAATCAATAACTACTTGCCTTGAGTTGCTGAATTTTCAGTGCAGTAGTTGTAGTCTGTGCCCCTATAATATACATATCTTACCTGTCACCAATGCGCTATAATTTTTGAGAAAAATGCAAAAATAGGCACAAAATTGGCCAGGGGTGTAGTACCCCCTTAAAGATTTTGAAAAAGGGACAGGGTGACTTTTAATTATTAATTATTAATTATCTTTTATTTTCTTTATTTAGTTTGAACTATTACAAGCAACTATTGACTCATTTTGACTGGAGCCGGCATTTAATTATTTCACAACAATATTTGATTTTATAAATAAGTGAAGGTGGAGTTGTACTCCTTGTTTATTCATCATTATTGTTGATATTATTAAAGTCAGAAAATGGCAAGTAGAAGTAGTTGAAAGTTATTTTAAAGGAGAAAATTAGAAATGAAAATAAAATAATTAATTATTTTGAGATTTTCAATTTTGGACGAGGGCGGTAAACAGGAAACTAATAATCAAGTGCGAAGGGCCTTATAGGCGCGAAAATTCAAGTCAAAAAGCGCGAAAATGCGTTTTCCACCACTTTTTGTATCCATCGATGAAGTCACACGCAATTCGAAGTAAATCAAGTATATGCCGAATTCTGCACCTATTTCACACGTGCAAGTCCGATGTTTTCTCTCCATGAAGTTGATACATTATGTGAACAATGCAAATTTTATGTGAAAAGCTAACTACTGTACTGTACAATAAACATTTTAATGCATAACTGTACTTTTTTTTTTTCCAAATGTTGTTTTTGTCATGAACTGATTCATATATCTCGCGTGCGCTCTGTGACTTATATCCTACCCTTCTTCGCTCAATCAATTATGCATATGATTAATGACGTCACTCATACATACGATCGATGTAAAGAATTAACTACCACACATGGTAACACGTCATGGAAAAAATCGGACATTTGCATATCACGGAAGGGCTTCCGGGGAGGATATTGTGCTGGTCTAGACTCATGTAAACAGGCGCTGGGCCTGCATCAAATGGAATATTGGTGAATGTACATTGAAAAGTAGTGTGTTTGGCAAAATTCTCAAAATTCACGATGGACCACCAAAATCGCGATGGACCCCCAAAATCGTGATTTTTTTTGCGCTTTTTGCGCGATCACACGAAACTCCGGTGCCTAATATATACTGAACCGCTTGTTTTGGACGAAAAGTTATTCAACTAATGAAAATTGGTTTTAAGGTTTTTGGACATGGTTTCAAATTTTGAAGATATCCAAATTAAATTTCAAAGTTGGTACCAGTATTAAAGAAAGTTTAGAGTAGCACATTGTTTGTGGGTTGGATATAAAATGTTTTGGATTGATTTGGATATGACAAAATTTCAAATTATTTGGAAATGTTTTTGGATTGTTTTGGATAAGACAAAATTTCAAATTGGTTGATAATGTTTCCTTTTAAAAGTTGGGAGGGAATGTAGTATAGTGTTATGCGCTCTTAATGTAATCGATGTATTCGTAGGATGTCAACCATGTAGTTAATCACCTTCCCATCATGCTCTTGGTAGTTGACACGATAACGTAAATAAACAAGTGAACTGATTTAACTACCGGCGTTAAAATACTCTTTCTGTGTAGTAATAAGCCTCCGATTCTACAACTGACATTTCAGTGTAGTAACTGGGTCACGTGAAGTATAGACAACGTAGGTTTCCTTGATTTAGCTGTTCTTTCAAATTTCTATGTAAATATGTACGGCCGCTACTGGTATTGTGTTTGTAGGCGAATTTGGCTGAATGAGACTCCAAAAATGTGTTAAAATTGCATGGCAATGCAAAAATCTGATATAAAAAGTTGTCAGAATTTAATGAAAATGCTCCTGTAGCTTCTCCTCCATTACACCCATTAGGATAGGGTTGGGATTTTCGGGTAATTTTGTGCCCGGTACCCATTTATTTTTCGGCGGTACCGGTACCAAATTTAAAAAAAAAAAAAAAAAATTCAAGTTTTTTTTTTTTTGGTTTTGTAGTGTCCCTGGACCTAGACCTAAATGCTAGAATCATTCATGGTTGACCTAAAAAAAAAAAATTTGCATGATGTTTTGTGTTTTTAATATGAAAATTGATATTTTGTACTCATGTCATACTCTATCAATGATATCAAAATGCATTCAAATTCAATGCATTTTGATATCATTAATAGATTAATCAATTTTTTCGGAATTTCGGGTATCCGGGCATGGAATTCCTGTCTGGGTACTCGGCTACCCGGGCGGGACTCAAATTCCCGGGACTCAGTCCCTACCTTAACACGCATCTAATGAAATCACCCACATTATATAACATTCCAAATTCAGGCAAGTAGGCAACCAGAAATGCTGAAGCACGGTCAGCACCATTTTGAAAAGTGCACACTTAACGTGAAATAGCCCTTTTAAACGGAAATATGATTCCTGTGTTCCAAAATACTATATGTGGTACGGTATCAAAATAAAGCTTGTTCACTCATCTACAAGATCCATTAAACAAAATTTCTGTCAATTAACTATGTGCAGTTTTTCTTTGATTCATTTTTGTACCATGCATGTACCATTGTTTTCAATGAGAAACACAGCTGAAAATCACCTGTTTGTTGCTATTGTGTTGCTAGTTCAGGGGTAGCACTAGGTCTTAGGCAGGATTTGAAGGTTTGGGTGTGTAAATTCAAAAAACTGGCATACTTGCCAACTGTCCAGTTTTACCCTGGATTGTCCCATTTTCTGTGTCCCAAAACACTAAAAAACTGGATTGTCCAGTTCTGTTTTTCAGGAAAATTACAACAACAACAAAATTAAGGGGGTACTACACCCCTGATCAATTTTGTGCCTATTTTGCATTTTTCTCAAAAATTATAGCACATTGGTGACAAGTAAGATATGTATATTATAGGGGCAAGGACTACAACTACTGTACTGAAACTTCAGCAACTCAAAGCAAGTAGTTACTGATTTATTGACCAAATATTGGTTTTCCCTCATTTTTGACTGTAACTCCGCAACTGTTGTCTGTGCTGAAATAAAATTTCCAGTGCAGTAGTTGTAGTCCTTGCCCCTATAACATACATATCTTACTTGTCACCAATGCACTATGATTTTTCAGAAAAATGCAAAAAAATAGGCACAAAATTGGGCAGGGGTGTAGTACCCCCTTCAGGTTAGGTTAGGTAACTTAGGTTATCTATATTTATGCCTCCACCGCATGAGGCATACTGTTTTTGCACTGTCCGTCCTTCCGTGCTTCCGTCCGTCCGGATGCTGTATCTCGGGCATGGGATGGGCGGATTGACTTCAGATTTTCAGGATAGGTGGGTCATGGTCAAAAACTATGGATACTTTTTTTTGGGTGAGGTTCAAGGTCATATACTGAGGTCAAAGGTCATTTGAGGTCAAACAAGGTAAACTTGTAAATTGGGTCTCATATGAACAGTTCAAATCCTATTGCAACCAAACTTGAGTCATAGCTGCACTTTGTGAACCCTCATATATTGGTGGTGATATAAGGTCATATACTGAGGTCAAAGGTCATTTGAGGTCAACTTGTAAAATACCATTATTTTGAGACTTTTGGTTAAAATTTGATCTCATATGAACAGTTTAAATCCTAATGCAACCAATCTTGGGTCATAGCTACACTATGGAAACCCTCATTATTTATCGGGGGGACCTTTTTATACTTTGTTGCATGTAGTCCTACAGGGGGCCCATTTTCCTTATGTACCTCATTTCTCAGAGACTAGGGGTTGCATGTTCCTCAAACTTGGTGGGTGGGTGCATCTTGACCCCATGCAGAACAAGTTTGTATTGGTTAGTGGGTCAAGGTCACATTAGGTCATCCAGGGGTCATCTGAGGTCAAATTAGCAAACACTCGTATGGGCATGACACTTGGTGGGTACATTCAACATTTAGAACCAAATTTTTGGAAGGTAATTTTGGGGTCATCTGGGGTCACCCAGGGGTCATCTGAGGTCAAATTAGTAATAACTGTGGTATGGGCATGAAACTTGGTGGGTACAATAAACATTTAGAGACAAATTTTTTGAAGGTCATTTTGGGGTCATCTGGGGTCAACAGAGGTCAAATTAGTTATAACTGTATGGGCATGACACTTGGTGGGTACAGTATATATTTAGAGCCAAATTTTTGGAAGGTCATTTTGGGGTCATCCAGAGGTCATCTGATGTCAAATTAGTAAAACTGTTGTATGGGCATGAAATTTGGTGGGTACAATCAACATTTAAAGCCAAATTTTTGGAAGGTTATTTCAGGGTCATCAGAGGTCATCCACGGATCATCTGAGGTCAAATTAGTACAAACTGTCATATGGGGCAGGAAACTTGGTGGGAACAGTCAATATATAGAGGCAAATTTTTGGAAGGTCTTTTTGGGGTCAGTAAAAACTGTTGTATGGGCATAAAACTTGGTGGGTACAGTCACCATCAGCCAGGTAATCGTGACAGCCGAGTCATCCAGGTGTCATCTGATGTTAAATTCAGTCTGCCCTTGAGGCTTGAAACTTTGTATCAACTTTTGAGTGCCACATTGCTCCCTTTGGTGGAGGCATCACGGTCGACGCTGTGCGTCGAAAACCGCAACATCCGAGAACCGCGGTCCATCTAGTTATGGGTTTGGGGTGTCCCTGGACCTAGAACTAAATTCTAGGATCATTCATGGTAGAGTTGGGCGACTATCACTTTTTTCCTAGTCGACTAGTCGGCAGCAAATAGTCGCGACTACGACTATAGTCGCGACTATCTGTGGTTAAATTGGACTGAAAAATCGGGTGAAAGATTGGCGCCAATTTAGTATTTATAATGCATGATTACAGGACCCATGATTGCCGGCATCGCATCACAGTTTGCTACACAAACCAGCACTGTTGCGATACAGCACTGTTGCGTTTGCGATGCAAATATTTGACTGTAAAATGCTGTAATATAGGCCTAACTTTTCTGTTCAATTAAATTCACTTGCCACTTTCCAGCAACAGCACAAGAAACTTCATATAATTTCTCAAACCATCAATATTCCAATAGCGATCTTCGTTCGTTTTCATGTTTTGCTGTGCGTGAAAATAGGTAAACATGCCGGTACGGCAGTGCATATTTTCCATGGTATGCTCATGAACGTGTTGCATCGTGCATGTACGATTAACTTTCACCTCCGACCTACGTCACCTGACCTCATCTAGACTACTGCATTTGTCGCTACAGGGGTGGCATTGCAACATTACGACTGTTTGTCAGCTAATTTGTTTATTTTCCTGTTACTTTCTAAATATTCTGTTACCACAATAAGCATAGCTTTTTGAAATTACGTGAAAAGTGCTTCTAATCTAATAATATTTTCCTAAATTTTCACTTTTGGAAAACACTTCTCGGAAGTTCTCGCTGTTTCTTTCCAAAGTTAAAATAATCTCATACCTTCAGTAGTTGGTACAAACACCCAACCTGGGTCTGTACATGCACGCTATGACGCTGCTACACCTGTTATCGCTGCATAAATTATAATCATAATGAGATGTTCGACAGTTGTAAGTAATTTGAGTTTTTTGCTTTTATCTTGTGGGAAAGTAGTTCGACAACAAGTCAATAACACCAATTTAATGATGATTTATGGACTTTATGATTACTTTTTGGTTAGTGTTACTATTGGTAAGACAATGTCTAACATTTTTTCATATTTTTCGCAGTTTATATGTTAGTATTTGGTTGGTTTTGGTGCGAATAACTGGCACTTTTAAAGTAATTTTTTAACACAAAAATATACTTGCATCAGTCGACTTTTGGTTTTCAATAGTCGTAGTCGCGACTATCAGTAATAGTCGCGACTAACGACTATTGGCGACTTAGTCGCCCAACTCTAATTCATGGTTGACCTACAGAAAAAAAAGAAAGTTAGTGTTTTAATATGCGAAGTGATATTTGTGTTCATGTCATACTCTTGGCCCCCGGTGAGGTGAGTATGAACTGGGTGTGTAAATGTCAGATTTGTGTACAAAGTATAGGCCATGTGGGCAAAAACTTGGTGTGTATAAATTTGGGTGTGTAAAACACTCCCTACTCAGCTGACTGCCTAAGCCCTTGGCACTAGGATTAAAACCATGGGTTTTAAAAACCCCTGAACCTTACAAAGTTCTGAAAAATTATGATCACACAATGTGACTATATTGTGTAAAATCATCATTAGCAAAAAACAATATCCAAAATAATACAATAAATATATTTTGTACTGAATTCTGAAGTTTTATTGAATTATTATGTATGAGTCGGTATCGTCTGTGTCCAACGATGTCGGTAGATCCATCAATCGTTGGATTCACCATTATGCCTGTACTGTAAATAAAGCACAGCTTGTCTGTAGCATACCTAAAACCTTGTTTTAAAAACCTAGCTGAAAAATCTGTATGACCACCCCTAAGGAAATTAGTTGCCCAGGGTTTATTGCTTTTGTCTGCTTTGTACCATTTAGGTTGATGTCGCTGGATGGGTTGGTGAAGGATGACAGCAATCCGTCCACATCTTCAGCAGGTGCCAATACACAAGACGCAGTGGACGGAGCTAAATTGACAGGAGCAAAGGGAAAAAAGAAAAAGAAGAATAAGAAAGAGAGAGAAAAAGCAGCTGCTGCAGCTGCGGCTGCTAGTGCTACTGCTGTAGGAACAAATGATATCAAGGTATTCTGGGAAATCATGTAGAGTTACTTATGGTCAATTACATTGTAACTTGTGCTACACTTAGGGGGTATCCTTTGACAAACTTAATGCGCCAGCTTTTAAACTCATTTGAGTGGAATCTTTATCCTCATAGTATTTCTAAATGCAGATATCAAAAAAACGGTAACTCGTGCTACGAGCAGAGGACATTTGGCTAAAAATCACTTGCTTTTATTTTGATGATGTCCTAAAACAAAAAACACTATAAGGCCTAATTGATTATGATATGTATAACTTATAACACATGTGGAGGGAGCATAACCAAACTGGCTGCATAGGAGACTAACTCTGAGGCCGCACTCGGCATCCTAATCCAAAAAGTGCTAGATATATCGAGTGATAGAGGTGAAGTTGATGATGTTGTTTCTTTACAAATTTCCAATGATTTTCACGTCCAAGTGTATTGGGAACTTTTATAATGATTGCATATTATCATTTTGGAAGAAAAAAAGAAAAATCTAAAAATTTAAAAAGATTGTACATTAAGGCTTTAAGCTGAAACCTGTTTAACATAGTCCATTTGGCTTCTTCAAGAAGTGTATCCATGTGTGATAGACACACAATCAAAGGCGGTGTATCTGTAGGACGCAGTCATTTCACACGCATCATACACTACAGCAGGAGCAGGGGTAGAATTTTGTTTCACCATGTGAGAATTGACTTGGATTCTGACAACAGCATTTCATGAGAATCTTTAGCTTCTACCCCATTTACTTTGTGTGTAGGTTCAAAAATCTGTAAGAATCTCTTTCATCCAATTCAGTTGAGGAGACGTTTGTGACATGATCAAGGGGAATGAGTCACATGTCGACCCTGGTCGAAAATGAGTTTCACATGTTTCTAGAGAGGAGCTAGAGCTTTCTGAAACTGAAAACCCCATGTTGATACGACCTTTCCTTGCAAAGTTACATCAGTTTATCAATCGCTGAAAACAATATAAAACAAAAGAATTTTAACACTTTCTTTGCCAATATCTCAAAATCAATATTAGCGACATCCGACTCATTTCCCTTGCTCGTGTTACATTTTCGGATTCTAGCGCTCAGATGCGCCGCCTTTGTCGTGTGTGTATCACCATTACTGTCTCAAAGAAGCCAAATTGGCTATACATGTAAATAGACTGTGTGTAATATATACATAGAGGCCCTGCATGAAATTATCAATTGGCTCCAAACAAAGGATTTGAGCCGGTGTCCTTCACCCTAGTTATGGCGGAGTGCAGTCCATTCAATCAAATGTTGTCATCAACCTATTTGATCGTAGTGCAGGGTTATGTGTGTGAGACGAACTGTCACAGTAGATTGCAATCATGCTTTTGTTGAATGCATTTGAGTAGTCCGCCATATTTACGGGATGATACGTCACATGCAAGGCCTCTATTGAGTATGATTATTATTGCAGATTTAACTGTAGGGCAAAGAGCCTTCAAAATTAGTAGAACGTTAAGATTTCCCTGGGTTTTTTTTGTAATACCTTTCAGTAGTTTCATTTATTTCCACATCAAAATAATGTACAGAAATATTGACTTTTCATGCTTTTCTTTAGTTGAAATGCCAATTTCTAAATTTTTTTTTTTTTTTTTTTTGCTTGGTAAAGAATGCCCAGGTGTCAATGAACAAGTTACGGGACTTTCAGAAGGCTATGGAGATGTTGGTGCCTCAAGGACCTGCCAAGAACATTGATGAAGCCAAGAAGAAACACTATCAATTCTGGGACACACAGCCTGTTCCAAAATTAGGTAACGTTGTTGGGCAGGAAAAACATCCTATGTGTTTGTGGCCCCTAAACGTGTTTAAAAAACAAACCTGCTAACCAGGTACATAGGAGGTTTTGCTTTAAGCATGTTCAGGGGCCAATGACACATGAGGTTTTTCCTGCCCATCGATGGTAACTTTTTTTTCACCAGGCAGTTTTATTAGTTTAACTTATGAGAGAAAGACACTTGGGAATGAGTTATGTTCAAACAAGATTTCTCTGAAAAAAAGTTATTCTTGTAGCTAGGATATTAACGAATTGTGATCCACTCAGCAATCTCATGCGCACTTTTACCTCCATTAAAATTGAACTTTTATTGCCAGTTAGAACCAAATGAATAATTAGGATTGAGCTGTGTTTCATTTGGCAGAAGTTGATAATATTTTTTTGATCTCAAAAATTAGTGCTGTATTTTTCTGGAATGGGGAGTAGGATGTGTACGAGTAAGGCAGTGAACAACAGAAAATTTCATTTGATTGGAAAACAGCATTGCACAACTAACAGTTGCTGGCCTAAATTTTGGATTCTCGACTTATGCTGACTCTAGTTATGTGTGTTTATATTATTATAATTGTATATTTCTCATTAACAAATAGAGGAAAAAGTAGACGGAGAAATTAACGAGCCTGTTGAGCCTGATAAAACAGATGTGCGCCAAGACTGCTACTCACTGCCAGGCCAGTTCCAATGGGACACACTGGATGTGCACAATCCTTCTATTGTAAGTATAATTGGAGACAGAAATAAAAAGTCTAGCTTGCGTCTGACCTCATCTGTCAGTCAAACTCGGGCACGGTTTGTTTACGAGTGTCTTGATGATTGAAATAACAAATAGCGCAAGCATACACCAAAGAAACTTTGCGCGTAAGATGAGCAATGTCGCCAGGTCTGAATGCTGTACCAGCGTCAGCTGAATTCAAGTACGCTGAGAGGGCACAGTTATGGAATATTCCAATCTATGTGTTATTTATATTAATCTAGTGATTTTTATTTGTTGTTGGTATCATACCGTTGAAAATAAACTCGCACTCAACGACGGTAAGACTGAGGTCATCCATATACGCTCGCGCTACATGGATTCTGACCCCATCGGTGATTTCAAAGTTGGTACATTTAATGTTCCTGTTGCCTCGCAAGCAAAAGACCTCGGTGTTGTAGTCGACACGCACCTCACCATGACCTCGCACGTCAATCAAATCTGCAAAAAAGCTTGTCTTGCCATCAGGAAAATCGGCCGTATTAGGAAATACCTGGACAGAGAGAGCACAGAAAAACATGTGCACGCTTTTGTTTCTTCTCAGCTTGATTGTGGAAATAGTTTATTGTTCGGTCTTCCTGAGTTCCAGTTAGCCAAGCTGCAACATCTCCAAAACTCCGCGGCTCGGTTGGTAACACTTACAAAGCGACGCAAGCATATTTCACCAATTCTCTGTGATCTTCATTGGTTGCCGGTGAAAAGCAGGATCACATACAAACTTTTGCTGACAACCTACAAAGCACTTCATGATCTCGCCCCAGCTTACATCCGGGAACTTGTCGTCATCAAAGATCCTGTTCGCTCGCTGAGATCTAACGTGGCTCCTCAACTTCATCATGCATCTGTCAA